>NC_090396.1:66318292-66685516 GCF_036365525.1 Heterodontus francisci
TGCAGTGGTTTATGTCGAGGTTCATCCCAAGCAGCTCTGTAACACAGGAGTCTGTGCTCTACGGGCTGTTCCCAGGGACGCACACCGAGACAAACATCAACTGCTGCTGGAGGACTATCAATTCGGTGAAAGACGCCCTTTGGTCTGCCCGAAACTTGCTGGTCTTCCAGCACAAAGAGTTGTCCACCACTGAATGTTGCAGACTGGCACATTCCAAGGTCCAGGACTACGTGCTGAGGGACGCACTAAAGCTTGGGGCAGCCGCAGCAAAGGCTCAATGGGGAAAGACCACAGTGTAAGGTTCCCTCACCAAACTGGACTGAGGGGCTGGATCCATGGGAAACCCCTCGAACTGTATCGTTAATATTCTCAATTGCTGTAAATGTAAAACTGTAATTGACATGACAATTGTGAAACGGAAGGGTTGGGAAGAAACTCATGACAGTATTGAAGGAAACTGATCTCCCTTGCAATGTTTGTATTTTTTGGTGCTGTTTGGAAACTGTTTGGCAATGTAATTTTTACAGATTTTTATGAATAAAGTATATTTTGGAAATTTAAAAAAAAAATCTGAAATTTAAAGCAAGACATGTGGGCAGCATCTGTGGAGAGAGAGAAACAGAGTTAAAGTTTCAGGTCTTTGACCTTTCATCAGAACTGGGAAAAGTTCGAAATGTTCGATTTGAAGCAAGTTCAATGCGGAGAAATGTGAAGGGATTCATTTTGGTGGGAAGAACATGGAGAGACAATATAACATAAAGGGTACAACTCTAAGGGGGTGGGGGGGTTTGCAGGAGCAGAGGGACCTGGGCATATATATGCATAAGTTATTGAAGGTGGCAGGACAGGTTGAGGGAGTGGTTAATAAAGCATACAGTACCCTGGGTTTTATTAATAGGGGCATAGAGTACAAGAGCAAGGAAGTTACGTTGAACTTGTATAAGACATGAGTTCAACCTCAGCTGGGGTATTGCATCCAGTTCTGAGTCCATGCATTAGGAAAGATGTGAAGGCGTTTGAGAGGATGCAGCGAAGGTTCACAAGAATGGTTCCAGGGATGAGGAGCTTCAGTTATGAAGATAGATTGGAGAAGTTGGGACTGTTTTCCGTGGAGAAGAGAAGGCTGAGAGAAGATTTGATAGAGGTATTCAAAATCATGAGGGGTCTGGACAGAGTAGATAGTGAGAAACTGTTCCCACTCGTGAAATGATCGAGAACGAGAGGGCACAGATTTAAAGTAATTGTTTATAGAAGAAAAAGTGACATGAGGAAAAACTTTTTCACGCTGCGAGTGGTTAAAGTCTGGAATGAGCTACAAAGAACAGTACAGCACAGGAACAGGCCATTCGGCCCTCCAAGCCTGCGCCGATCTTGATGCCTGCCTAAACTAAAACCTTCTGCACTTCCAGGGACCGTATCCCTCTATTCCAATCCTATTCATGTATCCAGTCCTCTGGCACCTCTCCTATAGCCAGAGAGCATTTGAAAATTTGTGTCAGAGCCCCTGCTATCTCCTCCCTAGTGTCACATAACAGCCTGGGATACATCTCATCTGAGCCTGGGGATTTATCCACTTTTAAGCCCACTAAAACAGCAAATACTTCCTCCCTTTCAATGCTAATTTGTTCAAGTATATCACAATCCCCCTCCCTCTACACCTACATCATCCTTCTCCATAGTGAACACAGATGAAAAGTAATCATTTAAAACCTCACCTACGTCCTCCAGCTCGACACACAGATTGCCACTTTGGTCCCTCATGGGCCCTACTCTTTCCCTGGTTATCCTCTTGCGCTTAATATAAAATGCCTTGGGATTTTCCTTTATCTTGCCCTCCAGTGTTTTTTCATGTCCTCTCTTCGCTCTCCTAATTACTTTTTTAAGCACCCCCCTACACTCTCTATATTCCTCTAGTGCCTCAGCTGTTTTCAGCACTCTGAATCTGCCATAAGCCTCCTTTTTTTTCCTGATCCAATCCTCTATATCCCTTGACATTCAGAGTTCCCTGGACTTGTTGGTCCTACCTTTCACCTTTACGGGAACATGTTGGCCCTGAACTCTCACTATTTCAAGAACAAAGAACAGTACAATACAGGAACAGGCCATTCGGCCCTCCAAGCCTGCGCTGATCATGATGCCTGTCTAAACTAAAACCTTCTGCACTTCTGGGGTCCGTATCCCTCTATTCCCATCCTATTCATGTATTTGTCAAGATGCCTCTTAAATGTCGCTGTCGTACCTGCTTCCACCACCTCCCCCGGCAGCAAGCTCCAGGCACTCACCACCCTCTGTGTAAAGAACTTGCCTCGCACATCCCCTCTAAACTTTGCCCCTCGCACCTTAAACCTATGTCCCCTAGCAACTGACTCTTCAACCCTGGGAAAAAGCTTCTGACTATCCACTCTGTCCATGCCGCTCATAACTTTGTAAACCTCTATCATGTCGCCCCTCCACCTCCGTCGTTCCAGTGAAAACAATCCGAGTTTATCCAATCTCTCCTCATAGCTAATGCCCTCCAGACCAGGCAACATCCTGGTAAACCTCCTCTGTACCCTCTCCAAAGCCTCCACGTCCTTCTGGTAGTGTGGCGACCAGAATTGCACGCAATATTCTAAGTGTGGCCTAACTAAAGTTCTGTACAGCTGCAGCATGACTTGCCAATTTTTATACTCTATGCCCCGACCGATGAAGGCAAGCATGCCGTATGCCTTCTTGACTACCTTATCCACCTGCGTTGCCACTTTCAGTGACCTGTGGACCTGTACGCCCAGATCTCTCTGCCTGTCAATACTCCTCAGAGTTTTGCCATGGTATACATCCCACTGCATTAGACCTTCCAAAATGCATTACCTCACATTTGTCTGGATTAAACTCCATCTGCCATTTCTCTGCCCAAGTCTCCAACTGATCTATATCCTGCTGTATCCTCTGACAATCCTCATCACTATCCGCAACTCCACCAACCTTTGTGTCGTCCGCAAACTTACTAATCAGACCAGCTACATTCTCCTCCAAATCATTTATATATACTACAAACAGCAAAGATCCCAGCACTGATCCCTGTGGAACACCACTAGTCACATTCCTCCATTCAGAAAAACACCCATCCACTGATACCCTCTGTCTTCTATGACCGAGCCAGTTCTGTATCCATCTTGCCAGCTCACCTCTGATCCCGTGTGACTTCACCTTTTGTACCAGTCTGCCATGCGGGACCTTGTCAAAGGCTTTACTGAAGTCCATATAGACAACATCCACTGCATAGACAACATCCACTGCCCTTCCTTCATCAATCATCTTCGTCACATCCTCAAAAAACTCAATCAAATTAGTGAGACACGAACTCCCCTTCACAAAACCATGCTGTCTCTCGCTAATAAGTTCGTTTGTTTCCAAATGGGAGTAAATCCTGTCCCGAAGTATCCTCGAAGCTGCCAGGACTAGAGATGGTGCTGCTCAAATAATCACACGAATGCAACCTGACCTAAACACATGGCAGCACACAATGGTGGGAGGGAGAAAGCGAGCGAGCGGGCCAGGGATGGGGGGGTGGTGGAGGTGGGAGCGGAGCGGGCCGGGGACGAGGGGGTGGGGAGCAGAGCGGGGGAGTGGAGCAAGCCGGGCCCGGGGACGGGGGCGGGTGGGGAGCAGAGGAGACTGGGGCTGGGGATGGGGGGGTGGTGGGGGGAGCGGAGCGGGCCGGTGAAAGGAGGGGGGAGCGGAGCAGGCCGGGGGCGGGGGTGGGGTGGGGAGGGGAGCAGAGTGGCCGAATGAGTGGAGTGGCCGGAGAGAGCAGGGAGGGGGGGAGCGAAGCGGCCAGAGGGAGCAGCGAGGGGGGGGGGAGCAGAGTGGCCGGAGAGAGCAGCGGGGGGGGGGGAGCAGAGTGGCCGGAGAGAGCAGCGAGGGTGGGGGGGGGGAGCAGAGTGGCCGGAGAGAGCAGCGAGGGTGGGGGGGGGAGCAGAGTGGCCGGAGAGAGCAGCGGGGGCGGGGGGGGAGCAGAGTGGCCGGAGAGAGCAGCGAGGGTTGGGGGGGAGAGCAGAGTGGCCGGAGAGAGCAGCGGGGGTGGGGGGGAGCAGAGTAGCCGGAGAGAGCAGCGGGGGTGGGGGGCAGTGGAGCGGCCGGAGAGAGCAGCGAGGGTGGAGGGGGGGAGCAGAGTGGCCGGAGAGAGCAGCGAGGGTGGGGGGGGGGAGCAAAGTGGCCGGAGAGAGCAGCGGGGGTGGGGGGCAGTGGAGCGGCCGGAGAGAGCAGCGAGGGTGGGGGGGGTGGGGAGCAGAGTGGCCGGAGAGAGCAGAGGGGGTGGGAGGGAGCAGAGTGGCCGGAGAGAGCAGCGAGGGTTGGGGGGGGGAGCAGAGTGGCCGGAGAGAGCAGCGGGGGTGGGGGGGAGCAGAGTAGCCGGAGAGAGCAGCGGGGGTGGGGGGCAGTGGAGCGGCCGGAGAGAGCAGCGAGGGTGGGAGGGGGGAGCAGAGTGGCCGGAGAGAGCAGCGAGGGTTGGGGGGGGGGGGAGCAAAGTGGCCGGAGAGAGCAGCGGGGGTGGGGGGCAGTGGAGCGGCCGGAGAGAGCAGCGAGGGTGGGGGGGGGGGGGGGGAGAAGAGTGGCCGGAGAGAGCAGCGGGCGGGGTGGGGGCAGCGGACCGGCAGGAAAGAGCATCGAGGGGGGGAGCGGAGCGGCCGGAGAGAGCAGCGAGGGTGGGGGGTGGGGAGCAGAGTGGCTGGAGAGAGCAGTGGGGGGGGGGGGAGCAGAGTGGCCGGAGAGAGCGGCGAGGGTGGGGGGTGGGGAGCAGAGTGGCCGAAGAGAGCAGCGAGGGTGGGGAGCAGAGTGGCCGGAGAGAGCGGAGAGTGTGGGGGGTGGGTAGCAGAGTGGCCGGAGAGAGCAGCGCGGGTGGGGGGTGGGTAGCAGAGTGGCCGGAGAGAGCAGCGAGGGTGGGGGTTGGGGGGAGCAAAGTGGCCAGAGAGAGCAGTGAGGGTGGGGGGGGGGGGGGGGGTGGTGGGATCGGAGTGGCCGGAGAGAGCAGCGAGGGGGGGAGGGGGGAGCGGAGCTTGACGCATGGGTGAATATGTTAGCGTTGCATTGCTGTACACGTAAAGCGCATGCGCACAGGCTGACCAGGTGCGTTGCCCGAAGACGCACAAGTCATGCGATGACATCATTGACTCATGAGCTAACCAGTCCTGGCAAGTCATAACGCAGCGTACGCACAGGACCCCGTCTGGGCAAGTGCATACCTTGGCGCAGCCTGATGACGTCAGTGGCCGGCTGCGCTGTCAGGAATCACTTTGAATGACAAAAGATTTCATGGTAAAGCCAAAGCAAAGTGGTAATGGGACAATTAGAGAAACAAAAGAAGTGTCTAGAGGAGGGGTGAGTGGCAGGATCCTGCATTGCCGCTGTCTGAAAACAAATGAAAGAAAATAAGAGAGGAACAAGAGAAAATAAACCATCAAAGGAAAAACTAAACAAAATGGGAGCAGAGATTATAGGTTATGATCTAAAATTTTTGAACTCAATTTTTAGTCCCGAAGTGCCCAGTCAAAAGATGATCTTACGTTGATCTTCATTGCGTCACTGCAGCAGGCCAAGAACAGAAAGGTCAGAGCGGGAGCAAGGTGGAGAATTAAAATGACAGGCGATTGGAAGCTGGGGATCATGCTCGCAGACTGAATGGACGTGTTCCACAAAGAGATCACCCAGTCTGCATTCGAACAAAGAACAAAGAAAATTACAGCACAGGAACAGGCCCTTCGGCCCTCCAAGCCTGCGCCGATCCAGATCCTCTATCTAAACCTGTCGCCTATTTTCTAAGGGTCTGTATCTCTTTGCTTCCTGCCCATTCATGTATCTGTCTAGATACATCTTAAAAGACGCTATCGTGCCCGCGTCTACCACCTCCGCTTGCAACGCGTTCCAGGCACCCACCACCCTCTGCGTAAAGAACTTTCCACGCATATCCCCCCTAAACTTTTCCCCTCTCACTTTGAACTCGTGACCCCCAGTAATTGAATCCCCCACTCTGGGAAAAAGCTTCTTGCTATCCACCCTGTCTATACCTCTCATGATTTTGTACACCTCAATCAGGTCCCCCCTCAACCTCCGTCTTTCTAATGAAAATAATCCTAATCTACTCAATCTCTCTTCATAGCTAGCACCCTCCATACCAGGCAACATCCTGGTGAACCTCCTCTGCACCCTCTCCAAAGCATCTACACATCTGCACATTGTAGAGGAGACCACATTGTCAGCAGCGAATGCTGTACACTAAATTGAAAGAAGTACAAGTAAATCACTGCTTCACCTGGAAGGAATGTTTGAGGCTTTGGATGGTGAGAACGCAAAGAGGTAAAAGGGCAGGTGTTGTATTTCCTGCGTTTACGTGGAAATGTGCCATAGGAAACGAGAGGTGGTGTTGGGGTTGACTGAGGAGTGGATCAGGGGATTGCAGAGAATGGGCCCTTCAGCATGCTGAAAGAGGAGGGGAAGGAAAGATGTGTTTGGTGGTGGCATCACACTGGAGGTAGAGGAAATAGTGCAGGATTATCAGTGAATATGGAGTGTGGGGGGTGGAAGGTGAGGACAAGGGGAATCCTATTGTGATTCTGGGAGGAGGGGAAGGGTGAGAGCAGAGGTGCGGGAAATAGAATCAGTTGTTCAGTAATTACTCAGCTCACTGTTAAAAACCCAGTTACATCTCATTGAGCAAGACTTCACTCTTTATGGGGTTTCTATCAGCGATATGAGAGCAGAAGAAGGGAAGTTCTCACCAGATCAATTGATTTCACAATGTGGGGGGAGGAGGGGGCTCCACATTGCAGCCTGTGTGACAGCAGCGAATGTCAGACTGCAACATTAGGATTGCCATATTAATCTGCACTTGATTAATGCTATCAAAATTGAAGCCATGATTTTTGGCTCCCACCTGTAGCCTCTGACTTTGACCCTCTCCACCCACCCACCCACCCAACCATTTACCTCCTTGGCTCCTACCTCAGGCTAGATCTGGAAATGTGGAGCTATTTGTTCCACTGACCAACCCCAAGTTGAGCTCCCTAAACATCCATTCTGATTGTAAATGCACTGCTTTCTTCGACCTTCACACCAATGCCCGCCTCTGCTTCGACCTCTTCCCCTCCGGCTTACGAATCCTGAGACCATGCCTTCAATACCTTACAGCTTCACTTCATTAATGTCCATACAAAGAGTCACACTCTTATCATCCCAGTCTTTCCATAATCTTGCCCCTCCCTATCTCTGCAATCTTCTCCAGCCCTACAAGCCTTCTGCACTCCTCCAATTCTGTCTCTTGCACATCCCTGATTTTCATTGCTCCACCATTGGCAGCCATGCCTTCAGCTGCCTAAGTCCTAAACACTGTAATTCTCTCCCTAACCCTCTCTGCCTTGCGACCTCTCTCTCCCTCTCCCCTTTAAGATACTCCTTGAAACCTACCTCCTTGACCTGTCCTAATATCTCCTTATATGGCTCTGTGTCAAATTTTGTTTGATAATCGTTCCAGTGATGTGCCTGGTGACATTTCTACTGTTAAAAGTTGTTGTTGTTGTCCTCTTCAAGTACCATGGGCTTCACATACACACTCTAGTTCAAATTCCTGCATGGCCCAGCCATGCCCAACCTTACTGATATCCTCCTGCCTTGCTTCTGAGCATACACTCATTCTCTTTCTCTCCTATTCCCACAACACCATCATTGGTGCCCACTTCTTCAGCCACTACAATTTGCACAGTTAGATCAATGAGAAATTGAGCAAAGCAGTTACAATTGGTACTGTGAGCTGGTTTCTTTTGCACTCAGATATTCTGTTTTAGATACACAATACAATTGGATCGATGCTACAATGAATACTGTGTTAAACTTTCAATCAGGATTTGTTGGTTCAAATTCCTCTAGAGTCAAGTTCAGCTGTGAGTTTTTTTTCTGAAACTGGACCCCAAAAGTGCAATGAGGGAGCGATTACTGCGGAGCAGTGTTAATGTTGATGGCATGGACAGTGGTTGGGTGATGGAAATTTAAAACTACTTAGCATTTCATGGAATAAAACTATTGTGTTACAGCAGTGCAGATCACTCATAACTTTAAATGAATAATCTGAAGCAGGCCAACTTTTTGTTTCATAAACACAACTGTAGAAAATCTATTTTCTGCTCAGTATTTTTTGAGTTGTTATCTTTGATTCTGCCTGTTATGTCCTTTAACAGTAAAATGCCAGTTAGAACCCTATAGGGACAATTACATTGAATTTGACATTTTGCCATTCAGAAATTCATTAGTTGCATCTGGTGAACGTCACCATCTCCTCTGGAGTCACTTCTGCTTAGGTCTCATCTGCTGAAAATTGTTACTTACTGGTTACTTTCCCATGGAGAGTGAACATATCTTTCATGGACTGTATAAGATCTCAGTGTTAAAATCATTACAACCTATTAGGGGATTATTCATAGAACACAAGGACACACCTTCTGCCTTCCTCACTTTATCTTCGCTGTCAATTGACAGATCTTTTTTTCATGTCGATGCTTACAATTGATTTTTTTCTCCTGTAAAGCACAGAAGTTCCTGTGAATATGGGAGCATTGCAGTTGGCAGTAAGCACTATAACTGAGGTATCAATTGAACAGTTTATGCATTTTACATTTGAACAATTACTACTAGGTTGACTCCAGTGTCTTGGGTGCTCATTCTTTACACTGCTGCTTTTTTTCTCAAAGCTGGATTTACAAATAGATGCTTGCTTTAATTTATAATGAATTTCTTGTTTCAGAAAGACTGTTTTGTATTTCAACAACATTTGTGATTGCTGCTCCTTCCTTATAAATTATTTTCCAACTAAATTGTTTAATTCTTGAGAAAGATCTTTAATAAATAAACACTTTCATGTAAATGATGTGAGTAGGGTTTTAACAACTGTGATGTTGAAGAACATGAATAGTATACAACAAAATAACATAAAAGGAATAGATGGATATGTTGATAGGGTGAGGTGAAGTAGGGTGGGAGGAAACTCGTGGAGCATAAACACTGGCATAGACCTGTTGGGCTGAATGGCCTGTTTCTATATTGCAAATTCTATGTAATATGTAAATTACAGTTAGTTGAATCTGCTTGTTGTGGGTTACCCTTGAAGAATTAATACAATCCCCCAAAAAAGGCATGTAATGGAAATTTTGTCATCCACAATGCAGCTGTTTAGAAGGCCAGGTATGTACATTATTTTCTGCACGAACACAATATACCTGTACCCAAGATTGCGATTAAGAAAGGTCTGTCAATTGACAGACAAGATAAAGTGAGGAAGGTAGAAGGTGTGACTTTGTTTTTTTAATGCATATTTTCTATTGTTATACAACTGTGCATAGCAGATTGAATATTCTTGTTTCTATAGCTGCACTGTCTTTATTTCTGTCATCTATATCACCATCACTGCATCCAAAGAGTAGCAGCCCCAAATGCCACATCCTTCCCTCTCGCCAACCATCTCGTTCAGTGTGCTCCTCAAGGGTCAAACTCTCCAACCTCCTCCACATTCCTCTCACACCAACTGCCCTCCACAGCCACTGGCAGACAAACAATGAGCAGGTTTTAAGCAGTGTCTTACAGGCGGAGAGAAAGGTAGAGAGGCAGAGAGTTTTAGGGAGGGAATTCCAGAGCTTATGGCCTCGGCAGCTGAAGGCAAGGCTTCCAGTGGTAGAGCGATGAAAATTGAGGGCATGCAAGAGGTCAGCATTGCAGGAGCATAGGGAGGTGGAGGAGGTCACAGAGATAGGGAAGAGGGGTGGCGCTGTGGAAGGATTTGAAAACAAGGATGAGAATGTTAAAATTGCAGCATTGCTGGACCAGGAGCCAATGTAGGTCAGTAAGCACAGGGGTGATGTGTGCGATGGGACTTGGTGCAAGTTAGGACACAGGCTTGCAGAGTGTTGGATGAGCTCTAGTTCCCTGAGGGTGCAAGGTGGGAGGCTGACCAGGTGACCATTGGAATAGATTTATTGCAGGAATGTCTGTCTTCCAACCATTCATTTGATCAGATCACACATTCTAGGCAGAGTGCAGACCCTCCTTGACCAACCTTTGGATCAACTGTACTAATGTGGCTTGGGTGGGGGTCATGTTTTATTTGACAAGGCTCCTGTGAAGCGCCTTGGGTCGTTTTCTTTCGCCGTGTGGGAGACCTGCAAGTTGTGGTTGCCTTGCCCCAGTTCCACCAGGCGGGCAGCCAGATGCGGTGGCAGGCAGGTCTGCGCATGTGTGCGGGGCCGGCGGCCGGCCGCTGATTGACAGCCGGGCTGTCAGCCTCCCCGGAGCGCGAGCCGCCGTTGCCTAGGCAGCCAGAGCGGCGCGCGGCTGGCGGGGGCGAGTCTGCGCACCAAGCATCACAATTCATTCTGAAAGCTTGAGACATTGCAGAGCGAGAGGGCAACATGACAATCAAAAACTTCAATCAGGGTCAACAATACCGGCCACGAATGGCTTTCCTGCGTAAGGTAAGAGAGAAATAATAATAACTCTACCAGTCCTGTTCAGTCATTTAATATTAGCGGGAGACAATTGTGCAAAGCGCCCACACGGAATCAAGGCTTGCACCTGGGAAGAGAGAATTGGAGCTTTCTTCCTCTCTAAAGTACTAATTGCATTTTTGTTAACAATATAATTTTGTGATAACCTAGAATCATTTACGGCACAGAAGTGAGTCTCTCTCCTGCAAGTGTTATTTATTTGTACTAGGTTCATTTGCTTAGCAAATTAGTTTTACATCTGAATAAGCAACAGATTACTGTTACTGTCCTGCTACTATTTGTGTGCTGTGCATTCAGCACATTGTTATTTACGCCTAACGGGAATTGTCAGCGCTGTATGCAAGAACCTGGGATTTCATTTTTCGTTTACTCTGCGAATTTTGTGAAATTATTAGAAAATTCAGAGCATGCATTTTATTTCCTTTTTGCGAAATCTTTCCACGCGTTTCTTGCAGGGCTTTTCTTATTTTTTCCGGGAACATAGTTCTGCACGCCGCCCTTCAGTCTAATCAAATAAAAAAGAATGGAAGGAAAATAATCTGAGGATTCGACCAAGCGATACCAAAAGCCTGGGGCGGTGTGTGAGGCACCTCAGGGTAAATGATCCGATTTCATAGAATTAACTACTGAGAGTGACAGGACATCTAATACCTGAAGCTCATTCTAGCTTTAGACTGGATATCAGCAGCAACAGTGATACACAAATGTCGATACTATTAGTGTTAACAAATTAAGGAATAAAGGTGGATATTTAGCAGAGCTCACTTCACATGTCGCTCTGTATCCTAGACTTTAACCTCTTTCCCATGCTGAGTGACTTGCTCCTATTTCCAGCATTTTCTTTGTTCGTTCTAGATTTCCAGCCTTGGCCCTTTTATAAATAACATTCCGATGGCCAATTAGTCAGTGAACGAAAATAAAGCGTTCAGGCATTAAAAACACAGGCAGGCTATCAGTAATGTTCTTGTGTGCTGTCTCGTTGGCCCTGGTAATGCACGCTTTCTTCATTATTGGGTGCGTGGGCAGTTGAGTATCATTCCAGCTTTGAGCAGACACCACATCGCAGTTCTCAGATGGGCCACTAGAATGGTCTTCTTTGGCCTCCTTATCTCGAGAGACAATGGGTAAGCGCCTGGAGGTGGTCAGTGGTGTGTGGAGCAGCGCCTGGAGTGGCTATAAAGGCCAATTCTAGAGCGACAGGCTCTTCCACAGGTGCTGCAGAAAAATGTGTTTGTCGGGGCTGTTACACAGTTCTAGTTCTACGTCTGCTGTGGCTCAGTGGGTCACTGTCTCACCTCTGAGTCAGAAGATTGGGGGTTCAAGTCCTACTCGAGAGACTTGAACACAATAATCTAGGCTGATATTCCAGTGCAGCACTGAGAGAATCAAAACAGAAAGTGCTGGAAATACTCGGCAGATCAGGCAGCATCTGTGGAGAGAGAAACAGAGTTAATGTTTCAGGTCTGTGACCTTTCATCAGAACTGCCAAAGGTTAAGCAAGTGAAGGTGGATGGGGGTTTAGTTGGGGAAGAGAACAAAAGGGAAGGTGTGTGATAGGGTGGAGGGTAAGAGAGGTTTAAATAATAAAGCTGGCATGGGCCAAAGGCAAAGAGTGTGTTAATGTTTGTGGTCAAAGATGAGAGAGTGTTAATGGCAGAGTAATGAGCAATGCTGACACATGAACAAACAAGATTATAAAAGAACATTTTAAAAGGCCAGTCATACTCTGAGATTGTTGAACTCAAGGTTGAGTCCGCGAGGCTGTAGAGTGCCTAATCGAAAGATCAGGTGCTGCTCCTCGAGCTTGCGTTGATGCTCACTGGAACGCTGGAGCAGGTCAAGGACAGAAATGTAGACATGAGAGCAGGGGTGTGTGTTGAAATGGCAAGCAACTGGAAGGTCGGGATCATGCTTTCGGGGAGTACCGAGGGATTTGCTGCTCTGTTGGAGGTGCCCTCCTTCAGATGAGACATTAAACGGAAGCCTGTTCTGCAGGTGGGGTGCAGAAGATCCAGTGGTGTTACTTTGAAGAAGAGCGGGGGATGTATTTCTCAATCAACATCCCTAAAAAGAGTTTCTGCCCATTATCAAATTGCTGTTTGTGGCAGCTTGCTGTGCAAGAAAAGGGTACGGAGAGAGTTTGGGCCATTTACCACGATCAGGAGAGAGATCTGGAATAAAGGCCTGGGTGACTGTTCCTGCTTCTGAAAGGGGTGAAGAGATGCCTGAATTGAGAAAGGAATATTGCATAGAATTACATGGAAATTATAGGTCATCCAGCCCAACTGGTGTGTGTTGGTATTTGTAAACAGTAGTCCTAATTCTGTGCTGTATTCCCATATTCCTTCATTTTCTTTATCTTGAGAATTTTTTTCATCCAAAGGGGGCTGAAAGTCACTGAGTGATAGAGGCAGACACCCTCATCACATTTCAAAACTACTTGGATATGTACTTGAAGTGTCATAATCTACACAGCAAAAGACCAACAGTTGGAAAGTGGGAATAGACTGGATATCTCTTTTTCGGCTGGCACAGATGTGATGGGCCAAATGGTCACCTTCTGTGTTATAAATTTCCTGCAAGGCTGTTATCTAAACTGGTACAGGTCAGCTGGTTTATGTGCCTAATCGCAATAATGTGAAATAAAACACTTGGAAGGATTCACAAGGTTGCTGTCCAATCAAATAATTTAGGTGGCTTACATTTGGAATAATGAATAATGGAATGGTTACTAGGCTGGAATCTAATAAAGTTCAAACTGCACCCAACCAAAAAAATGACAAGGCGTTGAGTGGTTTATGAATGGTATTTGAGTCCAGGTTTGCAATGACAGGTTTGGAATTGCCTCTGCCTGCTGCTGTTCTATATTTTTAAAATTGGAAATTAATAATTATTATTTTACTGCCCCCAATGTCAATTATCATGAAGTAAAACAGACAAGTCAATTTTGGAAGTAATCCATAGAGTCGTACAGCATAGAAACAGGCCCTTCGGCCCACCGCATCCATGCCGACCATAATGCCTATCTATTCTAATCCCACCTGCCTGCATTAATTCCATATCCCTCTATGCCTTGCTCATTCAAGTACCTGTCCAGATGCCTCTTAAATGTTGCTACTGTTCCTGCCTCCACCACCTCCTCAGGCAGCTCATTCCAGATACCCACTATTCTTTGTGTGAAAAATTTACCCCTTTGATCCCCTTTAAACCTCCTCCTCTCACCTTAAATCCATGCACTCTAGTTTTAGTCACCCCTACCATGGGAAACAGACTCTGGCTATCTACCCTATCTATCCCTCTCATCATTTTATATGCCTCTATCATGTCCCCTCTCAGCTTCCTTCGCTCCAGGGAAAACAGACCCAGCCTATCCAATCTCTCTTTATAACTCAAGCCCTCCAAACCAGGCAACATCCTTGTGAATCTTTTCTGCACCCTCTCTAGCTTAATCACATCTTTCCTGTAGTGCGGCGACCAGAACTGCACACAGTACTCCAAATGCGGCCTAACCAACGTTATGTACAACTGTAACATGACGTCCAACTCTTGTACTCAGTGCCTCGGCTGATGAAGGCAAGCATGCCATACGCCTTCTTCACCACCCTGTCTACCTGTGTTGCCACTTTCAGCGAACTATGTACTTGCACCTCAAGGTCTCTCTGCTCAACCACACTCCCCAGGGCCCTGCCATTCACTGTATATGTCCTGCCTGGTTTAACTTCCCAAAATGCATCACTTCGCACTTGTCTGCGTTAAATTCCATTTGCCAATCCCTTTCCCACTTCCCCAGTTGATCTATATCCTGTTGTAACCTTAGACAACTTTCTTCACTGTCCACTATACCACCAATTTTGGTGTCATCTGCAAACTTACTAATCATGCCCCCTACATTCACATCCAAGCAATTAATATATAATCGGGCCCAGCACCGATCCCTGCGGCACACCACTGGTCACAGGCCTCCAATCTGAAAAACAACCTTCCACTACCACCCTCTGCCTCCTATCACCAAGCCAATTTTGTATCCAATTGGCTAGCTCACCCTGGATCCCATGTATTCGAACCTTCTGGACCAGCCTACCATGCAGGACCTTGTCAAAGGCCTTGCTAAAGCCCATTTAGACAACGTCCATTGCCCTGCCCTCATCAATCCTCTTGGTCACCTCCTCAAAAAACTCAATCAAATTCGTGAGACATGATTTCCCACACACAAAGCCATGCTGACTATCCCTAAGCAGACCTTGCCTTTCCAAATGCATATAAATCCTGTCTCTCAGAATCCCTTCCAATAACTTTCCACCACTGATGTAAGGCTCACCGGTCATCAAGCATGACCTTTGCCCACAGCTGTTATTATTTGTAATGTCATTACTGGTATTTTTATTCAGTGGATTTAACTACCAAAGAATTATGCAGTTCTTTATAAAAACACTACCTGGTAATAACCTAGCATGTGAGTCATTTCTGCAACTTATTAAGGGAGAAGACGGAATCTGTCTGTATCTGGTCGAGCTTAATGCTGGAATGCGGTATGTCAGTATTGGAGATTGCATCATCAGGGTAGAATACAGCTTCTTTAGGTGAAAGAAATAAAAATTGAAAATATAGCGTTCCTTTTTGATTATTTTCAAAAGGAAAATACTTTGAAGCTTTTCCATAGGGACAAATATTTCAACTGTGAACTTCCCTGTATGCAATTTAAAAAATAAGTTCAATGTATTAAACAATTGTCACATAACTGTGATAGTAATTATTGGGGTGGGGGGGTATTTATAATTTAACCCACTCAGTGAGGAATTAACTAAATTGGGTTGGCCGCCTGTTTTATGTCCCTATCAGATTTTACTCTCCACTGAGTTAAATGTAGAGCGTTATTGGGTGGGATGTAAAACTGGGATTCGACCCGATTCCGGGAGTTTTCCTCCCAAGTGAATGAGGGCTTAGAAGTTTTTGAATTTTTAGAATTTTAGGAGTTTAGAAGAATGAGAGGTGACCTCATTGAAACATATAAGATTCTGAGCAGGCTGAACGGGGTAGATACTGAGAGGCTGTAGAGTTTAGAACTCGGAGTCACAGTCTCAGAATAAGAGGTTGGCCATTCAGGACTGAGATGAGGAGTAATTTCTTTATTTAGGGGTTTGTGAATCTTTTGAGTTTTCTACCCAGAGGTCTGTGGAGGCTCAATTGTTGAGTATATTCAAGACAGAGATCGATAATGCTTGACCTGTAAGGCAATTGAGGAATATGTGGATCGGGTGGGAATGTGGAGTTGAGGTTGAAGATCAGGCATGACCTTACTGGCTTCAGGGGTCCTGCTCCTATTTCTTAAATTCTCATGATATTAGGGTAAAACTACCTGCAGGGTTTGCTATTAAAGCCAGTGTGGTTCCACAGCAATCACATGATATCCTGCACCTCTACTTCAGTATTAGTTAGAAACATCAAAAAGAAGTCACTATGCTCAAAATGCTGTAAATAAAACTGAGTAGGTATCAATATTAGATCTTGCTCTCATTGATGGTAATGTCATTTAAGCCCCTCAATTTATCACTGCTTTGTAATTAACTGAGCGACATCCCTAGTTTTTTTTATTCTTTTCATGGGATGCGGGCGTCGCTGACAAGGCCAGCATTTATTGCCCATCCCTGATTGCCCTCGTGGTGGTGACCTGCCTTCTTGACCCACTGCAGTCCATCTGGTGCGGGTACAGCCACAGTGCTGTTCGGGAGGGAGTTCCATTTGCGCAAGGACCAGCAGGCAGGTTAACTCCTGGCATCATGTCTGAACGTTGTAATACATATGTAGGAAAAGATCTGAAACTACGCAAGTGTTAGAGATAAAAGTAGCAACTCTGACACAAAATAATCCATTCATCACTCCTGGATAAGTGTTTCACTCGCTTCAGATCACATGATCAGCTATCAGACTATTTTGTGTATCCACCTTTGCCTATGTGTATCTTCTACCTTTCTTTGGTTCTTTGGAGGCGGGGAACATATCAGCACAAGAGCAGGGACAACAGGAAAATTCAGCCTTGGCTGAAATTCCACTGTGATATTTATATTGCATTGGTTAATGTATTCATGTAAAGTTGCTCTGTTGGCTATTTTAACAGTCACTAACCTATTTAAAATAAACTGACAACTGACTTTGTTAAGGCAAGCAAGATTTGCATTTATACAGTGTCTTATCACATCTCATAATGTTTCAAAGCACTTCACATGCATTGAGTCACTTTGAAGTGCAGTATCTGGTGTTCTGTAAGCAAACATGGCATTTTGTTTATAGCAAGATCCCATGAACAGCAATAAGGTGATGACTATTTACGGCGTTTCACCCTTTGGGATTGGAGATCTTCTGTGGTTGTCACTTTCTTGTTGGTTGGGGTTTTGGTGGCTGTCCCAGGAAAGATTCACCAGACCAAGGACTGTAAGCAGAGTTAGTGCTGCAACCTGTGTGGTGAGGCAGGCCGCCTCTACAAAATCTGCCCCAAACGCTGCCTCAGTTATGCTCAGGTGGTAAGGTCACAGGAAAGGCCGGGAGAAGGAACGGTGAATGCACCTTGTGCTGTGAAGGAGACAAGCAACCCTCCCCGCAGCAAGGTAAATCCTTCTGAGAAGGAGAGGAAAGAGGAGGCAGCTGCAGCCAGCGACCCAACACCTACACCGTGCCCGGAAACCCCTCCTCTACAGACAGAATCAATGGAGCAGTGGGACAGTCGGATGAGTGGCAAGTGGTCAAAAGGAAAACAAAGAAGAAGCCCCAAAAAAAGGAACAGGTTATCACCCAAACCAATGGGAAGAGGAGGCTACCGTCTGAGACAAACTATGGCAGCTGCTCCTCATCGGACGAGGAAGGGCCGGAACAACGGCACCTGCAAAAGAAGCGACAGAATGCAAAGCAGCTGGAAGAGAAAGCTCTTCAGATCCAGGGTACTAGAAGCAGTGACGGGCCCAGTGTGCTCAACCCCTAAGCGCTGAACCCAGCGAGATGCCCAGCGCACTCCAGCTCCGGGAGACTGAGAGCAGTGAAGCGTCCAACACACTCCAACTCTGGGAAGCCGGGAGCAGAAACGTCCTCGAGGAAGAACAGAGGGGGAAAACACCACCAGCAGAGGACAGTCCAAGCCTTGCTGCCTACAAGACCCCCCACCGATGTCACCCCAGCAGAACAAACCCCCGTGAGTAACCAGAAGGGGTTTCTGAGCCCAATGCATGTGCAACAACTTGTGCACACTATGGGTATACAGAAAAATACCCAAGGACTGGGACTAGTAAGGACACTTGGTGTGGTAAGCAACCTCCAGTTTTAAATGGGTATAAAGATTGCTTCCATTAACGTGCGTAGCATTAAATCCAGTACGCAATGTGTTTTGACCTTGGACTACCTCGCCAAGGTCAAAGCTGACCTACTGTTTCTGCAGGAGTGTGGAATGCCGCACCTCAGCACCTACAGGCAATGGTAGCAATGATGGTCGCTCGGGCCATCAATCTGGTCAGGGGGAAATTATTCCCGTTCCTCTGGCCTGGGAATTCTGCTGCAGGGAGGTAACTTCATCATCTCCGAAGTTAAGGAGATGGTGGGCGGTCGTCTCCTCGGAGCAGATGTAATGTACAACAACGCTCCGCTCCGGTTAATCAACGTGTACGCCCCGGTCCAATACAGCGAGCGGCTGATCGTCTTCCAGCAGCTCCCACTACTGCTGGTGATGTCCAGGCCGGTCATTCTAGGCAGTGACTTCAACTGCATCATCGATGCAGCTGGACAATCCGGCAGGGACGACAGCAAACTGGACGCTATGTCCAGATTCCTAATGGAAACAGTAAAAGTTGCCAAGCTGCACGACGTCTTCAGCAAACCTGCAGACGGAGTGCAGCGTAGATACACATGGTCAAGATCGTACGGGTCTGCCCATTCCAGGATTGACTTCCTGTTTGTGTCCCGTGCTGTCATGGTCAGATCTACTGACGTCAAGCCGGTGTTCTTCTCCGACCGCTGCCTCTTACTGACCGACTGTCACTTTCAGGATGACCAGGGGGTTGGCAGGGGGACATGGAAGCTGAACATAAAACTGTTAACCCCAGAGAATGCTGAGGAACTCAAAAGGGATTACAAAGGTTGGAGAACCGTGAAACCCCTCTTCTTTGAGTCTCCAGTTCACTGGTGGGAGGTGATCAAGGAGAACATCAAGAGGTTCTTTATCTTCTAAGGTGTTCAGAGGGCGAGAGAGAGACAGAGGGAAATATCCAGACTCCAGAAAAGAATGCAAAATCTGCTCCGGCTGCAGTCGAGGGGGTCGAGGTCAAGGAAGATCTCCAAGAGGTGAAGAACCAGCAGGCCTCACTCTTTGCCACAGAGGCCTCCAAGATCATCTTCCAGTCTAGAGTCCGCTCCGTTGAGCAGGATGAGACGTGCTCGCGTTTCTTCTTACAAAAGCTACACAGAGTGAGCTCTGTGATCAGCAGCCTGAAGGAAGAGGATGGCTCGGTAACGTCTTCGCAGTCTGATATACTAAGGATTAGCAATTCCTGTTATGCTGGGCTGTACGACGTGAAACCCACGGACAGCATGGCCTCCCAGTCCTTCCTGTCATCTATCACGGAGGTCTTGGCTGACAGCATGAGGGAGAGACTGAACAAACCGCTAACTCTGAACAAGCTGACAAACGCCATCAGATCCTTCATCAGGTGCGAGGTGCTCACGTTACTGTACGTGGCGCAGGTCTGGCCCATACCCCATTCCTGCGCCGTGGCAGTCACCCGAGCCATCTTCCGCTTTATCTGGAGATCCAAAATGGACCGGGTCCGGAGGGACACAATGTTCAAACCTCTGGATAATGGGAGAAAAAACGTACCCAATGTTGCCCTCTTCCTGATGGCCACCTTTGTGTGCAGCTGTATCAAACTGTGCATAGAGCCCCAGTACACAAACACCAAGTGTCACTACGTGCTGAGGTTCTATCTGTCCCGGTGTTACGAAGGATGGGTCTGGTCACATTGCTGCGGAACGCTCCATCCAGTTGGACCGTGCCATACCACCTATCCTTTGTGGAGAGGTTTG
Source organism: Heterodontus francisci (assembly GCF_036365525.1). Taxonomy (NCBI): domain Eukaryota; kingdom Metazoa; phylum Chordata; class Chondrichthyes; order Heterodontiformes; family Heterodontidae; genus Heterodontus; species Heterodontus francisci. The sequence goes on from NC_090396.1 coordinate 66,337,876, forward strand.
TGCAGAAAAACACCTTTGACCACCAATCCATCAGGCAGTGGTCTGCACAGAATGTCCTCAAGGTCCTACGGGATAAGGAGATGGTGGATCCGGCCGGATGGTTCCCCGAGCAGACCGTCAAAGTCATTTGGCAGAATGCCTCATCACCAGAACTTTCAAACAAGCGCCAAGACGTAGCTTGGCTGGTGGTGAGAAGGGCCCTCCCCGTCAGATCCTTCCTGCATGTCCGGAATCTTACTGCCTCCGCATGCTGCCCTCGAGGTGGCTGCGGTGGGGAAGAGATAGTTGCCCACCTCCTTCTGGAATGTGCCTTTGCAAAGCAGGTGTGGAAAGAGATGTTTTTGTCAGGTTTCATCCCAAGCAGCTCTGTAACACAGGAGTCTGTGCTCTACGGGCTGGTCCCAGGGACGCACACCGAGATAAACATCAACTTATGCTGGAGGACTATCAATTCAGTGAAAGACTCTCTTGGTCTGCCCGAAACTTGCTGGTCTTCCAGCGCAAAGAGTTGTCTACGATCGAATGTTGCAGACTGGCACATTCCAAGGTCCAGGACTACGTGCTGAGGGACGCACTAAAGCTTGGGGCAGCCGCTGCAAAGACTCAATGGGGAAAGATCACTGTGTGAGGTCCTCCCGCCATAGTGAACCGAGGGGCTGGAACCTGTGTAAAACCCCTCGGGCTGTATGTACCAAAATATGGTTTCGTTGTGTTTTGCAAATGTACATTGCATGTAAAATGGAATGGAAGGGTTGTGAGGCAACTCATGTTCTGTATTGAAAAAGACTGATTTCATTTGCACTTTCTGGAATGTCATCTTGGAACAGTTTTGAACTGTTTTGTAATGTATTTTTTTACAGATTTTTATGAATAAAGTATATTTTTGGGATAAAAAGATGACTATTTAAATCAGCGAGTAGGATCCTCTAATCAGTGCATTACAAACATTGTACACTTAAAATGTCACCCCCAAAGTGGGCATAGGATTTAAAATTATGAGCCAGCTGGTGCAGTAGCTGTGAAAGTCACTGATCTGAAATTCAGAACCACCCCCAATATAATAGGAATCAGATATGAGTGTACTATGCATTACACAAGCCCATCTGTTCATTAGAAGTACTTTGTTAGTGATTTGCTTGGGAAAGAGCCTGCATCTATTGGGTGAGGACAAGTCTGTGATTGGCTGTCATGCCTTGTATGATTAAATAACCTGCTGACACATACGGTCTAGGCTTACTCATGAAGAATGATTAAGTGGATGAGGCAGTCAGCACTCATGGAACCCTACTCAAGTGTCATCAGGAGAGAGGTGGGGGGAAGAAAGTGGCTAGGGTGAGAGAATGATTATAGAATATTCAGATTCTTTGGACTGGTCAGATTTACAACAGTTTTCTGTGAAATATACTGGTATTGGTCTAGTAGAAAAGTGTTACTTTCAAACATTGGACTAATTTTAAAAGGTCTAAATGAATCTGTCTGGTGTGTGATTCTCAGTGCAGCTAATGTGAGACAACCCTTTGGATTGGATATTGTAACGACATCTTCAGCTGTTTCATTGCTTGTCATCTAAGTTGCATCTCAGGCAGTCATTTAGCACTTTGCCTTTCTGAATAAACTGGTGCTAATTAGACCAACCATGCTGCCTTACCATTTGTCCTTCAGTCATATAGACTTGTTTGGAGCATAAGCACCAGCACAGCCCAGTTGGGCTGAATAACCTATTTCTGTGCTGTAAATTCGATGTAATTGTATGTCATCACAAGCTGTAGAACCTTCATTAATCATCAAAGCCCCAGATCTTTCAGTGAGCCTCCTATGCTTTTCTTCTGCTCAAGTTGATGGAACAGTCTCTATATCCTCTCTTGTTAAAATTGCCTCTTGGCTGTTGATCGTCCTAATGTGAGTGCAAAAGAAGCTAGAGGATGTTAATTTCACATTGATGAAATTGATTGAAATTAACAGATTGCTCTGACTGGTCCATTATCTAACAGGGAAATAAAGTTATGATAAGGCAGTACAGTATATAATAAATTCACAACTGGCTTTACATGACAAGGGGCTCACACTGTACTGCCTCACATCCATGTCATGATGAAACTGCGATTTACTTGTACTTCTTTCAATTTAGTATACTGTATTCACTGCTCACAATGTGGTCTCCCCTACATTGAGGAAACCAAATGCAAATTGGGTGATCACTTTGAGGAACATCCCCGTGCAGTCCACAGGCATGACCCTGAGCTTCCGCAAGCATGACCCCGAGTTCCCAGTCACCTGTCACTTTAATTCTCTATCCCACTCCCACTCTGATCTCTCAGTCCTCAGTCTCCTACACTGTTCCAATGAAGCTCAATGGAAACTCAAGAAACAGCATCTTATCTTTCAGTTAGGCACTTTACAACCTTCCAATTTAACGTCCTTGAGGTGGCCAACATCCCCGCATATACGCCCTACTGAGCCAATGGCACTTGAGATGGCTTGGCCATGTGTGCCACATGGAAGATGGCAGGGTGCCCAAGGACGCATTGTACAGTGAGCTCGCCACTGGTATCAGACCCACCGGCCGACCATGTCTCCGATTTAAAGACGTCTGCAAATGTGACATGAAGTCCTGCGACATTGACCACAAGTTGTGGGAGTCAGTTGCCAGCGATCGCCAGAGCTGGCAGACAGCTATAAAGCGGGGCTAAAGAGAGTCGAGTCGAAGAGACTTAGCAGTTGGCAGGAAAAGAGACAGAAGTGTAAGGAGAGAGCCAACTGTGTAACAGCCCCGACAACCAATTTTATCTGCAGCTCCTGTGGAAGAGTCTGTCACTCTAGAATTGGTCTTTATAGCTACTCCAGGCGCTGCTCCACAAACCACTGACCACCTCCAGGCACTTACCCATTGTCTCTCGAGACAAGGAGGCCAAAGAAGAATTTAACGTTCAGGTCAACAATTTCAGATCATAATCACCGCTCCCATTTTCTTGGACAGCAAGTGCTGGTCATGATTCTGCTTGTCCCATTTTCAGCTCCTCTAGACCCATCTTTTGTTTATTTGCTTCTTCCATTACATAGAAACATAGAAAATAGGAGCAGGAGTAGGCCATTCGGCCCTTCGGGCCTGCTCTGCCATTCAAAAAAGATCATGGCTGATCGTCTAATTCAGTACCCTGCTCCCGCTTTCTCCCCATATTCCTTGATCCCTTTGGAATTAAGAAATATATCTATCTCCTTCTTGAATAAATTTAATTACTTGGCCTCCACTGCCTTCTGCGGTAGAGAATTCCACAGGTTCACCACCCTCTGAGTGAAGAAATTTCTCCTCATCTCAGTTCTAAATGGCATACCCCATATCCTGAGACTGTGACCCCTGGTTCTGGACTCCCCAACCATCGGGAACATCCTCCCTGCATCTAGCCTGTCTCGTCCTGTTAGAATTTTATAGGTTTCTATGAGATCCCCTCTCATTCTTCTAAACTCTAGTGAATATAGGCCTAGTCGACCCAATCTCTCCTCATACGTCAATCCTGCCATCCTAGGAATCAGCCTAGTAAATCTTCTTTGCACTCCCTCCATGGCAAGAACATCCTTCCTCAGATAAGGAGACCAAAACTGCACACAATACTCCAGATGTGGTCTCACCAAGGCTCTGTATAACTGCAGTAAGACATCCTTGCTCCTGTACTCGAAACCTCATGCAATGAAGGCCAACATACCATTCGCCTTCCTAACTGCTTGCTGCATCTGAATGCTTGCAACCATCCCTTTCTGCCTTGCACCATGAACATTTTTGCCATTTAATCACTCCTATTCCACCCTATCACGGACCTTCTCTCTTGTTCTTCCCCCCTCTCCCCCCTTTCCCTGCCTGTGTGCATGCTTAAAACCTTTTCCATCTCTAACTATTTCCAGTGCTGATGAGAGGTCATCGACCTGAAACCTTAACTCTGTTTCTCTCTCCACAGATGCTGCCTGGCATGCAGAATGTTTCCAGCATTTTCTGTTTTTATTAGTATTTTTATACTGGTGCATCTATAGAGAGGATAGATTAATTCTGGAAAGATTGCTTCTTTGAACACAGGCTATGACTCTTCGCAAGAAATCAGACACTATCGAGAAAAGCTCACTTAAAGATCACTTAAACAGTCTATCTTATTTTCAACGTGGCATGAAAGCAAACTGCTTTGAAGGGAAAATAACATACGGAAAGAGTTCAGTGTGCTAAGAGGGGAACTAATTTCAACAGAAATTGCTGGAAAAGCACAGAAGGCAGTCAGGATCTAACAGAGACGAACAGATAAGGAACTGGAAGAATACAGCAGGTTAGCCAGCATTTGTGGGGAAAAGAGACAGTCAATGGTTTTGAGCTTATAGTTTCTCCAAAAAGTTAGCAATGGACATGTTTATGTGGATGGAATAATGTTATAAAAAGGCAAATACAGAGAGAAAGTGAGAGAAAGTCAAGTAGTAGACAGACACATCTAATAAATACGACATTAAAGGATGTGTAACTTGCGAAGACAATGGGAAGTCTAAGAAAAATGCAAAAAGCAGCAGAGGTGAAATCACAGACAGCCTTCAATTAAAACAGATGTGAGATTCAGACAGTAGAGGAGATGTAGAGCAGGTTCAGTAGCTCCTAAAAGAACAGGTCAACAAGAGAGGGTGAAGCCACCTCTCTCTCTACCAGCACTGTCCTCTAATGTAGGTGTCCCCCCATCAGTCTGTATCTATAAGTTTAAAAATCTGTTAATTTTTTGAGAGCAATTCCTGTTACCCTATCACTGGTAATATCATTGTGTGGTTATTTCTATTTTAAGCTATTTATTTATTCATTCTTCCTGTCTTTAGACTACCCACCCTCTGTAATGCACTATTTTCCAAGTTAAGAATGCATTGCCCCCAACTATTTACTCGTAATGCTACATTTCATCTCGAGTTACCAGACAGTGTGAGAGTGGGGAGCTTTCTGATTTAGAGGAGGGGCTATCTCTACAAGACCACTCCCACCCCTTTACCTGACTGGGGTCTTAGGACATGGAAAAATGTGTGAACGACTATAGACTCGCCTGGGGCTGTCTCTTTCAACATCATGCTATCAAAGAAAACAGTGCCTTCTAGAAAGATGACTGCACAAATACATGTTTGAAATTGGGGCAATACTTGTATTTCAGCTTTGTCTGCCGACTCATGTCAGTTCCTAAATCCAACAATCCATTCCTCTTGTCTGTGCCCAGAACGCAGCGGCATCAGAGGCAAGCTCAATCCCCCCTTAACGCAACCTGCACACGCATCCTACCCAGCAGTCAGGTGCTGATTTCCACAGCACACCACCTTCTCCCAGGACCAGGGGTACTGAGGCCAGCCTCCCACTGCCGACAAGAGTGAGATCAGTTAACTGGTCAGTTCCACAAATTGCAGACCATTTGCCCACAGATCCAGACCTAGAACGCTCTAAAAACATACCTTTTAATAATAAATCCAATTTTACCTGTAAAATCTATTCTTGTGCCTGTGATCAACTAGCTGCATTGAAGTCCTATCACTAACCCCTTCCCCCAAAATAGTTTTCCCTGGGAGATGAATGAGCACTGAAGAATCCTAGAACATTAGGGCAGAGAAAGAGGCCATTTGCCCCATTGAGTCTGTGCTGGCTCTTTCGAAGAGCAATCCTGTTAGTCCCATATCTCTGCAATCTTTCTCCTTCAGGTATTTATCCAACTCCCTTTTGAAGGCTACTATTGCATTTGTATCCACCACCTTATCAGGCAGTGCAATCCAAATCCTAACCACTCATTGTGTTTTTAAAAAACTCTCCTGTCCCTTCTGGTTCTTTTGTCAATCACTGTAAATCCTTGCTCTTTGGCTATGGGCCCATCAGCAAGTGGAAAGGGGTTCTCTGTATTTATTCCACCTAAAACCCTTCATGAGATACTTTCATTAAAAAACAAGCATTCCCCCAATCTCGCTGAGATCTGAGGTGTATTGGTATTGTTTCTCAGCTAGATCAATGGGAGCACGTGGGAGAATTGTGAACTACTCAGAGTTCACTCAAGCGTTACAAAGCTTGACCAATGCATGGATTTCTGACATTTAGTAACTGGAGTCTGGAGCTCACTGCCTGAAAGGGTAGTTGAGGCAGAAACCCTCAACCCGTTCAAAAGAAGTCTGGATATGCACCTCAAGTGCTGTAATCTGCAGGGCTACGGACCAAGTGCTGGAAGGTGGGATTAGAATAGGTGGAACATTTTTCGGCTGGCACAGACACGATGGGCCAAGTGGCCTCTTTCTGTGCCGTAAACTTTCTATGATTCTATTTAACAATTTCATGTGTGCACTGTTACAGTATTATAATAAATCAGCTTACTGTTGGAGCAGCGCCTAATAAAACAGTCAAGCTCCTTTTCACAAGTGTCTAGATGATGTAGAACTGAGACACTGATGCGTGGAGGTGAATTTTATTCATCGTTGCCAAGGGCGGCACAGTGGCGCAGTGGTTAGCACCGCAGCCTCACAGCTCCAGGGACCCGGGTTCGATTCTGGGTACTGCCTGTGTGGAGTTTGCAAGTTCTCCCTGTGTCTGTGTGGGTTTTTTCCGGGTGCTCCGGTTTCCTCCCACAAGCCAAAAGACTTGCAGGTTGGTAGGTAAATTGGCCATTATAAATTGCCCCGAGTATAGGTAGGTGGTAGGGATATATAGGGACAGGTGGGAATGTGGTAGGAATATGGGATTAGTGTAGGATTAGTAAAAATGGGTGGTTAATGGTCGGCACAGACTCGGTGGGCTGAAGGGCCTGTTTCAGTGCTGTATCTCTAAACATAAACATAAACAAGAGGCTGCAGTGAGTTAACAATAACGTTCATTATCATTTGCCCAAACACCTCTGTTAAACATCATAAACCCCTAGCATTTGATTAACAGCCATCATTTACTATTTGTAAGCCAGATACAACTTGCAAATAATCAATAAAGAAAAGAAGCTGAGTTTGTTTAGAGACACATTCTGTCTTTTCAGTGCTGCAAGATTCTCTCAGTTTTGCAAATATTCACTTCTTTTTACCATTGGAACTGTTTTATGAAAATTTCGAACAATTGGTATTATGTCGCTTGGCATTTCTTCGCGGACGAAGATTTTGGGAAGGTGTAGTCATCAGTTGCAGGCCCCCTGGTGGCTAGTCAGGTCTATCTGTGACCGGCAGATTTTCCCACAGTGGGTACAAGTGAAGGTGTAGTCACTGTTGGGGGCAATTGGATCTGCCCTTCTCTTCCTTTTCTCTTTCATGCTGGTTCTTCGCTCAGTCTCAAAGGTGTCTGTAACCCTCCTGATGTAGCATCTCCAGGCATCTCGATCTATGGCCTGCGTTTCCCACTGGTGATGGTCGATGTGGCACACAGAGAGGGATTTCTTCAGGGAGTCCTTGAAACGTTTGCATGAGGCCCCTCTGTTCCTTTTACCCGTGGTCAGCTCTCCATACAACACGATCTTGAGCAGGCGACTGTCGTCCATCCGGGCAACGTGATCCGCCCAATGCAGTTGGCTTTGCAGGAGGATGGCCTCAATGCTGGTGATGTTGGCTGTTTTCAGGACTTCAATGTTTGAGATGCAGTCCTGCCAGCGGATCTTGAGGAAGCTGCGGAGGCAGCGCTGATGGAAGCACTCTAGAAGACAAACATGACGCCAGTTTAGGACCCATGACTCGGCACCATACAGAAGGGTGGTGAGGACTACGGCTTTGTACACTTTGAGTCTGGTCTGTACTCTGAGGCTGTGGTTGCTCCACACTCGTTTGTAGAGTCTGCCGAATGTACTGTTTGCTTTTGAGAGCCTATTGTCCACTTCCTTGTCTATGGTGGCATCAAACGAGATGACGCTCCCTAATAAGTAAATTGTTTGACGACATTCAGCTCAGTTCCCTCAATGACCATGCTTGGTGGTCTATATTCTTCTCGGGGTGCAGGCTGATGCAGGACTTCAGTTTCTTTAAACTGATTTTTAGTCCAAAGAGTTGTGCCGCCTCGGAAAAATGTGTTGTTATATGTTGCAGGTCTGACTGACTGTGGGCCAGGAGAGCAAAGTCATCGTATTATTACAGAATTACAGGCATTCCTGGAGTCAATGAAAGTGTCTTAATTTTCAGTATTCCCGGGGGAAACTTGAAAATTTATGCAAATATTTGTAAAAATGGGCCATCTCCACGACAGGCTCCCAAACTAAAACTGTGAAAATAAATTTGACCATAACCACCTCACCCATTCACAGACAGCCAGTGCTGGGAATGGTTAGCATTTGCACCTCCTCAAGTCCCATCTTTTGTTGCTTTGCTTATCCCATTATCATCTCCTCTAACTTTGCACCATCATCACTTTTCCCTCCACCCTTTCACAGGTCTTCCCTATTGTTCCCTCTCCTCTCCTCTGCCTCTGGACTAGTTCATAAACTGTTCAATCTTTAGCTTCTTCTAGTGCTGATGAAATGTCATTGACCCGAAATGTTCTGTCTCCACAGATGGTGCCTGACCCACTGAGTCTTTCCAGCATTTTCTGTTCTGTACCATAAACTGTTTGCCTTGACTGATTGTTATGCTAGTAAAGAATATTACCATAGCAATAAGTCCAGTCTCTCGCTCTGATTTTACAATATATGTTATGTCAGAGGTTACTATTAATGGCCCATAATACTTCTACATTGCCACAGATGGCAGCCTGGGCTTTGGTGGCAGTGCTGTGATACTAATGAGGTGCAGCATTGCCACCGGAACAGCCAAGGTGATTTGCCTTTACAATTGTGCTGGCAGTGGCGAATGTGAGCCACCTCCCCTGCCAGCATTTCCTGGTTTTTCATTTTGCTGGCTCTTTGGGAACTTCCCTGGCGTCGTGCATTGTCCAGGGCACAGGGTGAGAGGTGCTGCAGTTTCTCTGTTGTGATCGGTGCTCTCAAATTCATCCAACTGTCAGTACAAGTAACAGAGCTGTTAGAAAGAAAGAATTTGCATTTATTTAGCGCCTTTCACAACTTCAGAACACCCCAACGTGCTTTACAGCCAATGAAGCACTTTTTGAAGTCTAATCATGGTTGTAATGTAGGAAGTGCAGCAGCCAATTTGTGCACAGCAAGCTCCCGCAAACAGTAATGTGATAATGACCCGATAATCTGTTTTAGCGATGTTGATTGAGGGATAAATATTGCACAGGATAACTCCCCTGCTCTTCTTTGAAATAGTGCCATCGGATCTCTTGCGTCTACTTGAGAGGGCAGACAGGGCCTGTGATTCATTTCTCATTGGAAAGATGGCACCTCCAACAGTGCAGCAACTCCCTCAGTGCTGCAGCGTCAGCCATGATTTTTGTGCTGAAGTCGCTGGAGTGAGACGTGAACAAGAGTGTTACCCGCTGAGCCACAGATGACATTGAAAATGGTTGGTTTGCCGAGTGGGCATCAGATAACAAGCGTTCTAATCTGACAGCCAGATACACCTTTAACAGAACAAACTGCAACCAAATAATCAATTGTAATGTAGAATGATAATCCACCTATCAGAAGTGATGATACTGAGAATTTAGGAGCCTGGTAAAGTTGGGAGACGGTAGTGCAGTGGTAATGTCACTAGACTAGTAATCTAGAGGCCCAGGCTAATGGCCGGGAGACATGGATTCAAATCCCACCATGGCACCTGGTTGAATGTAATTTCAATTAATTAATAGCTAGTCTCAGTCATAGTGCCATGAATCGATTGTCATACAAACCCATCTGGTTCGCTAATGTCCTTTAGGGAAGGAAATCTGCCCTCTTTACCTGGTCTGGTCTACACGTGACTCCAGACCCACAGCGATTGCCTCGCAAGCCACTCAGTTGTCAAGGGCAATTAGGGATTTGCAACAACTTCTGGCCTGGTCGGTGATGCCCACATCCCATAAAAAATACAAAAAAGTTAACCTTGGTGAAAAGAAGTGGTAATGTTCCAGTCCTGGGTGTGTTTAGCATGTGCTTTGGAAATTATGTTGTATTTGGTAAATGGGCTAGTGATAGCAATCTTCATTGTCCTTTGAACAGCAGTGATCCTGTCTACCGTCTTTGGGTATGAAAACCGTCCATTCACTTGGACATCAAGCATTTAAGGGCAGTGGAGCCAACCCGAAGGTGGTGGTTGTCAAGAGGGTTTGCTTCATTTTGTTGTGTTTTCCTTGGTGTATTTTTTTACCATTTTCCTCTGTGCCATTTCTATGGCAGTGGCCCAGGAAGTGACTGACTCTATGGGGAAATGCGTGTCTACCCTTCAATGACACTGCTGAAGCGGGAGTGGATGGGGAGTTGACCCTCACTGAGAGGTTGAGCAAGCCCTTCTCGAAATGGGAAGTGAGGGGAAACAGGAGGATAAATTTGGCCCTTCAACTAAGGAGATGGATCGCGTGTGTGTTGAAGAAACATAAAAACGTTTTTATGATGTTTGTTTTTGTAAGCTACACTTCTATTTCTGTTAAAATAGGCAAAAAACAGAAATAACCTGACATAACACCATAAATACAGCCTGGCAAATGACAAAAACTTAACATTGCCTTCTAGTGAAAAGTGCAACAAGTGCTGATAAACAAATTGTCCATCCAATTCAGGCCAGCCCTGCACGGCACCAGCTCTGTAATTTAAGGCTGCATTACTCAATTCTCTGCGCCCAGGCTCCAGATTCATTCATTGTAGCAAGAACAACTTTTAAATTCAAAAGGGTATTGTGAATAAACCATTCCTTTCATGATTTGTTTCTATTTATAATCCAGCACTGTCTCAAACACGGTAATTAAGCTTCCTAAAAATGTGACTCTTGGAATAATCTGAATTCATTCAGTTTTTAGGCTTGTCTGATGCCCACATGATTCTGTGACTAGCTTTCCTTTCCAAAAGTTTCAGCTATTGGTTTGGTTTTAAAGTGGAATATTCCTGTGGTGGTGGGAGTCGGGAGATAATGAAGTACTTCCAATGAAGAACATTTACACCTGCCCCCCACCACTTCCCCAATATAGTTTGTCTTTTTAAACTGTTAAAGAGATAATGAGGCAGATCATGTTGTGTTGCACTTGAGTATAATGGATTACTAGGGCACAGCACATCGAGGAAGCACAGGAGAGCTTGTCCAATTTTTCTGTCTTTATAGATAGATATTTGAAACATATAGGCATGTATAGCAGGAGGTTCGATAACCAGAGGACACAGGTTTAAGGTAATTGGCAAAAGAACTGGGCGGGAGATGAAGAGGTTCTTTTTAACACGTTATTATGATCTACACTGCCAGAAAGAGTAATCAAAGCAGATTCAATAGTAACTTTCAAAAGGGAATGGGATATATAGTTGAAAAGGAATAATTTGCAGGGCTATGAGGAAAGAGCAGGGGAGTGAGACTAATTGGATGACTCTTTGAAAGAGCTAGCACAGGCACATTGGGCTGAACAGCCTCATTCTGTGCTAGAATTCTATGAGGTAGCTTCACTCTGCATCTAACTGTAGTGTATACCTGAGAGTGACAGTCTCACTCTCATCATACAACATGTCTTGTGTTGACACAAGCTAAGTTTTGCAGTGCATTGATGCAGGTCAACTGCAGTTTAACAGTTCTGCCGAGCTGACATTCATCTGGGGATTATCCTCATTGAAGGGGTGCCTCAGTTTGAGCTTCACTGCAACCTGTGTCAAAGAGACTCCTTAAGCTTTGAGGGTAGGCTGTCTTGTTCCTGAGCCTGGAGCACCTGGAGCATAGTACACACATGTAAGATCACATGTGGCGGAACAGTCCATAGTGGACGGAACATCGGATGAGTTCACTTCCACACACAATGTAAGAAATAGAAGCAGGAGTAAGCCTTATGGCTGCCAATCCTGCCCCACCAATCATGGCTGATCTTCCACTTCAATTCTACTTTCCTGCCCTATCCTCTTGTCCCTAGATTCCCTTAGTGTCAATAATCTATCAATCTCAGTTTTGAATCTATTGAATGACTGTGCATCCATAGCCCTCTGGGGTAGAGAATTCCAAAGATCCAAACCCTCTGAGTGAAGAAATTTCTCCTCATCTCAGTCCTATGGCCTACCCTTTATCCTGAGACTGTGATCCCTGAGACATGTGCCCCACCCTGCCTTTTATTCTGCATTCACTTTGCTGAGCCAGTCAGTGATAGCCAGGGACAGAACCAGGACAATCTATCCCAACAAAAAGAGGAACCCAGCAAACCCATGGACCTTCCTATTCCCTCATATTTTTTCTATGACTTTATAACTGTGCCGACACAGTTTGCATTGGTATAGAACCATACTGGCTCTGAGAGACACAAACTCTGCATTATAAATATTCTATATATCCGTTCACTGGTTAAAAGCATTTTTATTAGAAGGACAAAACGCCGATGCTGAGGTCTCTCCATCCATTGTAATCTATGTTTCATTAGTTTGAGTGCGTCTCAGCTGTTTCTTAGTCCTCGAGTTGGGACAATATTCTGTATTCAGTCAACCAGGCCACTTGACAATTATTTCTTTTTCCTTTCCTGGAATAATGAGGAAAGGTGACACACAGGAGCTTCCAATCTTTAATTGTGATGTTCCTCCCCTTCCACAGGAGGTTATTCTCATTTATGTAATGATGCTGATCTCTGAGAAGACTTGTTTTACACAGGATGTGCATTTCATCTTGTATCTCTTGGGGCAAAGTGTGCGTTAACAATCCCCATGTCATAAAATAAGGATCATGACACGTTCCAACTGGCAAAATAGAAACCAGCTGAGAAACATCAATAGTATTTGGTTTGTAAAGAGCAACTTACGCAAGGAAAAGGCAAAAAATATTATTTCCTTTATTTGTTTGTTACGTCTCATTGCACAATGCCAATAGCCAATAAACATAGGAATAGTAGGCCATTCAGCCCCTTGAGCCTGTTCCACCATTCAGTTAGATCATGGCTAATCTGTATCTTAACTCTATTTATCCACCTTGTTTCTGTAACCCTTACCTAACAAAAATCTATCAATCTCAGTTTTGACATTTTCAGTTGTCCCCCAGCCTCAACAGTTTTTCGGGGGGGAGAGTTCCAGAGTTCCACTACCCTTTGCGTGAAGAAGTGCTTCCTGACATCACCCCTGAAGAGCCTGCCTCTAATTTTAAGGTTATGCCCCTTGTTCTGGACTCCTTAATCAGAGGAAATAGTTTACCTACACTATCAACTCCTTTGATCCTCTTAAATACCTCAATTTGATTACCCCTTAATCCTCTAAATTCAAAGCCTAATGACCGGAAGGTCAGAGGTGAAGAATCAGTCCCGAGGATAGTCACTAGTTCTTTGGGTTTGAGCAGGTTACAAGACCAATAGGATGCATCCATTGATATGGTGACCATACTTGGATACTGCAGTCCAGATTATTGAACTGGATCAGCTCTAACAGCTGATGGTACCCGAGGAAGCGATTGGTATTAATACCTCTGGAAGAGGTTAAAAGAAAGCCTGAAGTATTACCAAGCAATGATGTTAAATAAGATTGCATACACGTTTGGAAATTTGAATAAATTGCCCAGAATCACCCAGGAAGGATGCAAGTAGGCCTTAGGCCTGTGGAAGTTGAGCACTGTTGGGTTATGGACTCTATTAATACAGCAGTGCCAACGTCCACTCCAGGAAAAGAGTCACAGGTGTGAACCCGTGCCTGACTCTTTGATGCTGCTATGCATTGGAACCAACAACTTATGCCTCACTGCTTCACTTAAATTGCGATACAATTAACCGCAACAGAAAAAGTGACACATCAATATAAATAAAAGTGGCGGAGTAGTTCAATGTGAAGGAAGTAGAGTATATAATTAAGGTAGACTTCAGTGCATCAATCTATCAGCAATTTAATATCAGTAGAACTCTGTAACAAGTGATATTTTTCCAGATGTGTCTGGCAAGGAGACATGTCACTGAAACGGCATCAATGAGTTGGTATCACCACCAAATTTAGATGATATTTGACCAGATGTCTGTGAAGAGATACTTTGCACAACTGAAGTGGTTCATGGAGAATGTTAATTATAAAATATACATACAAGCCCATTAGGTTTATCTATAGAACTCTCCCAGGTGCCTGCTGATATGATGTCAGGGAAGTCATTATGATTGGCTTCCGGTGTTGTGCACTTATAGTTAGTTACTGTTCAGGGGATAACCCATTATTGAGTAACACATGTGTTCACTGTTCAAGAATTCACAAGGAAATGTACAAATTTCCTCAGCACTTTTCATTTGTCAAAACTATGATCTGTTTCACATGGATAATGTTTCCTTCCTGTTCCCCTAATTTAGTTTGGCCTTGCCTGTTTGGATGACATTGATTCCCATTGGATGGCAGCTCCATGGGTGATGGCGGCTCTCTGAGATTATAGTCAAGTGACAATCTTCATTTTGAAACCTAGGCACTTTAGTGTCTGCAGGCTGTTCAACTGTGGGGAGCATCACAGCCCAGCCAACCTCTACTTTTTTGCCAAACCAACGTATTCACTTTCCATAATAAAAACAAGAAATGCTGGAACCACTCAGCAGGTCCGGCAGCATCTGTGGAAAGACAACCAGAGTTAACGCTTCAGGTCAGTGACCCTTCTTCGGAAGAAGATGTTCCGAAGAAGGGTCACTGACCTGAAACGTTAACTCTGCTTCTCTTTCCACAGATGCTGCCGGACCTGCTGAGTGGTTCCAGCATTTCTTGTTTTTATTTTAGATTTCCAGCATCCGCAGTATTTTGCTTTTATTTTTATGTATTCACTTTCCAACTGGGTGTCAGTGGACAATGTCAGCAGTGGGAAACCTGTGGCTCAGTGTACAGCATTCTCATGTCTGAGATTAATAAATTGTGGGTTCAATCCCTACTGCAGAGAGATGTGTATAAAATCCAGCCTAATGTTCCAGTGCAGTCCTGAGGGAGTGCTTAAAAAAGATCCCATGGCACTATTTTGAAGAAGAGCTGGGGGAGTTAGTTCTCACTGGTGGCCTGGCCAATATTTATCCCTCAACCAACACCATTAAAACAGGTTATCTAGTCTTCCTTCCTTTCCTTCCCTCCCCTTGAGAAAAGAAGTCCGCCAGCGTTCTCACTGCTGGTTGCTGTGCAATGGTCCCTGTTGGAATGTGTTCGGTGGGAACATGTCAGGCTCAGCTGTCATGCCCCAATGATTGAATAGCTTTTCGATGCTCTCAGTCACGGAGAATGGTGGCTTAGGGGAGATATTGGGTGAGGGGGATGGTTCCTGGTGCCAGTGGAATAGAATAGATGCATTTAAGGGGAAACTAGACAAGCATATTGTGGAGAAGGGAATAGAGGATTATGATGATAGATTTAGACGAGGAAAGATGGGAGGAGGTTTGAGAGGAGCATAAACACTGGTATGGACTTGTTGGACCGAATGGCCTGTTTCTGTGCCGTATATCCTATGTAATCCTCACCCTACCATGAATGAGGGCTGAACTGTCGACCTTGTTGATCCAGCTACCATTGCATCATTGAATCATAGAATCATACAGCACTGCAGGAGGCCATGTGGCTCTTTGAAAGATCTGCTTAATTAATCCCACTCCCCTGTTGGTTCCCCATGGCTCTGCAAATTGTCCCTTTTCAGGTATTTATCCAGTTTCATTTTGAGTTGCTGATGGTCTCTGTCTGTGGTGGGGGAGATGAGGTTTTCAGACAATTTCTTTCTGGTCACAGCATGCTGAAGGTAACGCCATGTCCCTGTTGCCACAGACTATCCAACAAATGCATTTGTGTGCTGTTAATAACTAGACAGTCCCTTTGCTGTATCTCCGTACTAGAGTTAAACTGCTGAAGTACAAGTCAGTTCTTGGACAGAAGCAAAGAAAAAGCTGCACTGATTTCAGTTATGATAGGCTTACTTGCTGATATAAATTGCATAGTTTGTGCGCAAGCCAAGGCAAACGTGGAAGATAAGATGGGAGAACCTACTATTGACACCATAGCCTTGGTTCTGCCATCCGAGCAACAACGGGTGTTGAGCCCACCCAAAGCTCTACAGGTGTACAAACAGAAAGTGCCGGGAATAGTCAGCAGGTCTGGCAGCATCAGTAGAGAGAGAAACAGTTATTGTTTCAGGCCGACGACCGTTCATCAGAACTGCATCTACAGGTGTACCTGAGCTGATAGATGAGATTCCAGGCCACTCTGAATTTTGCAATATTGAGCCCGGCCCAATTTTAGGTAGGCTAGAGACCCAAAGATTATCTTGTCCAGAGAGAGCTTAGCCTGCAGCTCACTTAGTTGGGGATCCCAAAATCCAGCAAGGCCGTGACAGAGAGAAGTTGCCTGATTGTTCGGGGTGGAACAGCTCAGCAACACTGCTCCCTTTGATACCAAATAGTTGGAGGCCCTGCTGCAACAGCTGTGCCAAGGAGGGTGGTCCTATTTGAGGGTTGAAGGCCACCCTCCAGTAATAACAGAGGTGTACGCTACATGCAGGAAGATTGCTGACTGAATGAGTGCAATCCCCCAGTTCCCATTCCCATTCAGTCCCATTCACCCATTACCCCTGTGCTCTCTGGCCTACATTGGCCCCCAGTCCAGCAATACCCAATTTTAAAAAGCCAGTGCTCATTGCCAGTATCCATTGCCAGTGTCCATTGCCAGTGACCAATGTTCATTGCCAATGTCCATTACAGTATCCTTTGCCCATTGCCAGTATTCATTGCCAGTTTCCATTGTCAATGTCCATTGCCAGTGACCATTGTCATGTATGTTGTAGTTACCATTGCCAGTTACCATTGCAATACCTATTGTGATATCCCTTGCCAGTGCCCATGGCCAAAGCCCATTTGCAGTGTTCATTGCAGTGCACATTACAGTGCACATTGCAGTGTCCATTACCAGTGCTTCCATTGCAGTGTCATTTGCAGTGCCCAGTGCAGTCTCCTTTGCAGTGCCCATTGCCAGTGATTCCATTGCAGTTCCCATTGCCAGTACAAAGCACTCCTGTACAAATGACAGATTCCCTCTGCTTGCTGTTTGTAGCAAAATGACAAACAAGAGTATGAGGAATACATCCAGTGTCACTACTAGTAGTGAACTGGGGCTCATTACTCCAGCAGAGTGCCATGAATTGATGTTTTCCTTCTCCTTTTATGGAATTACATTTCTCTTTGTCAATGACCATAATGAACCTGAGCAATGTCACAGACTCTGCAAACTCCACTTTCGCTGTTAAGTTGCCTTTTAAGTGGTTTTCAAATTAAGCTCCATTGTTGATACAGTGGGTGAAATGTTCTTTTAATTTAGAGATCACAATTTTACCTGCACTAATTACCAAACAGAATCATATAGCATTTGCTGTAATTATAGTAATTAAAGGCTGCGACCATATCACAGAGAAATGCATTGCTGAGACCAGGGAAACTAACCCAATTATTAAGGCAGTTATTAAAGGATCATAGATGGCTGGATTGAATCGCAAGCTACGAACCCAACCAAAGCAGTTTCTGATAATGTTATAAATTGTAAATGTTTCACTTTTTTTTCTGCTGTATAATCTTTAATTCGTTACCTGATACTGCACAAAGCGCAGCGATACTGGTGGTGTGAGCAAAAAAAGAGAAATCAAAATGCAAATGAGAGGCACACAGTGTCAGATTTCTGGTACTGGAGATCAGCCTGTTTATTTCCTTTGTACTGGATTTCCAGAGAAGCTGATTGCATTTTTAAGTCATGGCATGACCTCTGTTGAATTGTCCTCTCCTGTTTGCAGCATGTACCCAAACATGCTAATTGCTTCTCCACATTGTGTAACAATTAAAATGCTGAGTCTGCTTGAGCTACCACAGCCCTTTCTGAGAAATCTCCCCATTCAGTGGGTAGGTGGTGCTGCACATTTTTCACCCAACCTTCATCATTTTATGTTTGTCGGTATTATGTTTACTTTGCCACTGGCATGTCCATTTGTTGCTTCACTGCTCCCATGTCTTCCTCACAAATCTTTACCTACATTTTCTGTATTACTACAAATAAGCACATGCCGGTCATTATAGGCTGAATAAAAATTTAAACCAAAATAATACCCCCACTGCAGTTTGGCTGTTTGTTATAAACGTACCTTGCTGATGCTTTGTATAAATCTATATGTTAGCCCTTTCGGTCTTGCCTGTTTGAATCTATGTGACCACAAGCTGCGGCTTGTGGTCAGCTGTGGCTCAGTGGGTTATACACTCAACTCTAAAATAGGTGATTGTGTGTTCATTTTTGAGCATATAATCTCGACTGACACTTCAGTACTCAAGGCGTGCTGCATGGTTAAGAAGTCAAACTGAGATCCTGTCTCAGGTGGACATAAAGATCCCATGGTTCTACTTTGGAAAAGAGAAAGGGGAATTCTCCTAGTGCCCTCTGCAACATTTATTCTGCAATCAGCATCACTAAAACAGGTGATCTCAGTGTTGTTTGTGGGACCTTGCTGTGTGCAAATTGGTTGCTGTGTTTCCTACCTTGCTACACTGTAAAGTATTTAATTGACTGTAAAGTGTTTTGGGACATCCTGAGATTATGAAAGGTGCCATATAAATGTAAGTCTTTCTGTACCGTCAAGCATATCTCTGCTGCATTATTTTTAATCCTTACCAACTAAATACGCCTCATTTAACTACAGTATTGGTGTATATTAAAGACCTGACATAAGTCTGCTGATAATCCAAAGAAAGGGGCAGAAAATTAGCTGGAACCCAGCCTTATTTGCCAATTTCCATGTAGGGTGGAGGTTCCTGACGTCAGAGTGAACAGGACCAGGGGACATAATTCCCAAACCAATAATCTCTGTGTACCTGCTCAGCTTTCTGTCACGGTCCTGAGATTCACCAGGACAGAGTGTCAGTGTACCTGGTGAATGTGGGACCCACCTAGGGTTCAGGCTAGCTACACCACAAGTGAAAACAAGCTTCTGAGGAAGAGTGGCAGTAAGGTCCCAGAAATGAATGCAGCATAGCAGGACCGCCAACAACTGCATCACCAGCTGACCAACGACTCATGTCCTGTCCCCCACCCTTCTCTTCCAGGCAAGAAAGGAACTCTTGCATTTTTATAGAGCTTTTCACAACTTCAGATGTCCCAGGGTGCTTTACAGCCAATTGAATACGTTTGAACAGCAAGTACTGGTCTGTGACAGGTTCTGATGAAAAGTCACTGTCCTGAAACGTTAACTCTGCTTCTCTCTCCACAGATGCTGCCAGACCTGCTGAGTATTTCCAGCACTTTCTGTTTTTATTTCAGATTTCCAGCATCCGCAGTATTTTGCTTCTAAATACTTTTGAAATGTAGTCACCGTGGTAATGTAGGAAACACAATAGCCAATTTACACACAGCAAGCTCCCAAAAACTGCAATGGGATAATAACCAGATCATCTGTTTTAAGGTGTTGGTTGAGGGCTAAATATTGGCCAGGACACTGAGGAAGAGCTCCCCTGCTCTTCTTCCAATAGTGCAGTCACTCAAGCAGGCAGACAGCAGCCTTAGTTTAACATCACATCTGCAAGACAGCAATTCTGTTACGGCCAGGTGAGGAGGTGGTCTCAGGTTCCCCTCTCGCCCTTCCTCTTATTTGACTGCAACAGGATCTTTTTTTTAAACAGTGGTTGTGCTTACCACCTCAGTGAATGTTTTAGTTTTTTCCTTTACTGTGATCTTGAAAGAACCAATCAGACAGGTTTTCTTGAGTTTAAACAAGAAAGAGGTAAGTTTATGATACTTAATACTCTAACCCATGTTCTAAGTATACTAAAAAATACGCTACACATTCACACGAGACCCACACGCACACAAATAGATTACAGAGGGGAAAAATAGATTTGGTGTTTGGATTGAAGTCCAGAATAAATGGAACTTCAATACACAGTCTGTGAAGTGGATGATCCGATAATCCTCCGACTGGAGCTGTATTCTCGAAGTCCTCGCTGGTCAAACTGCACTTTGGTTGGCCTGCTTTACTCAGGGTTTTCTTGAAGGCAGAATTGTAGTTGGCTCTCTTACTCTGATCGCTGGCTGTAGCAGTTTGTAGGCTTGGAAGGTCCACAGTTGCAGACGGTTTTCAAACTTGATTTTTTCTGGGGAGAAAGAAAGAAAGAGAAAGGGAAGCACGCAGCTTTCTCTGCTGCTGCAGTCTCAGTTACTGTTTGTCTTCTGTGAGTGTAACAAAACTCCTGGTTTTCAGAGATGGACAGACAGTCACATGGTTCTCTCAATCCCCCTTGTTTTTCATGAGATACAAGGCTCAGAATTGATTCCACAGGTTCCAGGATGCCAATATTTATACTCGGAGGGATTTGCTCTTACAAAGTCAATGTGCAGGATGGCCTTGACTGTCGTGCTAATGAAACAATCCTAGGTAATTCAATTAAAAGTCTAATGTAAGCTTCCAACTGATGAATTAATATTTCTGATTTGGCATATTGTGTTTTCCTGACAATCTCCAACACAGTACTGGAGGATCAGCCTGGATTTTGGTGTTTGAGCCTCTGGAGTGGGACTTGAATCCACAACCATCTGCCTCAGAGGTGAGACTATTACCTACTGAGCCACAGCTACCTATCAAGTTAGGTGAGCTCATCTTGATACCAGATACTTTGACAGGGTCATGAGTGGAGGTCATCAGTGGGTGATTACCATGGATTTTCAGGGCCATGATCTTTAAAAAAAATAAAATGACAAAAGCATACTTGATAACAACAATGAATATGCCATGATGACAGTTCAAAAATACTCCGTTTTACGATGCTTTACATGATAGTTTTTGCATTATCAGCAAAACCTGTGCCTGGATTTGCAGGATTTGTTGGTTTCTGGGTCAAGCTTGCCCACAGCTCACTGGGTGCCTTTTCTAAAATAACCAATAAGGAGATGCTTGGTTGTCCCAGTGTAATCAACCAAAACCCAAACAAAAAACCCCCAACCCCCCCCCCCCTTTTTAAGGAGGCACAAGTACTAAAGCACTTAACCTTAAAAAAACAAATTAAATGCTATTGTTAGTAGTGACCACTCTTCACGCCAATGTCTGGTGCCCTTTAATACAGCCTCTGGTAATTGCAGTCAGTCTACCGTCCAATTGCTAACCAAACCTAACCTAACACTGTTTAGCCTCCAAGATCAAATTGGATCAAGCACTTTGCTAAAAAATTAGATTTGCTCAACATAACAGGAGTGCAGGGGAGACATGACAAGCAGATCTTCTCAGACATGACACACAGATGTCCTCAGACATGATAAGCAGATGTGCCGAGGGCAGAACATGTGGGATGAAGATGAGTGGGCACTAGGTGTCTGAGGTATACTTGTTCTTGCCAATTTCCCGCTCGTCCTCCTCCAAGTCCACCTCCGCCATTAGTAGACAAAATGGAATCCCAATTCTGAGCAACGTGGTTATTGCTATGGAAGCAGTACTGTCAGCAACATTGCTTTGGGAAAAGGTCTTTGTAAAGAATGAGGAGGATAGTGACAGACTTCAGGACAGACCAATAAAATAAGCAGACAGATGGCAGATGCAATTTAACACAGTGATATATTTTGGTAGGAAGAATGAGGAAAGGCAAAATAAACTAAATAGTGCAATTTTAAAGGGAGTGCAGAAACAGAGAGACCCATAACTTTGAAGGTGGCAGGATGTTTTGAGAAGGCTGTTAAAAATTACTTTAGTTATAAAGGAATAGAGTACAAAAGCAAGGAAGTTATGCTAAACCTTTAGGTTAGGCCTCAACTGGAGTATTGTGTTCAATTCTGGGCACTAAACTTTAGAAAGGATTTCTTGCCTTAGAGAGGGTGCAGAGGACATTTATTAGAATGGTACCAGGGATGAAGGACTTCAGTTACGTGGAAATTCTGGAGAAATTGGGTGTTCTCCTTAGAGCTAAGAAGGTTAAGAGGAGATTGAATAGAGATGTTCAAAATCAATAGAGTAAATAAGGAGAAGTTGTTTCTAGTGGTAACCAGAAAATACAGATTTAAGGTGATTGGCAAAAGATCCAGAGGCAACATGAGGAAGAATTCTTTTACAAAGACACAGCAAATTGTTATGATCTGGAATGCACCACAAAAAAGATGGAGGAAGCAGATTTAATAGTAACTTTCGAAAGAGAATCGATTAAATTTGTGAAAGGAAAGCATTTTCAAGGCTATGGGGAAAGAGCAAGGGGAGTGGGACTAATTGGATAGCTTCACCGAACAGCTGTCACAGGCATGATGGGCTGAATGGCCTCCTTCTGTTCTGCAACATTCTATGATTAAACACATTAACAACATCGTCATCGTGGTAATTCAGTTGTACCATACAATCCTTCCTTGACCAGTTTTTAGCTACAGAAATTAAAATTTCAACTCCCATGACATATATTAATCTATTGAACTTCAAAGGCTAGTCAAAAGGACTGGGTGCTTTCAGATCACCATGGAAGTTGGCCAGCTTACTGTGTGCAATTTTGCAATATCAAGTTATATGAATAATTATCTCAGTTCTGCCTTGCCCTGTGTTCGCAGCTAGCCTAATGGGGAAAGTTCGGCAATCCTGTTACAGGTCAAATTTAAAGGGATGTGCCCACTTGAGGATGAGTGGCCAGATGGGACAAATATCAATACAGCTGATTTAAAGGCTCAAAATGGATTTTCAATATTTGTCAGTCTATATCCAGCTGTGTGGGGTGAGAGGGGCGGCAGTGGGGAAAGGGAAAAGGTGCCAGGTAAATATGATGCAAAAGGAAATCCAGTGTAGAGGTACAAATTGGAGTTAAGTGGGCCAGTTGTGCACCTGTCTGTCTGATACTTGGGAAAGTGGAGTTTTTTTATTTGTTCACGGGATGTGGGTATCGCTGGCAAGGCCAGCATTTATTGCCCATTCCTAATTACCCTTGTAAAGGTGGTGATGAGCCACCTGTTTGAACTGCTGAAGTCCTTGTAGTGTAGATACATCCACAGTGCTGATAGGTAGGGAGTTCCAGGATTTTGACCCAGTGACAGTGAAGGAATGGTGATAGGTTGCCAAATCAGGATTGGGCGGCACAGTGGCGCAGTGGTTAGCACCGCAGCCTCACAGCTCCAGCGACTCGGGTTCAATTCTGGGTACTGCCTGTGTGGAGTTTGCAAGTTCTCCCTGTGTCTGCGTGGGTTTCCTCCGGGTGCTCCGGTTTCCTCCCACAGCCAAAAGACTTGCAGGTTGATAGGTGAATTGGCTGTTATAAATTGTCACTAGTATAGGTAGGTGGTAGGGGAATATAGGGACAGGTGAGGATGTGGTAGGAATATGGGATTACTGTAGGATTAGTATAAATGGGTGGTTAATGGTCGGCACAGACTCGGTGGGCCGAAGGGCCTGTTTCAGTGCTGTATCTCTAAATCTAAATCATGTGTGACTTGGAGGGGGAACTTGCAGGTGGTGGTATTCCCATGCACCTGCTGCCCTTGTCCTTCAAGGTAGAGGTCGTGGGTTTGGAAAATGCTATTAGAGGAGCCTTGGTGAGTTGCTGCAGTGCATTTACAGATGCTGCATACTGCTGCCGTGGTGCACTGGCGGTGAAGGGAGTGAATGTTGAACGTGCTGGATGGTGTGCCAATCAAGCGGGCTGCTTTGTCCTGGATGATGTCAAGCTTCTTGAGCGTTGTTGGAGCTGCACCCATCCAGGCAAGTGGGGAATCCATCACACTCCTGACTTGTGCCTTGTAGTTTTTTTTATTCGGTCATGAGATGTGGGCGTAGCTAGCTAGGCCAGCATTTATTGCCCATCCCTAATTGTCCTTGAGAAGGTGATGGTGAGCTGCTTTCTTGAACCGCTGCAGTCCATGTGGGGTAGGTACACCCACAGTGCTGTTAGGAAGGGAGTTCCAGGATTTTGACCCAGTGACAGTGAAGGAATGGCGATATAGTTCCAAGTCGGGACGGTGTGTGGCTTGGAGGGAAACTTGCAGGTGGTGGTGTTCTCATGCATCTGATGCCCTTGTGGTGGTAGAGGTTGCGCGTTTGGAAGGTGCTGCCTAAGGAGACTTGGTCCATCTGCAGATGGTACACACTGCTGCCATTGTGCGTTGGTGGTGGAGGGCGTGAATCTGAGAGGATGGGGTGCCAATCAAGCGGGCTGCTTTGTCTTGGATGGTGTCGAGCTTCTTGAGTGTTGTTGGAGCTGCACCCATCCAGGCAAGTGGAGAGTATTCCATCACATTCCCATCTTGTGCCTTGTAGATGGTGGACAGGCTTTGGGGAGTCAGGAGGTGAGTTACTCGTCACAGGATTCCTAGCCTCTGACCTGCTCTTATAGTCACAATATTTATATGGCTACTCTAGTTCAGTTTCTGGTCAATGGTAGCCCCCAGGATGTTGATAGTAGGGGATTCAGCGATGGTAATGCCATTGAATGTCAAGGGGAGATGGTTAAATTCTCTCTTGTTGGAGATGGTCATTGCCTGGCACTTGTGTGTGGCACGAATGTTACTTGTGTTACGACCAGGTGAGAAAGAGGTCTAGGGTTCTCTTTCAATATTCACCTGGTCTTACTGTAACAGGGTTTTATTTTTAAACAGATTGTGTTTTTAGTTCCTCCTTGGTGAATCCTTGTCCACCGCTTTCCAATTATAAGGCAAAGAAACCAGCACAACCGGTTTTATCAGGTTTAATGAAGAAAAACTAAATTGATTAAACTTAAACTCTAATTCGGTTGACGCCTACGGATACACGATGTACCCATGCTAGCATGGAAATGCGATACACACATGCAGATAGAGACAGAAAAGAGCAGAAGAAAAATAAAGTGGAAAGGTCTGAGGCAATATCTGAAGAGTTGTTGTTCCGGGTCTGCAAGCTCACTGTAGAGCCCTTGATTGTAGGTAGATCTTGCTTTTCGTTGGGGCCCAGTATTCTTCTGAAACCTTGTTCGCTGTAGGAGACTTTTCTCTCTTGGGGTTCATGTGTCTTCAGTGGGTTTTGGAGCTCCGTGAGAAAGAGATGGGAGCAGACAGAAGAGACAGGAGTCTTCTTCAGTCCAGGAGCATTCTGCTTTCTGCAGGCTCTGTTCAAAAACTGTGCAACAGCCAGTTATTCACGTGACTAATCGGTCTGACCACGTCTATTTGTGGGTTGAATTGGAGCAGGGAATAGCTCCTTTGTCTACAAGCACTGTCTGTTAATATGTAAATTTTCTTTTTCAGTCAAAGTCTGGCAATTCCTTGTCTCAGGCCTTCTCTTCTTCCCAGCAACAATTTAAAATTTAATGTCCATGTGGCGAAATTAATGTGCCGCATTCTTGGCAGGTGGGGGCCTGCATGACACTTGCCACTTATCAGCCCAAACCTGAATATTGTCCAGGTCTTGCTGCATTTCTGTACGGATTGCTTCAGTATCTGAAGAATCGTGAATGGTGCTGAACATTGTGCAATTATCAGCGAACATCCCCATTTCTGACCTTATGATTGAAGGAAGGTCATTGATGAAGCAGCTGAAGATGGTTGGCCCTAGGACACTACCCTGAGGAACTCCTGCAGTGATGTCCTGGAGCTGAGATGATTGACCTTGGACAACCACAACCATCTTCCTTTGCGCTCGGTATGACTCCAACCAGCGAAGAGTTTTCCCCCTGATTCCCATTGACTCCAGTTTTGTGAGAGCTCCTCGATGTCATACTCTGTCAATTGCTGCCTTGATGTCAAGGGCAGTCACTCTCACCTCACTTCTTGAGTTCAGCTCTTTTATCCATGTTTGAACCAAGGCTGTAATGAGGTCAGGTGCTGAGTGGCCCTGTCGGAACCCAAACTGAACATCACTGATTAGGTTATCGCTAAGCAAGTGTATCTTGATAGCACTGATAACGACACCTTCCCTCACTTTACTGATGATCGAGAGTAGACTGATGGGGCGGTAATTGGCTGGGTGTTTTTTGTGTACAGGACATACCTGGGCATTTTCCACATTGCCGAGTAGATGCCAGTGTTGTACCTGTACTGGAACAGCTTGGCTAGGGGCGCGGCTAGTTCTGGAGAACAGGTCTTCAGTATTATTGCTGGACTGTTGTCAGGGCCCATAGCCTTTGCAGTATCCAGTGCCTTCAGTCGTTTCTTGATATCATGCGGAGTGAATCGAATTGGCTGAAGACTGGCATCTGTGATGCTGGGGTCTTCAGGAGAAGGCCGAGATGGATCATCAACTTGGCACTTCTGGCTGAAGATATTTGCAAATGCTTCAGCCTTATCTTTTGCACTGATGTGCTGGGCTCCCCTATCATTGAGGATGGGGATGTTTGTGGAGCCACCTCCTCCTGTTAGTTGTTTAATTGCCCACCACCATTCACGACTGGATGTGGCAGGACAGCAGAGATTAGATCTGATCTGTTGGTTATGGGATCGCTTAGCTCTGTCTATCACATGCTGCTTATGCTGTTTGGAATGCAAGTAGTTCTGTGTTGTAACTTCACCAGGTTGACACCTCATTTTGAGGTATGCTTGGTGCGGCTCCTGGCATACCCTCCTGCACTCTTCATTGAACTAGGGTTGGTCCCCCGGCCTGATGGTAACGGTAGAGTGGGGGATATGCTGGGCCATGAGGTTACAGATTGTGGTTGAGTTCAATTCTGCTGCTGCTGATGGCCCACAGTTTTGCATTGCTATATCTGTTCGAAATCTATTCCATTTAGCACAGGGGTAGTGGCACACAACACGATGGAGGGTATCCTCAATGTGAAGGCGGAACTTTGTCTCCACAAGGACTGTACGATGGTCACTCCTACCAATACTGTCATGGACAGATGCATTTGCGGCAGGCAAATTAGTGAGGACGAGGTCAAGTATGTTTTCCCCTCTTGTTGGTTCCCTCACCACCTGCCGCATACCCAGTCTAGCAGATATGTCCTTTAGGACTCGGCCAGCTCGGTCAGTAGTGGTGCTACCGAGCCACTCTTGGTGATGGACATTGAAGTCCCCTACCCAGAGTACATTCTGCACCCTTGCCACCTTCAGTGCTTCCTCCAAGTGCTGTTCAACATGGAGGAGTACTGACCTATCAGCTGAGGGGGGGGGAGGGTGCGAAGGTAGTAATGAGCAGGAGGTTTCCTTTCCCATGTTTGACCTGATGCCATGAAACTTCACGGGGTCTGGAGTCGATGTTGAGGACTCCCAGGGCAACTCCCTCCCTACTGTATACCACTGTGCCGCCACCTCTGCTGGTTCTGTCCTGCCGGTGGGACAGGACATACCCGGGGATGGTGATGGCAGCGTCTGGGACTTTTTCTATAAGGTCTGATTCTGTGAGTATGACTATGTCAGGTTGTTGCTTGACTAGTCTGTGGGACAGCTCTCCCAACTTTGGCACAAGCCCCCAGATGTTAGTAAGGAGGATTTTGTAGGGTCAACAGTGCTGGGTTTGCCGTTGTCATTTCCGGTGCCTAGGTCAATGCTGGGTGATCTGTCCAGTTTCATTCCTTATTGACTTCGTAGTGGTTACATACAACTGAGTGGTTTGCTAGGCCATTTCAGAGGGCATTTAAGTGCCAACTAGAGATGATGGAAAGGTTTTGGGAGTCAGGAGTGACTGTCTGAAATAGGTTCAAGATGGTTGGCCTGTTTGGTATTTCTCTCTAGCTGTGCATCTTGCCATCAGGAAATGACGGTCCAGCCTCAATGATCTGTGTAGTACATGGATACCATCTCGGCCACAAGCACAGCCTTGGGGTTAAAATGTTTGGTTTTTGTTGTTTACTTTTCCTTTGGTCACCTCTCCTCTGCTTTTCACTCTGTTTGGATGTCTTCTCCCTTTAGATTGAACCTCTGATAATGGAGATGCAGGATCCAAGTACCGGAATTAAAACACAAACACAGAGGCTGATGATAACTACTATCCCTCACGCTATGACAGGTAAGAGAGCTGATAATCTTCCCTGCTGCCACAGATAGGATTTTCATTGTGTCACCCACAGTGATGTTCTTGAATTTGTCGCTCAAAATTGATTTAAAAAATCTTACTAACAATCCATAGTAACACCATTACAACAGAACCAGATCTACTAGTAATGGTACAGATTAATGGTACGTCCATTCCTAAACCGTTATACATGCACAGAGCTCAGAGGTTTTTTTCAAACGTAAGAACTTGTATTTATATAATGCTTTGATGACCTTATCAGGTCCCAAAGTGCTACACTGCCAATTTTTTATTGATTCATGGGATGTGGGCGTTGCTGGCCAGGCCAGCATTTATTGCCCATCCCTAATTGCCCTTGAGAAGGTGGTGGTGAGCTGCCTTCTTGAACCGCTGCAGTCCATGTGGGGTAGGTATACCCACAGTGCTGTTAGGAAGGGAGTTCTAGGATTTTGACCCAGTGACAGTGAAGGAACGGCGATATAGTTCCAAGTCAGGATGGTGTGTGACTTGGAGGGGAACGTGCAGGTGGTGATGTTCCCATGCATCTGCTGCTCTTGTCCTTCGAGGTGGTAGAGGTCGCGGGTTTGGAAGGTGCTGTCTAAGGAGCCTTGGTGCGTTGCTGCAGTGCATCTTGTAGATGGTACACACTGCTGCCACTGTGCGTCGGTGGTGGAGGGAGTGAATGTTTGTAGATGGGGTGCCAATCAAGTGGGCTGCTTTGTCTTGGATGGTGTCGAGCTTCTTGAGTGTTGTTGGAGCAGCACCCATCCAGGCAAGTGGAGAGTATTCCATCACACTCCTGACTTGTGCCTTGTAGATGGTGGACAGATTTTGGGGAGTCAGGAGGTGAGTTACTCGCCTCAGGATTCCTAGCCTCTGACCTACTCTTGTAGCCACATTATCTATATGGCTACTCCAGTTCAGTTTCTGGTCAATGGTAGCCCCTAGGATGTCGATAGTGGGGGATTCAGCGATGTTAATGCCATTGAATGTCAAGGGGAGATGGTTAGATTCTCTCTTGTTGGAGATGGTCATTGCCTGGCACTTGTGTGGCACACATGTTACTTGCCACTTATCAGCCCAAGCCTGGATATTGTCCAGGTCTTGCTGCACTTCTACAAGGACTGCTTCAGTATCTGAGGAGTCACAAATGGTGCTGAACATTGTGCAATCATCAGTGAACATCCCCACTTCTGACCTTATGATTGAAGGAAGGTCATTGATGAAGCAGCTGAAGATGGTTGGGCCTAGGACACTACCC
This sequence comes from Heterodontus francisci, assembly GCF_036365525.1. Taxonomy (NCBI): domain Eukaryota; kingdom Metazoa; phylum Chordata; class Chondrichthyes; order Heterodontiformes; family Heterodontidae; genus Heterodontus; species Heterodontus francisci. Next base: position 66,366,995 of record NC_090396.1, read on the forward strand.
TGAGGAACTCCTGCAGTGATATCCTGGAGCTGAGATTACTGACCTCCAACAACCACAGCCATCTTCCTTTGCGCTAGGTATGACACCAACCAGCAGAGAGGTTTCCCCCGATTCCCATTGACCTCAGTTTTGCTAGGGCTCCTTGATGACATACTCAGTCAAATGCTGCCTTGATGCCAAGGGCAGTCACTCTCACCTCTTGAGTTCAGCTGTTTTGTCCATGTTTGAACCAAGGCTGTAATGAGGTCAGGTGCTGAGTGGCCCTGGCGGAACCCAAACTGAGTATCACTGAGCAGGTTATTGCAAAGCAAGTGCCACTTGATGGCACTGGGTGACACCTTCCATCACTTTGCTGATGATTGAGAGTAGGCTGATGGGGCGGTAATTGGCCGGGTTGGACTTGTCCTTCCTTTTGTGTACAGGACATACCTGGGCAATTTTCCACATTGCAGGGTAGATGCCAGTGTTGTAGCTGCACTGGAACAGCTTGGCTAGGGGTGCGGCAAGTTCTGGAGCACAGGTCTTCAGTACTATTGCCGGAATATTGTCAGGGCCCATCGCTTTTGCAGTATCCAGTGCCTTCAGTCGTTCCTTGATATCACGCGGAGTGAATCGAATTGGCTGAAGTCTGGCATCTGTGATGCTGGGGACGAGAGGAGGAAGCCGAGATGGATCATCAACTTGGCACTTCTGGCTGGAGATTGTTGCAAATGTTTCAGCCTTATCTTTTGCACTGATGTGCTGGGTTCCCGCATCATTGAGGATGGGGATATTTGTGGAGCCACCTCCTCCAGTTAGTTGTTTAATTGTTCACCACCATTCACAGCTGGATGTGGCAGGACTGCAGAGCTTCGATCTGATCTGTTGGTTATGGGATCACTTAGCTCTGTCTATCGCATGCTGCTTATGCAGTTTGGCACACAAGTAGTCCTGTGTTGTAGCTTCACCAGGTTGACACCTCATTTTGAGGTATGCTTGGTGCTGCTCCTGGCATGCCCTCCTGCACTCTTCATTGAACCAGGGCTGGTCTCCTGGCTTGATGGTAATGGTAGAGTGGGGGATATGCTGGGCCATGAGGTTACACAGTGTCATTGAGTACAATTCTGCTGCTGCTGATGGCCCACAGCGCCTCATGGATGCCCAGTTTTGCATTGCTGGATCTGTTCGAAATCTATCCCATTTAGCACGGTGATAGTGCCGCAGAACACAATGGATGGTATCCTCAATGTGAAGGCGGGACTTCGTCTCCACAATGACTGTGCGGTGATCACTCCTACGAATACTGTCATGGACAGATGCATCTGCAGCAGGCAGATTGGTGAGGACAAGGTCAAGTATGTTTTTCCCTCATGTTGGTTCTCCCACCACCTGCCGCAGACCCAGTCTAGCAGCTATGTCCTTTAGTACTCGGCCAGCTCAGTCAGTCGTGGTGCTACCGAGCCACTCTTGGTGATGGACATTGAAGTCCCCCACCCAGAGTACATTTTATGCCCTTGCCACCCTCAGTGCTTCCTCCAAGTGGTGTTCAACATGGAGGAGTACTGAGTCATCAGCTGAGGGAGGGCAGTAGGTGGAAATCAGTAGGAGGTTACCTTGCCCATGTTTGACCTGATACCATGACACTTCATGGGGTCCGGAGTCGATGTTGAGGACTCCCAGGGCAACTTCCTCCCAACTATATGCCACTGTCCCACCACCTCTGCTGGGTCTGTCCTGCCCGTGGGACAGGACATACCCAGGGATGGTGATGGCAGTGTCTGGGACATTGTCTGTATGGTATGATTCCGTGAGTATGACTATGTCAGGCTGTTGCTTGACTAGTCTGTGGGACAGCTCTCCCAATTCTGGCACAAGCCCCCAGATGTTAGTAAGGAGGACTTTGCAGGGTCGACAGGGCTGGTTTTGCCGTTGTCCTTTCCGGTGCCTAGGTCGATGCTGGGTGGTCCGTCCGGTTTCATACCTTTTTATTGACTTCGTGGCGGTTAGATGCAACTGAGTGGCTTGCTAGGCCATTTCAGTGGGCATGTACGAGTTAACCACATTGCTGTGTGTCTGGCGTCACATGTAGGCCAGATCAGGAAAGGACAGCAGATTTCCTTCAGCAGATTAGTGAACCAGATGGGTTTTTATCAACAATCGACAATGGTTTCATGGCCATTATTAGACTAACTTTTTTAATTCCAGATTTATTAATTAAATTCAAATTCCACCTTCTGCTGTGGTGCGATTCGGACCCATGTCCCCAGAGCAATACCCTGCGTCTTTGGGTTATTAGTTAATTAATTACATTTGAAATGTAGTGACTGCTGTAATGTAGGAAACACGGCAGCCAATTTGCACACACCAGGTTCATAAAAATATAAGATAATAATTCGGAGTAGGGTTAGGCCATACGATCCCTTGAGCCTGTTCCAGCATTCAATAAAATCATGGCTAATCTTCAGTCTCAACGCCACTTTCCCGCCCAATCCCCATTCCCTTTGATTGCGTTTAGAGTCCAAACGACCTGAACCTTGAATATACTCAACAACTGAGCATCAGCTCCCGTCTGGGATAAAGAATTCCGAAGATTCATAACCTCTGAATAAAGAAATTTCTCCTCATCTCAGTCCTAAATGGCCGACCCTTATTCTGAGACAGTGACCCTATGTTTTAGACTCTGCAGCCCAGAGAAACAGCCTCTCAGCATCTACCCTGTGGAGCCCGCTCAGAAGCTTATCTGTCTCAATGAGATCACCTCTCATTCTTCTAAACGCCAGCCAGTATCGGCCCATTCTACTCAATCTCTCCACATAGGACAACCAGCTCATCCCAGGATTTCAAAAGGGAATTAGACTGTTATATGAAAAGGAAGAATGTACAGGGTTACGGGAGAAGGTGGGGGTATGTCACTAAGTGAATTGCTCTTTCGGAGTGCTGGTGCGGACACGATGGGCCAAATGGCCTCCTTCATCTGTCACTGTGATTCTGTGAATCAATGCAACAAACCTTCACTGTAGCTCCTCTAAGGCAAGTATAGCCTTCCTTCAGTGTGGAGCCCAAAACTCCAGGTGTGATCCTGTACCATTGCAACGAGGCTTCCTTACTCTTGTACTCCAACCTACTTCCACAAACAGCAGTGAGATACATAACCAATTAAACTGATATAGTTTTTTTATTCTTTCATGGGATGTGGGCATTGCTGGCAAGGCCAGCATTTGTTGCCCATCCCAAATTGCCCTTGACAACTGAGTGGTTTGCTAGGCCATTTCAGAGGGCAATTAAGAGTCAACCATATTGCTGTGGGTCTGGAGTCACATGTAGGCCAGACCAGGTAAGGACAGCAGATTTCCTTCGCTAAAGGACATTCGTGAACCAGATGGGTTTTTACAACAATCGATAGTTTCATGGCACCATGAGACGAGCTTTCAATTCCAGATTTTTATTAATTACTTGAATTTAAATTCCACCAGCTGCGATGGTGGGATTTGAACCCACGTCCTCAGGAAATTAGCCTGGGCCCCTGGATTACCACTATGCCACCATCTCCCCAGTGGTGATGTTGGTTAGGGGTAAACATTGTCCACACACCAGGAGAACTCCCTTGCTCTTCTCCAAATAGGAACAAAGAATCTTTTCCATCCACTCAAGGGGGTAGAAGGGATCTTTTTTTAACATTTTACACTCCACGGAAAACAGACCCAGTCTATCCAATCTCTCTTTATAACTCAAACCCTCCAAACCAGGCAACCTCCTTGTGAATCTTTTCTGCATCCTCTCTAGCTTAATCACATCTTTCCTGTAGTGCGGCGACCAGAACTACACACAGTACTCCAAATGCGGCCTAACCAACGTTATGTACAACTGTAACATGACGTCTAACTCTTGTACTCAGTGCCTCGGCTGATGAAGGCAAGCATGCCATACGCCTTCTTCCCCACCCTGTCTACCTGTGTTGCCACTTTCAGGGAACTATGTACTTGCACCCCAAGGTCTCTCTGCTCAACAACACTCCCCAGGGCCCTGCCATTCACTGTTTATTTCCTGCTCTGGTTTAACTTCCCAAAATGCATCACTTCACACTTGTCTGCGTTAAATTCCATTTGCCAATCCCTTGCCTACTTTCCCAGTTTATCTATATCCTGTTGTAACCTTAGACAACCTTCTTCACTGTCCACTATACCACCAATTTTGGTGTCATCTGCAAACTTACTAATCATGCCCCCTACATTCACATCCAAGTCATTAATATATATGACAAACAACAGAAGGCCAAGCACCGATCCCTGCGGCACACCACTGGTCACCGGCCTCCAATCTGAAAAACAACCCTCCATTACGACCCTCTGCCTCCTATCACCAAGCCAATTTTGTATCCAATTTGCTAGCTCACCCTGGATCCCATGTGTTCGAACCTTCTGGACCAGCCTACCATGCGGGACCTTGTCAAAGGCCTTGCTAAAGTCCATGTAGATAACGTCCATCGCCCTGTCCTCGTCAATCCTCTTGGTCACCTCCTCAAAAAATTCAATCAAATTCGTGAGACATGATTTCTCACCCACAAAGCCATGCTGACTATCCCTAATCAGACCTTGCCTTTCCAAATGCGTATAAATCCTGTCTCTCAGAATCCCTTCCAATAACTTTCCCACCACTGCTTTAAGGCTCACCGTCCTGTAGTTCCCTGGCTTATCCCTGCTGCCCTTCTTAAATAAAGGCACAACATTAGCTATCCTCCAGTCTTCCGGTACCTCACCCGTGGCTAATGATGATACAAAAATCTCTGCCAGGGCCCCAGCAATCTCCTCCCTTGCTTCCCATAGCATCCTAGGATACACCTGTTCTGGCCCTGGGGACTTATCTACCTTAATGCGCTTCAAAACCTCCAACACTTCCTCTTTTGTAATGTTGATATGCTCCAGGATATCGCTGTTCCCTCCTTTGAACGCATTAGCTTCCATGACCTTCTCCATGGTAAATACGGACGAGAAATATTCATTTAGGACCTCACCGATTTCCCGTGGCTCCACACTTAGATTGTCACACTGATCCTTAAGGGGACCTACTCTTTCCCTAGCTACCTTTTTACTCTTAATATACTTATAGAATCTTTTAGGATTCTCCTTTATCTTATCTGTCAGGGAAATCTCATGGCCCCTTTATGCCCTCCTAATTTCCTTCTTAAGTGTAGTCCTACATCCCCTATACTCCTCGAGGGACTCGCTCGATCCCAGCTGCCTATACCTGACATATGCCTCCTTCTTTCTCCTGACTAGACCCTCAATATCCCTCGTCAGCCAAGGTTTCCTAAACTTGCCAGCCTTGCCCTTCCATCTAACAGGAACATGCCGGCCCTGAACTCTTCCTATCTCACTTTTAAAAGCTTCCCACTTGCCAGACATCCCTTTACCTGTAAACAGCCTCTCCCATTCAACGTTTGAGAGTTCCTGTCTTATGTCATATAAATTAGCCTTCCCCCAATTTAGGACTTCAACCTGAGGACCAGTCCTATCCTTTTCCATTACTATCTTGAACCTAATAGAGTTATGGTCATGGGTCCCAAAGTGCTCCCCCACTGACATATCAACCACCTGCCCATCCTCATTTCCCAAGAGGAGGTCGAGTGTAGCCCCTTCTCTGGTAGGGCCATCCACATACTGCTTCAGAAAACTACCCTGGACACACTTAACAAATTCTTCCCCATCTGATCCCTTAGCACTAAGGCAGTCACAGTCAATATTAGGGAAGTTAAAATCACCTACTATTACAACCCTATAATTCCTACACCTATCTGTGATTTCCCTACATATATGCTCCTCCACTTCCCTCTGACTATTGGGGGGCCTATAGTATAATCCCATCAAAGTCATCACCCCTTTCTTATTTCTAAGTTCTACCCATATGGCCTCACTGGACATTCCCACGGGATATCCTCTCTAAGTACTGCCATGATGTCCTCCCTAATCAATAGTGAAACTCCCCCTTCTCTCTTACCTCCACCTCTGTCATGCCGGAAGGATCGGTACCCCTGAACGTTGAGCCGCCAGTCCTGCCCATCTGTCAACCACGTTTCCATAATAGCTATAATATCACAATCCCATGTACCGATCCATGCTCTGAGTTCATCTGCCTTACCTGTAAGGCTTCTTACATTAAAGTAAATGCAGTTTAGCCTATCAGACCTTCCACACTCCCTGTCCTGCCCCTGCCCAGCCTGCCTACTGAACTTGCTTGCTTTAACCTCTACATTTGCCTCAACTATCTCTTCGGAGAGACTACTACTTTGGGTCCCAACCCCCTGCCAGACTAGTTTAAATCCTCCCGAGTAGTACTAGCAAACCTCCCCGCAAGGATATTGGTCCCCCTCCAGTTTAGATGCAACCCGTCCTTCTTGCACAGGTCACCTCTGCGCCAGATGAGTTCCCAATGATCCAAGTAGCTGAAGCCCTCCCGCCTACACCAGCTCTTCAGCCACGAATTCATTTGCCTTATCCTCCTATTTTTGAGTCCAAAAAATGCCAGTACTGCACAGGCAGCAGCAGCTCTTTACTGGCTTCTTGTACCTGGTGTGGTGGCCCTCGACCCCTTGTCCCCAACCTGTTGCTCTACCAGAGTTTCGTGTGGTATGCACCACAAGCATCCATAAAATATTTGAAAGAGCAGACCTCACTGTGAGGTGAGAGACAGAGCACTGCCTAATGAGTGACAGTCTCTGTTCCACTGCATTATAGCCTCACTCCCACTCATTCCAATCATCCACTATGGGAATCCGAATGTATCCTGAACTGAGAGGCACAAGAAAGAAATACTTGCATTTATATAGCGCTTTTCACAACCTCAGAACATCCCAATGCAGTTTGCTTTTCATTATCAAACTGCAATGTGATAATGACCAGATAATCTGATTTTAGGTGTTGGTTGAGGGATAAATATAACATCTCATCTGAAAGACAGTGTAGCACTCCCTCAGCACTGCACCGGACTTTCGGTCTAGATAATGTGCTCAAGTCTCCGGAGCAGGACTGGAACCTATGACATTCTGACTGAGAAGTGAGAGTGTGACCCACTGAGCCATTTCTGACGAAAGTGCGGGGGTAAGAGAATCTTTTTAGCAGAAGGTTGTTAAGACCTGACATGCCCCGATAGAAACAGTGGAGGAAGCAGAATCTATAATGGCTTTTAAAAGCAAAGTGAATCTGTAGAATTAAAATATAGAAGAGTATGGGGAAAGGACAGGGAAATGGGACTAAGTGGATGGTTCGGGAAAGGTACAATGGGGTGATGCACCTCCTCCTGTGCTGTCAGATTCTATTATTCTATCTCAAAATTGTTGCGTACGCTTTGAATTGAAAATGCTGGATATATACAACAGGCCAGACAGCATGTGAAAAAATCAATAGGTAAGAAAATAAATTTGGCGAGACCTTTCATGAGACCTAATCGCCATCGATAATGTCAATCTGTCTTTTCTTGTTCAGGTGTTTGACTCACTCGTTGTGAATTTCTACCATTCTTGATTCACATTCCCGACGCTCACAGTGTCTCCTTTCATCTCTGAACAAGTGTCAGTTCCCACTCACATCTTCTCACTCCTGAGAATGCTTTCAGCCCTTGAAGCACACTCCACGCTGTTTCATTTGCATGATTTGAATTGAAGTATCACAGTTTGATCCACTGTGACATTGGAGGTTTATTGCAGTTTGTTAGAGGGAGAAACTGCACCCCAGAATAAGCACGACTGAGGTTAACAGCGTATCTTTGCTGTGAAGTCAGATCCTATTTGTGTTTCTTAATTTACTATGCGTGAGTGAAATACTCAGCTGTAGGTTGTGCGACTGCCAATGCTGTTCTTGCTGATTTACCCCACACGTCCCAGTACGATGATGCCACTTGTCCTTTCTACTTAGGAGATAAAACGAAATCAGCTAAAGAGTAATGCCAATGAATCATCCTTTCATTATCTCAGCCTGTTGCTAGGTTACTTGGTATAACAGTAAGAGGATTACATAAACGAAATGCTGACACCCAGATGAGACCGGAGATCTTACTGATTTTGAAATGTCCTTTGTGATTTTAGCGATTAGATAGTCAGAACAATTCTAGCCCCTGATCTCCTAAAGGAAGGTACTCCTCATTAGGGCTGTGGTTCCTCCAGCACTGGTAGCCCTCTGCTATCTGGCCCAAGTGGCAGAGGATAGTCAGTAACCTCCTCCAGCCTCACACCTTCCGAAATCTCTGCACTCCTCCAATTCTGATCTCTTGCCCATCCTCAATTTCCTTCGCTCCACCATGTGGCAACCGTGCCTGGGTCCGAAGTACTGCAATTCCCTCCCTAAACCTCTTCATCTCTACACATCTCTCTCTTCCGCTCCTTAAGTCCTACCACTTTGACCAATCTTTTGGTCACCTGTCCTAATTACTCTTTAATACGAACGGAAAATGCTGGAAACACTCAGCAGGTCAGGCAGCATCAAGAGAGAAACAGAGTTAACATTTAAGGTCAATGACCTTTCATCAGTACTGGAAGAAGTTGGAGATTTAACAGTTTATTAGCAAGTGCAGAGGCGGGGAAAAGGAAGAAGAGCGGAGAGGAAAGAACAAAAGGGGCAGTCTGTGATAGGATGGAAGATAGGAGAGATTAGATGACAAAAGGGATGATGGTGCAAGGCAAAAGTGAGTGGTAATGGAACAAGTGAAGAAACAAAAGATGTGTCTAAAGGAGCTGTAAATGGCAACAGCAGAACCGTTTTTAGCAGCTGCTGTCTGTAATAATGGGTGCGGTGGTTACGATCTGGAATTGCTGCATCTGGAAGGCTGTAACGATCAGATGCTTTTCCTCAAATTTCTGTTGAGCTTCACTGGAAGAGTGCAGGAGGCTGAGGGCAGAGAGGTCAGAGTGGGAGTGGGACGGAGAATTAAAATGGCAAGTGACCTGAAGCTTGGGTCATGTTAATGGTCATTTGCGGTTACTCGACTCACTTAATAAGCAGTGCAGAAGATTAACTAGTACTTAATAATGACTTTTGCTGTTAAATTGATTAGATTATCGTGTGTCGAAACCTTTCAGTTTACAATGGACTGCCTTGAGGTGAAGTTTGATGTGGTTTTTAGTTAAGGGTAAGAACTGCGAGCATTTCCTTCTTAACTGTCTGCATTTCTTTTGTGTTTGGATGGAGGTGCTCAGTCACTGAACGATTGATTTTAAAATCTTTTTTTAATATTATGCTCTAAAGTTTTTATGTCGAGATCAATCCTAGCCCAGAAGAATACATTTTATGTTCTGACAGCTAATGAACATTTTCAACATTCAGAATCCGACACCTCCAATTTTATTGCCAAAATTGAACCAATTCCATCTTTTGTTGTGACTGTTCCACTGTGTCAGCTTTTAAGTTGAGTAAATAATATTGGGACCATGTCTGAGTGGGACATCTTGTTGCTGTGTTGTTCAGTTGGGTATAAAGCTGACTTTGTGTATATATTTTCCTTCTGTTTAAACAAAAGGAATGAATATTGACACACTGTGTCAGCCAATGGGTTGAAGGCAGGGGCGGGGCTTGAGCATCTCTGAATTCATTACCAAAACTACAGCAAAGACTCTCCCGACTATAGCAGGATTATTTCTCCAGGAAATATGCAGTGAGTGGAGGAGCATTGCATAATACAAATTATGTATGTAAATCAGTCCCAGTTACTTACAGCAGTGTGGTCTCCTAGCATGCTTAACAGGGGAATAACCCAATCATCTGCACTCTGGCTGGAACTTGTGTGTCACTCTATCCTGCAACATCCATTGATGGGAGGAAATACAGGGCAAATTTACAAAACGTAACACCATATTACAAGATGAATGAGTAAAGACCATCAAATCCATTGGTGTTCTCCTGGCCCATTAGATGGTACAAACTTGTGCATCATCCTGCCCCAAATTTGGCAGTAAAGTGACAATATAGGTTCACCAGGTCCCCTCTTCAAAGCCAGTGGAAAATAACCATGTTGACAGAGAGACGATCCCTTCAATAAAGGAAGGTCAGAGTTGGTGAGAGCCCACCGAGATGTGACTGGCCAACTCATGTCATGTAAGAAAGCCAGCAAATTGGGCTTGAAGCTATTCCAACTCCCTTGGTCCATTAAGGTACTGCTCCATCCTCTGCCAGCTTTGGATGTTTTCAAATGCTGCCTGTTCTCTTTGCAGGGCATGATGTGTTGGAGTGGCTGATTCAGCACCTGCAAATTACAGAAGAAGGTAAGAGTATACGCATATATTTATGCAGCATCAGTTCTAATTTTATAAAACTGTTTCCCTCACTCCCACCTTTCCATATCTCAGTCAATCCTTTGTACTGTAACGTATCCTCAGCTACCTCCACCTCCACCCCTCCACCCAATAACTAACCACTGATTGTTACTTCATGGGTTTCCATAATCACAATTCCAAACCCTCCATTGTGTCTGTCGTGAAGCATCAACCCAGGGAGGACCAGAACCGACAGCAACTGCTGTCAGTGAAAGAGAAAATGGATCTGACACAGGATTCCACCTGAATCCTTCGTCTAATGTCCTCGGACGGTGACCGAGCTGCTGTACCTTGGTTGCGTTTTCGGTTCTTGTCACTCTACTGTATTCGTACAGAACAGATTAGGGCTCAGAGCTTCCGAAGGCAGTGTCAACTGATTGAGTTACAACACAAACCTTCAGATGTATTATAACAGATTGCATCATGCTAGAGTTTATATTTATAAATAAGGTGAAAGATTCAACTAGACTTGCACCTTGGAGGAGGGGGAAAATTTGGTGAGGAATCTGTGAAGTATAAACATGCATATGTGTCTGTCTATACACATTATAAATATAATGTGTATATTATGTATTAAACATGATAAAGACTTGCATTTATATAGTGCAATCTCACAACATCCCAAAGCACTTTACAGCCAAACAAGATTGCTTGAAGTGTAGACACTGTTGTAATGTCAGAAACATAACAGCCAATTGGCACACAGCTGTGAGATAAACAACCACATGATCAGTTTTAGTGATGTTGATTGAGGGATGAATATTGGCCAGGACACCAGGGAGAATTCCCCTGCTCTTCTTTGAAATAGTGCCAGGGGATCTTTTATGTTCACCTGAGAGAGCAGACAGAGCCTCAGTTTAATGTCTTATCCAAAAGACAGCACCTGTGACAATGCAGCACTCCCTCAGTACTGCGCTGGAGATCAGTCTAGATTTTTGTGCTCTCATCTATGGAGTGGGTCTTGAACCCGCAACCTTCATATTCATAGGAAGGAGTGTTACCAACTGAGCCTGTATAATGGGTGCATTAATACAAATGTGTATGTATATTTTATATATATATATATAATGTGTGTGGAAATATATATGATATATCTGTAATGTGTATGTATATATAATGTATGCCTGTAACGTTTGTTTTATTTAGTTTTTTTTGCTTTATTAACTTCACTCTAGCTGACCATTGTGCTTCATTGAATTGTTTTTAGAAGGCTGCATCTTGGGAAATATGATAGTGAAGCTTGGATACATTTACCCATTACAGGAGCCCAGGAACTTAATCCTGCGGCTGGACAACAGCCTTTACAGGTTCCAGGTAAGCAAACACCTTACCACTAATTGCAAATGAATATACGCATTCTGTGGTGAATGGATGGAGTTTGTTTCCGAATCTAGACTCACCAATCATAGACTGCGCTTACACTACAACGGCAGCATTAGTGCAAAGCAATTTTTCGCATTTCCCCTCGCGTTCTTTGGCCAATTTTAAAATCTGAAACCTCTGGTTACCGACATACTGGCCAAAGGAGACAGTTTCTCCCAACCTGTGTCAAAACGCCTCACAATCTTCCCTAAACCCTCTCTATTCTAAGGAGAACAATTCCAGCTTCTGCAAACGCTTCACATCATTGAAGTTCCTTATTCCTGCGTATCATCCTGGTAAACCGCCTCCGTACCCTCTCCAAGGCCCTGACATCCTTCCTAGTGTGTGGTGCCCAGAATTGTCCACAATAATCCAGCTGAGATCTCACTAGGGATTTGGAAAGGTTTAGCATGACTTCCTTGTTTTTGAATTCTGTGCCACTATTTACAAAACCCTCGTATCCCATACCCCTACTTAACTGCCTTATGAACTTACCCGATAACCTACAATGATTTGTGAAGATGAGCACAGGTCCATCTGTTCTTGCATTTCTCTGAGGGCTGGATTTTAAGAGCACGTCACGCAGCAGCTCATTTAAGTAGCCGGGGCAGCTCATCACCTTCCCCCGCACCGCCCTCAATAACGTCAAATTTAAATTTTTAAAGACATCACCCCTCCCAAAATGTACCAAATAAAATTATAATGCTCCTTTCCCACCCCCTAATAACAATTACATTAACCATTTGCCCTTCCCCCCCCCCCGCAAAACACTTACCTTTGAAATTTGACCTTCCCACCCCCGCCCAGACTGTACAAAGTTTAAAGTTCACCCCTTCCCATCACACCCTACACTCAATATGTTTATATGACCCCATTCCTTCCCCACCCCACCCCTGCAGTAAAAATCTTTACTCCCCACCCCCGCACCAGTGTCATACCAGCTTTCCCCAGACGGGGAAGTGAAGGCCCAGAAGATTGACGGTACACTTATGTTAATGTGGATGCAGGTCCCGTCGTCCAGCAGTCGGGAGGGTGGGGGTGGGGTGCTGCCATGGAGCCTTGCAGCTGCTGGGCGGATCGGGCCGGGCCCTCCTGGCGTCGAGCTCTGTGACGAGCCTCTGCCAGAATGATCTTCCGGCGTCCCCCCTACCCGCATTCCCCCACCCCCCCTGCCATGGAGCTTGACGTCGGGGGCTTGGTAAAATCCAGCCCTGAGTTTCATCCTTCTGGCACTAGAAGTAGCAGGATTGCCTGTGTCAACATAGATCTGCCTTGCGGTTTTCAGGTTAAACTGGATTAAGTCCAATAATTAGTCCTGGAAAAATGAATTCGGAAATGAGGATTAAACTCAATAAAACCTGGGCTGTCCAGAGGGGACTTGGTATCCACTCTACAGAGGTTCCTGGTTGGCAATCAGGAGCAGGAATCCTTGGCTGATTTTGCTCTCCTCCAATGGGACCAGTTGTAACTCCCTTACTGCCAACCAAGTGGGATCACTGACTCAGTACGGACTGCGATTGAAGCTTGGGACCCTTCCTATTCTGTACTGTTTGACCTCACACTGTCTGGTGTCTGCAGCCACTGACCTAATGCTTGCAGCTCTCTCTCATTGTCTGATTGTGTGCTGCTATGTGCCTGCCTCCGTGACCCAGGATTGAAACCCTGTGAAGCTACCCTGGATAAATATCCAGTAATAAATAAGCAGGCGGATCTGCAAATGTCCTGTCTTTATCCAGTGAATGATTTATTGTTGGTTTTGGGATACTTTCAAGCAACTTACAGCTTACATTTACATAGCGCCATTAATGTGGATGTAAAAACATCCAAAGCTGCTTCACAGCAGCGATTATCAAAGCCACATCAGGAGATATTCGATCAGGTGACAAAAAGCTTGGTCAAAGTGGTCGGTTTTAAGGAGCGTCTTAAAGGAGGCGAGTGAGGTAGGGAGGTGGAGAGGTTTAGGGAGGGAATGGCAGAGGGCCTAGACAGCTGAAGGCATGGCCGGTCATGATGAAGCTAAGGAAATTGGGGAAGTATGAGACCATAACTGGAGGAATACAGAGATCTCGGAGGCTTGTAGGACTGGAGGAGGTTAGAGATAGGCAGGGACGAGACCATGGAGGGATTTGAACATGAGGGTGAGAATTTTAAAATTGAGGCATTGCTAAACCGGAAGCCAATGTAAGTCAATGAGCCAAAAGGTGATGGGCAAAGAGGACTTGTTGCGAGTTCGGACGTGGCAGCAGAGTGTTGGACCAGCTTCAGTGAACATGTAAACGATGACAAGCGATTTGAGGGTGCATTTCTCGAATCTCAAGATGCTTTTATATTTACAATTTACCCCATCTCCCTATGTCCCAGCCTCCTATCCATGTGTGTTTTCTCTGATCTGTTTATTTATTTTAATTCCTATATCTTTAAATCCCATGCAGACTCCGTACTTCTGGCCTACCCAGGAATGGCCAGCAGAGGACACAGACTATGGTAAGTGCATTCACCAAGATGTTCAATGTAATCATCTCCTTCCCACACATACCAACTCTCAGATGATCAACAATAAGGTAAATTGATTAATGCTTAAATAAAACAGAAGAAAGAACTTACATTTATATAGCACCTTTCACGGCTTAAGCATGTCCCAAAGTGCATCACAGCCAATGAAGTACTTTTAAAGTCTAGTCACTGTTGTAATCTCGAAATGCTTGCCTTCTTTCTTTTAATTTCTGCTATGGAACAGTGAGTTGATGAATGAAACTTTTGTTTAACAGCAATTTATTTGGCAAAGAAAAATATTCGCAAGAAAGGTATATTAGAAGAATATGAGAAGGTGAGACTTGTTAAATTTCCCTTTAACACAGGTTTATTGCTTTCTGCTTGCTGTAAACAAGTTTCTTTTTTCTCTTCAGCAATCTGTGATTGTCTACGAGCAAGTGAAAGTGTGCCCCTGGAATCTTGGGTCCCACATCTCCCCTGCACAGTCCCGCACTTTCGGTTTTGAGCCTCACACACGTGGTGTTTTCCCAACTGGGACCCACTTCCCGAGGGACTTGGTCATCAAGACTCACTCACTTCATCCATCACAGTCTCCTTGTTACGGTACACTCTCCACAGATATCCACTGTTGTCTCAGCAGATATCCAACACCCACTGGCACAGGATATTACACCAGGACACAGCCTCTGCTCCTGTACCACCATTTAGCCCCATCCTTTGGCACAATCTGCTTCTTAGAATCACAGAATGGTTCAGCACAGAAGGAGGCCATTCAGCTCATCGTGCCTGTGCTGGCCGTTTGAAAGACCAACCCCTGCCTGGCTCTTTCTCCATCGTGCTTCAAAGCTTTCCAGCCCATTTATCCAATTCCCTTCTGAAAGTTACTATTGAATCTGTTTCCACCGTCCATTCAGGCAGCACGTTCCAGATCCCAACTCACCGCATAAAAAAATATTTTCCTTCTGTCGCTATGATTAATTGATGAATAAAACTTTTGTTTTTAACAGGGATTTATCTAGGAAAGAAAAACATTTCCTCATTGTTTCTTACCACCAGTTGCCCGAAATCTGCCTCCTCTGGTTACTGACCCTTCTGCCACTGGAAACTGTTTCTTCTTATTCAATCTATCAAAATACTTCATAATTTTAAACACCTCTATTAAATCTCCTCTTCTCTGAGGAGAGCAACCCCATAAAGGATATGAGTTAAAGCAATCCAACAGCTTCATGGGCACTTTAACCAAGACGGGCTATTTATATGTGGGGATATTTTGAAATTAATTCAAGTTCACAAACTGCCTCTGGTGGGATTTGAACTCGAATGCTCTGGTTTGGCAGTCCAGGCCGTGGGTTTCTGGTCTAGTAACACAATCACTACACTAGCAAGCTTCTAATGATAGATATTAAACAGGACACCAGGAATGGTTTAATGTGTGACAAATTCCGTGGCAAAATCTGTGCCAGCCAATCACGGCTTATGTGACTGCAGGATATCGGGAGGAGTTTATCGTCTCTCCCGGACGGTGTTGGTGGGATCACAGACACGACGATTCCACATAAGTGGACACAGACAGCCCAATCACACAGTGGATTATTGGGGACCATGTGTGAATGTGCACTGGGGATCTGGCTAATTCACTAACCGCCCCAACATCCTCTGCTATTGATTACAGACAGGGGCTGCAAGGTTGCCAACTCCGATTAGATGTATTCCTGGAGGTTTCATCACATGACTGCCCATCTCCAACCTCCCCTCCAGTTTAAGATACTTTTCTTCCCCCATCTCTAATATTTAAAAAAATAATTAAAGTACAATTTTTTCAGTGACCTCGATAATTTGTTTTCTCCCCCCTTGCCTGTCTCAAGTTATTACTGTTTAATTCCTGGAGACTCCCAGTCCTGGAGGGTTGGCAACCCTTAAAGATATAGCTCCATAATGACATAGTGAGCAGAATGAGAGCAGAGCTATTTAAAGGGGAAGGATTTTATGTGTTTATTGTTTCTTTTTTTAAGGAAAATTACAACCTCTTGAACAAGAAGATCAATCACAAGTGGGATTTTGTTATCATGCAGGCAAAAGAGCAATATCGGTAAGCTCAGGCAATTGCTGAAATTACCACACATAAATGTTCAATCCTTTCTTATTTAGAGGGTACTGGATGCTTGAGAATCAGTGACAACAGAACTAGGATCCAGCTCATGCATTTTCAGATTACGTCATGGAGTAATTATATAAAAAAGAAATAACCTGCATTTATATAGAGCCTTTCACATCCTCAGGATGTCCCAAAACATTTTACAGCCACTGGGGTACTTTTTGAAGTGTAGTCACTGTTGTAATCGAGGGAAACGCGGCAGCCAATTTGCGCACAGCAAGCTCCCACAAAAAGCAATGAGATTAATGACCAGATCACCTGTTTTTTTTATTGAAATGAAAAGTGGAAGATGCTGGAAATAGCAGGTCAGTTTGGACGGGTGCTTGATGGTCGGCGCAGGCGCGTCGGCTGAAGGTTCTGTGCTGTAAAACTCTATGACTGTATGTCAGGCAAAAACTAGGAGAGAAGAAAACAGAGTTAATGTTTCAGCTCGATAACCTTTCATCAGAATGTGGAGTGTCTTCAGCACATTCGCTCTTTATTTCAGCTTTCCAGCATCCACAGTATTTTGCTTTTGTTTGGTTTTTTTTGGTGAAGTTGGTTGAGGGTTAGATATTGGCCTGGGCTCCAGGGAGAACGCCCCTGCTCTTTTTCGAAATAGTGCAGTGGGATCTTTTAGATCCAGCTGTGAGGGCAGACGGGGCCTTGGTTTAACCTTTCATCTGTGTTTAGTGATGTTGGTTAAGGGATAGCTATTGAGCCAGGACAACGTGAGTCTGTGCTGAGAAGTGTTAGCCATTAGCAACGCCGATTCATAAACCGTGGGAGCATAGCTCGAGCAATTTATTCCTCATTAGTGTAGGGTTAGAACAGATTTTCCACCTGCACGATGCTGGCATTTTCTCTTATCGGGAAGAAAATTGCAGGCCGCATGTGTGTTATTTCCCAGTCGGGGCAAGCGTGACGCCACACTCAGACTGTGGAAGTGGACACTTCCCTGTGTGTGTAATATAAAACATGGCCAGCAGAGGGGAGTGCTGAGTAAAAGACGGGAAGTGTGGGTGCGTTGCCATCTGGGGTTCATGTTGCAGAGTTTTCGTGGCCGAGCTAGAACTTAAAATCTCCTGGGAAAGAAAGAACTTACGTTTATATAGCACCTCTCACATCCTTCAAGACATCCCAAATTACTTTACTGCCAATTTGTGAAATGTAATTACTGTCGTAGGAAATGTGGCAGCCAATTTTCACACAGTAAGATCCCACAAACAGCAAAGTGACAATGACCAAATAATCTGCTTTAGTGATGTTGGTTGAGGTACTAAAAGTTGTCCAGGACACCGGGAGAACTCGCCTACTCTTCCAACACTGCCATGGGATCTTCTACGTCCACCTGAGAGGGAAGACGGGACCCCGGTTTAATGTCTCATCGGCAAGACAGCACCGCTGACAGCCCAGCACACCCTCAGTACTGCTCTGTCAGCCTGGATTCTGTGCTCAGCTCTCTGGAGTGGGACGTAAAACCACAACATTCTGACTGGGAGGTAAGAGTACTTCCCACTGCACTGTTCCAAAGCATCCGAGTCCTTTCAGAAAGAACCCATCACACATTAATTTGAACCATCAGTATTCATTATGAGGCCCATGGGTTTGCAGAAGTTGCAGTCCAGAGATTTGAGCACAAAATCCAGGCTGACACTCCAGTGCATTACCGAGGGAGTGCTGCACTGGCTTTTGGATGTGACATTAAACCGAGGCCCCGTCTGCCCTCTCAGTTGAGATCCCATGGCGTTATTTTGAAGAAGAGCAGGGGAGTTCTCCCCAGTGTCCTGACCAATGCTTATCCCTCAATCAACTTCACACAAACTGATTATCTGGTCATTATCACATTGCTGTTTATGGGATCTTGCTGTGTGCAAATTGCCTGTTACGTTTTCCTACATTACAACAGTGACTACATTTCAAAAAGTACTGTAAAGCGCTTTGAGATGTTCTGCAGACGTGAAAAGCGCAATAGAAATGCAAGTCCCTTTCCAAACGCAACAGATACTCCATCAGTATCCGCACAAACGTTATCCTCAGAAGTCAGCAGAGTGAAGCTCGAGAGAGAGTTTTTGAGGCCTGTTATTTCCAGAGTTTGAGGCAACTTGAAAATCATTCCCAGTGTGGCAGCCATTCACTTTGAAAAACTCTGAAACCCTGGATTTTCAGCCCTCAACCGGTTCCGGGATCGGAGGTGGGCGGAGCTAAGGATAGCCCCCACCGGCCAGTGTGCCAGTTCCCGGCTCCATCCCACCTCTGGGCCATTTTTGCAGAGGCAGGATGTGAGGTGGCAGAGCTACCCATCCACACACAGCGGACAGCCGACACAGCTCAGTAAAAGCCTATTGAGGCCTATTAGAGGAGGCCGACTGGGGTTTTTCAGTCGGCCTCCAGGTTCCCGCAGGCAGCGGGAGTGGGAGGAGGGGATCAGTTTAGGTGCCTGGAGTCAGCCTCTCAGCATCAGACCTGGGGCCAGTGCTCCAGACAGGCTGGAGGCCCTCTCGGCCTGCCTGGGCGCAGGTGCAAGCACAGGCCGCCCTGTAGAGGGGCTCCCCCCGCCCGATCCCCAACTTCACTGTGAGGTGGGAGTAAAAGCAGACACTGTGCAACAAGGTAAGGAAGGGAGAAAGGTGGGACAGGGTAGAAGAGGAAGGATCTCCAGGAGGCTGTTGAAGGTGGAGGAGATTCTGTGGAGAGAGCTGCAGAAGGAGGGAGCATAACAATGAAAGGAGGTGGTGCTGCAGAAAGATCCGGAAACAAAGTTAGGTTGATGTTGGAGAAGCTGAGCATGGATGCAAGGCTGGAGGAGATTACAGAGACAGGGTAGGCGGAGGTGAAGCGTCGAGAGTGCAGAGGGCACGGGCTATGGCGCTTCCTGTGCAGAGGTGCCACCCTTGGAATAAGCCATCAAACCTGCAGCCACCGGTCAGTGTATTTATCAGATGTGTTGTGTTACTGCGGAATTTACATTTTCAAAAAATAATAAAAGTCCAAACTCGGCGGGGGGCGAAGGGGCTGGATTTTGTTCTCCCCCAGGCATTGGGTTCTGTGATGGGGCGGGGGGGAGCGGAGCGGGGGCCTGAAGATGGCTCCGGATGAGGTCGGCCATGGACCTTGATGCAGGAGTTGCCTGGCCCGATCCTCCCAGTGATGGCGAGGCTCCATGGTCCCCCCCACCCCCTCCCCCACCCCCCCACTGGGCGACAGGGCCACAATTTAAATATTCAAATGAATAAAATTAATAATTTTTTAAAATTCATTCATGGGATGTGGGCGACGCTGGCCAGATCAGCATTTATTGCCCATCCCTAATTCTCCTTGAGAAGGTGGTGGTGAGCTGCCTTCCTGAACTGCTGCAGTCCATTTGGGGTAGGTACACCCACAGTGCTGTCAGGAAGGGAGTTCCAGAATTTTGACCTAGTGACAGTGAAGGAACGGCGATATAGTTCCAAGTCAGGATGGTGTGTGACTTGGAGGGGAACTTGCAGGTGGTGGTGTTCCCATGTATTTGCTGCCTTTGTCCTTCTAGTTGGTAGAGGTCGCGGGTTTGGAAGGTGCTGTCTGAGGAGCCTTGGTGCGTTGCTGCAGTGCATCTTGTAGATGGTACACACTGCTGCCACTGTGCGTCGATGATGGAGGGAGTGAATGTTTGTAGATGGGGTGCCAATCAATCGGGCAGCTTTGTCCTGGATGATGTCGAGCTTCTTGAGTGTTGTTGGAGCTGCACCCATCCAGGCAAGTGGAGAGTATTCCATCACACTCCTGACTTGTGCCTTGTAGATGGTGGACAGGCTTTGGAGAGACAGGAGGTGAGTTACTCACCGCAGGATTCCTTGCCTCTGACCTGCTGTTGTAGCCACAGTATTTATATGGCTACTCCAGTTCAGTTTCTGGTCAATGGTAGCCCCTAGGATGTTGATAGTAGGGGATTCAGCAATGGTAATGCCATTGAATGTCAAGGGGAGATGGTTAGATGTAGTTCTGAAGAAGGCTCACTAACCTGAAACGTTAACTCTGCTTCTCTCTCCACAGATGCTGCCAGACCTGTTGAGTATTTCCAGCATTTCATGTTTTTATTTCAGATTTCCAGCATCCGCAGTATTTTGCTTTTATTTTGGTTAGATTCTCTCTTGTTGGAGATGGTCATTGCCTGGCAGCTGAAGATGGTTGGGCCTAGGACACTACCCTGAGGAACTCCTGCAGTGATGTCCTGGAGCTCAGATGATTGACCTCCAACAACCACAACCATCTTCCTTTGCGCTAGGTATGATTCCAGCCAGCGGAGGGTTTTCCCCCTGATTCCCATTGACCTTAGTTTTGCTAGGGCTCCTTGATGTCATACTCGGTCAGATGCTGCTTTGAAGCCAAGTGCAGTCACTCTCACCTCACCTCTTTTCAGCTCTTTTGTCCATGTTTGAACCAAGGCTGTAATGAGGGCAGGAGCTGAGTGGCCCTGGCAGAACCCAAACTGAGCATCACTGAGCAGTTTATTGCTAAGCAAGTGCCGCTTGATGGCACTGTTGATGACACCTTCCATCACTTTACTAATGATTGAGAGTAGGCTGATGGGGCGGTAATTGGCTGGGTTGGACTTGTCCAGCTTTTTGTGTACAGGACATACCTGGGCAATTTTCTACATTGCAGGGTAGATGCCAGTGTTGTAGCTGTACTGGAACAGCTTGGCTAGGGGCGCGGCAGGTTCTGGAGCACAGGTCTTCGGTACTGTTGCCGGAATATTGTCAGGGCCCATAACCTTTGCAGTATCCAGTGCCTTCAGTCGTTTCTTGATATCACGCGGAGTGAATTGAATTGGCTGAAGTCTGGCATCTGTGATACTGGGGACTTCAGGAGGAGGCCGAGATGGATCATCAACTCGGCACTTCTGGCTGAAGATTGTTGCAAATGCTTCAGCCTTATCTTTCGCACTGATGTGCTGGGCTCCCCCATCATTGAGGATGGGGATATTTGTGGAGCCACCTCCTCCAGTTAGTTGTTTAATTGTCCACCACCATTCATGGCTGGATGTGGCAGGACTGCAGAGCTTAGATCTGATCCATTGGTTATGGGATCGCTTAGCTCTGTCTATCGCATGTTGCTTATGCAGTTTGGCACGCAGACAGTCCTGTGTTGTAGCTTCACCAGGTTGACACCTCATTTTGAGGTATGCTTGGTGCTGCTCCTGGCATGCCCTCCTGCACTCTTCATTGAACCAGGGTTGGTCTCCTGGCTTGATGGTAATGGTAAAGTGGGGGATATGCCAGGCCACGAGATTACAGATTGTGATTGATGAGGACGAGATCAAGTATGTTTTCCCCTCGTGTTGGTTCTCTCACCACCTGCCGCATACCCAGTCTAGTGGCTATGTCCTTTAGTACTCGGCCAGCTTGGTCAGTAGTGGTGCTACCGAGCCACTCTTGGTGATGGACATTGAAGTCCCCCACCCAGAGTACCTACTGACTACACCCTTGCCACTCTCAGTGCTTTCTCCAAGTGCTGTTCAACATGGAGGTAAACTGACTCAGCAGCTGAAGAGGGGCAGTAGGTGGTAATCAGCAGGAGGTTTCCTTGTCCATGTTTGACCTGATGCCATGAGACTTCATGGGGTCCAGAGTCAATATTGAGGACTCCCAGGGCAACCCCCTCACTACTGTATACCACTGTGCTGCCACCTCTGGTGGGTCTGTCCTGCTGGTGGGACAGGACATACCCGGGGATGGTGATGGCAGTGTCTGGGACATTGTCTGTAAGGTTTGATTCCGTGAGTATGACTATGTCAGGCTGTTGCTTGACTAGTCTGTGGGACAGCTCTCCCAACTTTGGCAGAAGCCCCCAGATGTTAGTAAGGAGGACTTTGCAGGGCCGACAGGGCTGGGTTTGCTGTTGTCGTTTCCAGTGCCTAGGTCGATGCCGGGTGGTCCATCCGGTTTCATTCCTTTTTATTGACTTCGTAGCGGTTAGGTACAACTGAGTGGCTTGCTAGGCCATTTCAGAGGGCATGTAAGAGTCAACCACATTGTTGGGGGTCTGAAGTCACATGTAGGCCAGACCAGGTAAGGACAGCAGATTTCCTTCCCTAAAGGACATTAATGAACCAGATGGGTTTTTACAACAATCGACAATGGTTTCATGGCCATCATTAGACTAGCTTTTAATTCCAGATTTATTAATTAAATTCAAATTCCACCTTCTGCTGTGGTGGGATTTGAACCCATGTCCCCAGAGCAATACCCTGGGTCTCTGGGTTACTAGTCCAGTGACAATACCACTACGCCACCGCCTCCCCTAGTCTATTTACATAGTCTATTTATATCGACTTACCTGTGATCTTGAGGGCCTGCCGCAATCTTTACGTGGCAGCCGGCACTCCCACGCCTGCAGATCCCCGTCTGGGGAAACGAGGCGCCACACTGGTGGGGAGGGAGGGGGAGGTATGTTTGTCAGTGCGGGAGGGGGAACGGGGCCAGTTACACGTAATGGGTACAGGGGATGGTGGGAAGGGTTGAACCTTAAACTTTGTGCATTTTGGTGGGCGGAGTGAGGTCAGATGTAAAGCTAAGTGTTTTGTTGGGGAAGGGGCAAATAGTTATTGTAACTGTTATTGGGGGGGTGGGGGTTGGGAAAGGGACGTTAGAAATTTATTTATTTAATTTTGGGGCATCGGACTTCAAACATTTAAATTAGGCGGCAGGGCCGGCTGCCCTTTAGAAATGACACCAGCACCTGCGCACAGGCAGCTGACGCCATTGCCGGGGACGGACAGCCCACCCTCTTCATGAGATTGCGGGGGATGGGGGCGAGCCGCCCCGACTACTTCAATGAGCCACCGCGCTTGAGATTACAGTGGGCTCTTAAAATCCAGCCCAAGGTGTGTGAAATGATTTCATTGAAAATCTCACAGCAACAACAGCAGTTAATCAGAGACCGCAACAATCTACAGTCTAGAACTGCCCCTCTTGTGGTCAAAGAAAAATACTGCAGATGCTGGAAATCTGAAACAAAAACAGAAAGTGCTGGAAATACTCAGCAGGTCTGGCAGCATCTGTGGAGAGAGAAACAGAGTTAACGTTTCAGGTCATTAACCTGTCATCAAGCAGTTCAAGTCTTAAGCTCTGAAGATGGTTGGTGTGGGGGTGGTACATTAAATTCCCCACTGGTGGTGTAGCGGATGCAGTTGGCGTTTTGGGCAGCAGAGTGGAATAGCCTGAAATCTCCGCCATTGACATCCCTCAACTTGATGAGCGTAATAAAATGAAAATGTTAAAAGATGTAAAGGGGGAGAAACAAGAAACATTTTAAATTGTAATTGTAACGTTAGCTGGACCCCAATGACACAATCAACTCTTTGCTGAAATCGCAGTTGAACTGGCATTCAGACACTCAGTGAACGTGCAGGTATTGGCGCATTCTCACACTGCTGTCCACAGTCCAATGACAGTCAAATGTGTTTCAGAACGGATTTACTCTATAAATTGCTCCTTTTTGTTTTCTTCACCAGGGCTGGTAAAGAGCGTAAGAAGGCAGATAGGTTCGTTCTGGACTGTCAGGAGAGAGCCTACTGGCTAGTGCACAGACCAGCGGTGAGTACTAATCCCATATCAGTGACTTGTCAAGGTGTGTCTCAAATATGAGCACATATACCCCCATAGAAAGAAAGATTTGCATTTATTCAACATATTTCACAAACTTACGACGTCCCAAAGTGCTTTACAGCCGATGAAGTACTTTTGAAGTGCAGTCACTGTTGTAAAGTAGCAAACATGGCAGGCAATCTGCGCACAGCAAGATCCCACAAACAACAATGTGACAATGACCAAATAATCTGTCTTTAGTGATTTTGACTGAAGGATAAATATTGACCAGGACGATGTGCTGTTCAGAATAATGCCATGGGATATTTTACGTCCACCCAAGAAGAGAGACTTGGTTTAACGAGAAGGAGTGGCACTAGGTGAATTGCTCTTTCGGAGAGCTGGTGCAGACATGATGGGCCGATTGGCCTCCTTCTGCACTATAACAGTTCTGTGATTCTGTCACAACTGAAAGACAGCATCAGCAACAGTGCAGCACTCCCTCAATACTGCAATGGAAGAGTCAGCCGAGACTTTGTGCTCAGGTCTCTCGAGTGGGGCTTAAACCCACTCACTAAGAGGTGAGAATGTTACCCACTGAGCCACAGTTGGCCAGTCATGGACAGTACAGTCACAATGGACTGAATGGCCTCCTCCAACGCTATAAACTTCTAATGCCTCAGATTCCGTTCTTTTTAAATAAAAAGAAACAAAAGATTTGAATGCAGCAGTCACAGTCCAGAATTGACCCTTTGTATAAAACACCAAGAAATCGCTGTGTGAGCTTTATATTGCTGGCTAACATTGCGTCGTTTTTTTTGGATTTTTCCAACAGCCAGGAACTCTGGACGTCCTTGATTATGGGATTAACCGTGCAACGGATCCAAATGCAGACAAGGTAGAGCAGGTGAGCCCAGCTTCGGGGCCTGTTCGGCGGCTGCTTTCAGGGAGCTGTCTGGTCAGCCTATCGTGGTGCACGCGGAGGCAGTCTCTGTCTGTGGGTCCTGCGGCCATTCCCACCAATGGCAGTGCCCCCGGCACACAGCCACACCAAGGGCACCTTGGCGCGCTATTCAGCTGCGGAAATTGCTTTGAATGCACTTTCACAAGCGGTTCCTGATGCGCGCATGACAATCAGCGTTGGTGACCTATTCGACTGCGGGCAGCATCAGTCCTGCCCGGACAACCACTTGCACCAGGGGTTGGGGGCGTTGCTAGGACAGTGATCAGAAGCCGGACCCCTGGATAATGTTTCCACCTCCCAGTCTAATGGGGAGCCAAGACTGATCATTGCTACGGATAACTCAGCACACACCACTGCTTGAAGCTGAGATATTCTTCTGCCATTGAGCGAGTTCAATCTGTTGGTTTCACTCTGCGTGGGACGGGAGCGATAGGCCATCGATCCTAATGGAAGAGAAGGCTGATAGCTCACAGGGCAGGAGCTCCCAGCTTGGCTTCGGGAAGTGCTTGATGGAATTTTTATACAAGGATCAATCCAACTCAGGGCGATGGAACTCCAGCTAATGGCAGGAAAGTGGAATTGAGGAAGAGGATCAGCCATGATCATATTGAATGGTGGAGCAGGCTCAAGGGGCCGAATGATTTACTCCTGCTCCTATTTCTTTATGTTCTTCTCAGCTTCAGTGACATGCCCTTGGAGTTTGTCAATTCCCTTGACTACACGGACTGACACTTTTAAGAGACAGGTTGTGTCGTCACTGAAAGGCCATCACCATTTTATCTACTGGCATTTCTTTCAATTGTACCTTTCATTTTCTGTCCCTGTGTAGATTCTATAAGTTATTTTACTGATATGAGGAGGACCTTGCGATACCAATTTATTATTGGCCAATGAAGGTGACTGCAGTATCCCACAGCTATTGAAGCCCTGAATGAGTTAAGGAGCTCATCCTCCTCCCTGACCAATCGGCTGCTATCACTCCTTCCCCCTTGACCTATACCAAGAAAGTCTTGCATTGATATAGCACCAGTCACGACCGCAGGATGTCCCAAAGCGCTTTACAACCAATGAAGTACTTTTGAAGTGTAGTCACTGTTGTAATATAGGAAACGTGGCAGCCAATTTGCGCACAGCAAGCTCCCACAAACAGCAATGTGATAATGACCAGATCATCTGTCTTTAGTGATGTTGGTTAAGGGACAAATATTGGTCAGGACAATAAGATAAGTGTTATAGGAGCCGGCAACTGTGAGGCATTTAATTTGCCCCTTTTTTTACTCTAAGCGGCTTAACTAAAACAACAACAACTTGTATTTATATAGTGCCTTTAACATTGTAAAATGTCCCAGGGAATGATTATCAAACAAAATTTTACCTGGAGCCACAGAAGGAAATATTAGGGTAGGTGACCAAAAGCTTGGTCAAAGAGGTAGGATTTAAGGAGTGTTAAAGGAAAAATAGAAAGAGGTAGAGAGATGGAGAGACTTAGGGAGGGAATTCCAGAGCTTAGGGTCCAGGCAGCTGAAGGTACGACCACCAATGTGGAGTGATGAAAATTGGGGCATATGCAAGAAGCCAGAATTGGAGGGGTGCAGAGATCTCAGAGGCATGTAGGGCTGGAGGAGGGGCAGAAGGATTGGTATTAGCCAGTAGGGATCGCAAAGGAAATTAAACCTCGGTGACGGGAGCTATGGGGGGGGGGGGGGGGGGAATTTTATGCTGGCGGCAGGGGTCTTGATGTCGAGGGGGAACCAACGCCGAGATCCCTGCTTTGCCTCTTTTCCGGAAGACCTGCTGCATTTAGTGCCAATGAGGCACTTAAGTGGACAGCGGCAGGCCTTCCATACAATTTAGGACCCCGTCGCCGGAGGTCCCGCCCCTTGGAGAGCTGCTGGCCAATCAGAGGCTGGAAGCTGCAGCGCCAACGTGGAGGTGGTGGCTGCTGCTGGAGATGACTGTGCTGGAGGCTGCGGATCGTCCCTGGACCCAAGCCTCCGGTAGGTCAGGGTGGGAGGGGTCTAGTGGGGAGGGAGTTGCAGGGGAGGAGGGGTGGAGGGGGTCGACAGCGGGTCTCCCCTTCCTGCTGCCGGGTCCCTCGTTCAGGCACTGTGCCTTTTAACAAGAGACCCCACCCCCTACCAGAGCTGGGAAGCAGCCTGTGCGGTTTTCCGTGCCGTTCACAGGCCTTCCCGCCTCGGACTAAATTTCAGCGGAGCCGGGATGGTGGCGGGAACTCCGCCCCACCTCCAAACCCGCCACAGGGGAGAGCATAAAATTCCACCCATGGTGTCCCGTCCCTCCCCCTTGACTTGGCATGGGATGGCAGGCCAAAGGGTCCTGAGTACAAACTGAAAAAAAAGGGCATCTTCAGGTGGGAGATAAGAAGGTATGGAGAGGGGGGTCAACTTTTAGAACAGCTTATCCATGTGGGCAGCAGGGGAAAACAGCTCAGAGTTCTTCACGGTGGAACTGGACAAGTTGATGAAGAGTAGTCGGAAAGCGGATGAGATGGACCAGTGGACTTTTAAGACCTTGAGATTTTCTGTATCTTAGCAACCACTCAGTGTCTTGAGAGTAGATTCCAGCATAAATGTTGATCTCCAAAAGCCAATTGAGCAAAACCAGACGCTGAATAGAGAGTGTCACTGACCGAGCAGAGAGCGACGTTGGGGGTCGAAAGAGAGGAAAACAGATTTTTTAAGTAAAGACAGAAAGGTATTGAAAATAATTTGCCATGTTTAGTCTGATGGTTTTCAGTGTGTCGCAGTCACATACAGGCAATTCATTCATCCCAGGCCCTTTCAGAATAATCCAGTGCTGAAGGTTGGGATTTCCATTTTGTAAGGAGCTTCTTCAGGCCTTTTGAATCTTAGCAACAGATGATTGCCGAGGCCTAGCGGGGGCAACGGTTGCCATGGGCAACGGGAAGAGAAGAGGCTGCTAGGGTTTTGCGATGTGTCTCGTGCAGTCACTTCAAATAGCAGCATTTACACATTCCATCAGGAGTCACTAGGCAACTGATCATGACTAAAATAAAACGTCTGTTGACAGGAGGCAGTGAGTGAAAGCTCAACCATGGCTAAAATAAATTTTCCTTCATATTCTCTCAGTGGAAACAAAGTTTAAAGACAAAATAAAGAGAGCTGGAAGCTGCAGGGTTAAGGCTCTCCCGGAGGTACGGGGTCTGGCTTCCTTTCATTAGCTTTCTTCCCTGAGGTAATTAATATTCCAACTACAAGGTTATCAGAGCGCATTTACAGAGGCTCAACATTAATTATAATTATAATTTTTTTTTGCATTTCCAGGTTAGGTTTAATCATTGATAATCACTGCCTCTCAGCCAAATCATTGTTTAATTAAAACAAAAATTGTTTCTTTTTTAGATATAATTTCTCACAGAATCAGAGTTTCCTCTGAGTTGGACTTCCTGACCCCACCATGACCCCGATGGGTCAGGGTTTAGTAGATATACTGGCTGGACACCCAGGCGGTCTCCATTTGGAGTGGATATTGATAGGCTCCTCGATCTGGCTTCTCATTATCAGCACCACAGGACAAGCACTCAATTCCTCATCCGTAACCCAGCAGGTGGTCCCTCTATCTCCTGCTGTGACATCCCTCCCCCCGCCCCCAACCACCCGCCTCATCCCCTCTTTGGAACTATATCGCCGTTCTTCCATCATGGCTGGGACAAAATCCTAGCACTCACTCCCTATCAGCCCTGTGGGTGTACCTACCCCACATGGACTGCAGCAGTTCAAGAAGGCAGCTCACCACCACCTTCACAAGGGCAATTAGGGATGGGCAATAAATGCTGGCCTGGCCAGTGACGCCCACATCCCGTGAATTAGCTTAAAGAATAAATTTTAAAAAGTGATTTTACGCGTTGTTTGATTTGATCTCTTTTTGCTGCCCTCTTGCCCTGTGGGTGCTGACTCATCGCCACAATACAGGCTCTGCTGGCTTCAGGAATCCACCCACACCTCGCTCATGGGACCTTGCTCAACAGTCAATGGGTAGCTTGATAGTGGGGGACTTCATAGCTGAGAACATAAGAGCATAAGAAATAGGAGCAGGAGTAGACCATATGGCCCTTTCAACCTGCTCCACCATTCAATACAATCATGGCTGATCTTGGGATTCAACTGCACTTTCTCACCCGCTCGCCATACCCCTTGATTCCCTGAGAGACCAAAAATCTGTTAATCCCAGCCTTAAAATGTATTTAATGATAGAGCATCCACAACCCTCTGGGGTAGAGAATTGCAAAGATTCACAACCCTGTGAGTGAAGACATTTCTCCTCATCTCAGTTCTAAATAATCGGCCCCGAATCCTGAGACTGTGGCCCCATGTTCTAGGTTCCCCAGCCAGGGTAAACAATGAGTGTACCATGTCAAGCCTCTTCAGAATTTTGTATGTTTCAATGAGATCATCTCTCATTCTTCTAAACTCCAGCGAGTATAGACCCAATTTACTCAGCCTCATCATAGGACAACCCCCTCATCCCAGGAGCCAATCTAGTGAACCTTCGCTGCACTGCCTCCAATGCAAGTATATCCTTCGTTAAATATGGAGACTTGCACACAGTGGGCTGAATTTTATGGGCCTCCATGAGATGCGTTCGGAGGTGGGGTCGTCTATAGAATTGTGACGGGAGGCGGGGGTGGGGGTGGAGGGCCTGTCAGCTTCCTGTCACAATGCAATTTTGTCAGGAGCGTGATAGGTGGGTACTTTCTTACTTTCTTTTTTCTGCTGATTGTTATTTTTTCTCTAACAGGTAAGTCTATCTAGTAAGTAGAAACTAAAATACCAGCAGTCGGTAGGTGGTTACTCGTTTGTTTGTTCTATTTATTATCATTTTATTGTGTTTATTTAACTTCCATTTTTAGTGCAGAAAATAAATAATTCGAGGCATGGCAGGGCTACTCAGACCCGTCGAAAGCGCATCCTGTGCTAAGTGGGGACTCCAGGACCTTGCCCACGTCCTGGACAACTACATGTGCAGAAAGTGCCACCAAATGCAAAATCCCGAGCGCCAAATCTTGGAACTCGAGGAGCAGCTGCAGTCACTGAGGTGCATTCACGAGGATGAGAGATACGTGGATAGCACTTTTGAGGAGGTGCTTAAGAGAGCGCAGGCGGAGAGGGACTGGGTGGCTGCCAGACAGACAAGAAGGACAAGGCAGGTAGTGCGGCAGTCCCCGGAGGGCATCCCATTTTCTAACTGGTATTCAGTTCTGAGTACCGATGGGAGAGAGGGTTCCTCTGGAGAGTGCAGTGAGTGTCATGACCAGAGCACCATGAGTGGCTCATCTGTGCAGGGAGGAAGGAGAAATGACAGGAGAGTAATACTGGTAGGGGATTCAATAGTTAGGGGCGTTTCTGTGGTCGCAGATGTGATTCCAGGATAGAATGTGGCCTCCCTGGTGCAAGGGTCATGGACATCACCAAGTGGCTACAGAGCATTCTGGAGGGCGAGGGTGCACAGCCAGAGATCGTGGTCCACATTGGTATCAACGATATAGGTAGTAAAAGGGATGAGGTCCGGCAGGCTGAATTTAGGGAGTTAGGAACGAGATTAGCAAGTAGGACCTCAAAGGTAGTAATCTCTGGATTACTCCCAAGGCCACATGCTAGTGAATATTGAAATAGGAGAATATACCAGATGAATGTGGCTGGAGGGATGGTGCAGGAGGGAGGGCTTCAGATTTCTGGGGCATTGGGACTGGTTCTGGGAAAGGTGGGACCTGTACAAGCCGGACAGTCTACACCTGAACAGGACTGGGACAAATATTCTTGTAGGAAGGTTTGCTAGTGCTGTTGGGGATGGTTTGAACTAGATTGGCAGGAGGATGGGAACCTGAGGGCAGTTTCAGATAGGACAAATTCAGAGCAAGGAACAGGAGGCAGAAAATTAGCGAGTGATTCTGAAAGACAGAAGAAGCAAAGGTTAAAAATTGTGTAACACAGGAATTTGGCAGTGTTAAATGGTATTTATTTAAATGCAAGGAGTATAGAAAATAAAGCTGATGATCTGAGGGCACAGATAGACACATGGCAGCATGATATCATTGCTATAACGGAAACTTGGTTTAAAGAGGGGCAAAAATGGCAGCTCAACATCCCTGGATATAGAGTTTTCAGGCAGGATAAAGAGGGGGATAAAAAAGAAGGGGGTGTAGCATTATTGGTTAAAGAATCAATAACAGCTGTGAAGAGGGATAATCTGCTAAATGAATCATCAAATGAGGCCATATGGGTGCAGCTCAGAAATAGAAAAAGGGGCAGCTGCACTACTAAGAGTGTACTGTAAAACCCAAATAGTGAGAGGGAGATAGAAGAACAAATATGTAGGCAAATTTCTGAGTGCAAAAACTATAGGGCAATAATAGTTGGGGATTTCAACTACCCTAATATCAGCTGGGATACAAACAGTGTGAAGGGCACAGAGGGAACAAAATTCTTGAACTGCATTCAAGGGAACTTTTTTAGCCAGCACATAACAAACCCAATGAGAGAGGGCGCAATTCTAGATTTATTCTTAGGATGTGAAGCTGGGCAAGTGGATGAAGTGGCAGTGGGTGACCATTTTGGAGACAGTGACCATAGTACAGTTAGATTTAGCATTATTATGGAAAAGGACAAAGATAGAACAGGAGTAAAAGTTCTAAATTGGAGGAAGGCAAATTTTACGAAGCTGAGAGGTGATCTGGTGAAAGCTACTTGAAGGAAAATCAGTGGCAAACCAGTGGGAGTCATTCAAAAGCGCGATTCTATGGGCACAGTGTAGACATGTCCACAAAGAAAAAGGGTGGTACTGCCAAATCTCGAGCCCCCTGGTTATCTAGTAACATACAGGGTAAGATGAAACAGAAAAAGAAAGCTTATGACAGTCACAAAAAATGTAATACTTTAGAAAGCGTGGATGCAGATGATGTGGGCAGGGTTCTGAATGAGTACTTTGTCTCTGTCTTCACAAAGGAGAGGGCTGATGTAGACATTGTAGTAAAAGAGGAGCGTGAAATATTAGATACAATAAGTATAATGAGAGAGAAAGTACTAGAGGGTCTGACATCCTTGAAAGTGGATAAATCACCAGGGCCGGATGGATTGTATCCCAGGCTGTTAGAGGAAGCCAGGGAGGAAATAGCAGATGCTCTGAGGATCAGTTTCAAATCCTCACTAGATATGGGCGAGGTACCAGAGGTTTGGAGGCCTGTGAACATTGTATCATTGTTTAGAAAGGGTGCGAAGGATAGGCCAAATAATTATAGGCCGATTAGTCTGACCTCAGTGGTGGGCAAATTATTAGATCAATTCTGAAAGACAGGATAAACTGCCACTTAGAAAGGCACGGATTAATCAGGGATAGTCAGCATAGATTTGTTAAGGGAAGGTCGGTCATACTAAATTGAATTTTTTGAGGAAGTAACAAGGAGGATTGATGAAGGTAGTGCAGTGGATTTGGTCTACATGAATTTTAGTAAGGCATTTGACAAGGTCCCACATGGCGATCCTGTCAGAAAAGTAAAAGTCTATGGGATACAGGAGAATGTGGCAAATTGGATAAAAATTGGCTCAGTGACAGGAAACAAAGGGTAATGGTGGTCAGATGTTTTTCTGAATGGAAGGTGGTTTCCAGTGGTGTTCCACAGTGCTCAGTGCTGGGACCCTTGCCGTTTGTGGTATATATTAATGATTTGGACTTAAATATGGGAGGCATTATTGGGAAATTTACAGATGGCACAAAAATTGTCCGTGTAGTTGATAGTGAAGAGGATAGCTGTAGACTCCAGAATTATATCAATGGTTTGGTTGAATGGGCGGAAAAGTGGTAAATGGAAATCAATCCGGAGAAGTGTGAGGTAATGCATTTGGGGAGGGCAGACAAATGGGAGGTTATTGAGAGGGATAGAGGAAGTGAGAAACCTTGGAGTGCATGTCCACAGGTCCCTGGCGGTGACAGGACAGGTAGATAGAATGGTGAAGAAGGCACATGGATTGCTTTCCTTTATTGGCTGAGGTATAGAATACAAAAACAGGGATGTAATGCTGGAACTGTATAAAATGCTGGTCAGGCCACAGCTGGAGTATTGCGTACAGTTCTGGTCACCGCATTACAGGAAGGACATAATTGCTCTGGAGAGAGTACAGAGGAGATTTACAAGAATGTTGCCAGATCTTGAAAATTGTAGCTGTGAGGAAAGATTGGATAGGCTAGGGTTGTTTTCCTTAGAACAGAGGAGGCTGAGGGGTGACTTAATTGAGGTGTACAAAATTATGAGGGGCCTAGATAGAGTAGACAGGAAGGACCTGTTTCCCCTAGCGGAGAGGTCAATTACCAGGGGGCACAGATTTAAGGTGATTGGTAGAAGGATTAAAGGGGACATGAGGCACAATTTGTTCACCCAGAGGGTGGTGGGTGTCTGGAATTCACTGTCCGGATCGGTGGTAGAGGCAGAAATCCTCAACTCATTTCAAAGGTACCTGGACATGCAGCTGAAGTGCTGTAACCTGCAAGGCTACGGGCCAGGTGTTGGAAGGTAGGATTAGAATGGTGGCTGTTTTTTTCAGCCAGCACAGACATGATGGGCTGAATGGCCTCTCTCTGTGCCATAACTTTTCTATGGTTCTTTGGACGATGGCCTCCCTGTCCACAGGCCAATTGAGGCCCTTTCGTGGACTATTAACAGTCTCTTCCTGCTGCCACTGGGATTTAAATTTAGCATTTAGCGCCATGTGACTATTGGCTTGACTGAAGAATTGTGTTCGGACATTGCAATCATTACTGCTCTGTGTCACCACCCCCCAAGCCCACTCACCCCCATCCTCTCCATCACTTAAACACTCCA
This sequence comes from Heterodontus francisci, assembly GCF_036365525.1. Lineage (NCBI taxonomy): Eukaryota > Metazoa > Chordata > Chondrichthyes > Heterodontiformes > Heterodontidae > Heterodontus > Heterodontus francisci. Next base: position 66,400,646 of record NC_090396.1, read on the forward strand.
AATCGGAGCTACGTTTTCCTACAAGATATTCAGTGCTCAATTTGTGATCATCTGCCTTTCTGTCTCTTCACAATTCTGTGAAACCGAAATTTGGCACAGAGCTCTGGTCTTTCTGCAGCTGTTTTATCAAAAGGTAAAACTGATATCTTGAAAGCAAGGAAACAGCCTTTTGAAAGCCTGAAGGGATGATTTCCTGATCAGTGGGGAGCAATGCTGCCGGGAACGCTGGTCGGGACATCCTGATTTGGATTAAATGAATGAAAAATTGGGCACTGCTTTTTCCGTGATATCCTGAGCGCTGCTCCCTGTGCATGATGCTCTTTGCATCCTCTTGTTATTCTGCTCTCAGCTCTGCCAGCGCTGTGATTTTTAAGCTCAGTCCCTGGTTTTATGATGTATGTGAGGTAAATCTGTGTAATGATGTGAATACAGTGTAACCACAAGTAAATTTCACCAATTAAATCGATTCATTTTTTCTCTTTTTGTTTCCATTCAGATTCTTCCTGTTCATTAGTGTGTTGTGACTGTCTGTCTCCAAACTCATGGATCCGTCATAAGTCAGAAGACACGCGACATATTTTACTGTGTAATTCTCCCTGTCCAAATCTCTGTCTCTGCCCCTGTCCTTAACTATGTCTCTGTCCCTTTCCCATATCCATATCCTCTGTCCCTGTCTCTGTCTCGAACCCTGTTTCTGTCTCTAACCCTGTCTCTATCTTTATTCCTGTCTCTGTCTCTATCCCTGTCTCTGTCTCTATCCCTGTCTCTATCTCTATCCCTGTCTCTCTCTCTATCTCTATCTCTTTCCCTGTCTCTGTCTCTATCCCTGTCTCTGTATCCCTGTCTCTATCCCTGTCTCTGTCTCTATCCCTGTCTCTGTCTTTATTCCAGTCTCAGTCTCTGTCCCTGTCTCTGTCTTTATCCCTGTCTCTGTCTCTATCCCTGTCTCTGTCTTTATCCCTGTCTCTATCTCCATCCCTGTCTCTGTCTTTATCCCTGTCTCTGTCTTTATCCCTGTCTCCATCTCTATCCCTGTCTCTGTCTTTATCCCTGTCTCTACCTTTATCCCTGTCTCTGTCTCTATCCCTGTCTCTGTCTCTAACCCTGTCTCTGTCTCTATCCCTGTCTCTGTCTCTATCCCTGTCTCTATCTTTATCCCTGTCTCTCACTCTGTCCCTGTCTCTGTCTCTGTCCCTGTCTCTGTCTCTATCCCTGTCTCTGTCTTTATCCCTGTCTCTATCGCTATCCCTGTCTCTGTCTTTATCTCTGTCTCTACCTTTATCCCTGTCTCTATCTCTATCTCTGTCCCTGTCTCTATGCCTGTCTCTATCTTTATCCCAGTCTCTGTCTCTGTCCCAGTCTCTGTCTTTATCCCTGTCTCTGTCTCTATCCCTGTCTCTGTCTTTATCCCTGTCTCTATCTCTATCCCTGTCTCTACCTTTATCCCTGTCTCTGTCTCTATCCCTGTCTCTGTCTCTCTCCCTGTCTCTGTCTTTATCCCTGTCTCTATCTCTATCCCTGTTTCTATCTCTATCCCTGTCTCTGTCTTTATCCCTGTCTCTCTCTATCCCTATCTCTGTCTTTATCCCTGTCTCTATCTCTATCCCTGTCTCTGTCTTTATCTCTGTCTCTACCTTTATCCCTGTCTCTATCTCTATCTCTGTCCCTGTCTCTATGCCTGTCTCTATCTTTATCCCAGTCTCTGTCTCTGTCCCTGTCTCTGTCTCTATCCCTGTCTCTGTCTTTAACCCTGTCTCTGTCTCTATCCCTATCTCTGTCTTTATCCCTGTCTCTATCTCTATCCCTGTCTCTGTCTTTATCTCTGTCTCTACCTTTATCCCTGTCTCTGTCTCTATCTCTGTCTCTGTCTCTATGCCTGTCTCTATCTTTATCCCAGTCTCTGTCTCTGTCCCTGTCTCTGTCTTTATCCCTGTTTCTGTCTCTGTCTCTATCCCTGTCTCTACCTTTATCCCTGTCTCTATCTCTATCCCTATCTCTGTCTCTATCCCTGTCTCTGTCTCTATCCCTGTCTCTGTCTTTATCCCTGTCTCTGTCTCTATCCCTGTCTCTGTCTTGATCCCTGTCTCTGACTCTATCCCTGTCTCTGTCTTTCTGCCTGTCTCTATCTCTATCTCTGTCCCTGTCTCTATGCCTGTCTCTATCTTTATCCCAGTCTCTGTCTCTGTCCCAGTCTCTGTCTCTGTCCCAGTCTCTGTCTTTATCCCTGTCTCTGTCTCTATCCCTGTCTCTGTCTTTATCCCTGTCTCTATCTCTATCCCTGTCTCGACCTTTATCCCTGTCTCTGTCTCTATCCCTGTCTCTGTCTCTCTCCCTGTCTCTATCACTATCCCTGTCTCTGTCTTTATCTCTGTCTCTACCTTTATCCCTGTCTCTATCTCTATCTCTGTCCCTGTCTCTATGCCTGTCTCTATCTTTATCCCAGTCTCTGTCTCTGTCCCTGTCTCTGTCTCTATCCCTGTCTCTGTCTTTAACCCTGTCTCTGTCTCTATCCCTATCTCTGTCTTTATCCCTGTCTATCTCTATCCCTGTCTCTGTCTTTATCTCCGTCTCTACCTTTATCCCTGTCTCTGTCTCTATCTCTGTCTCTGTCTCTATGCCTGTCTCTATCTTTATCCCAGTCTCTGTCCCTGTCTCTGTCTTTATCCCTGTCTCTGTCTCTGTCTCTACCTTTATCCCTGTCTCTATCTCTATCCCTATCTCTGTCTCTATCCCTGTCTCTGTCTCTATCCCTGTCTCTGTCTTTATCCCTGTCTCTGTCTCTATCCCTGTCTCTGTCTTGATCCCTGTCTCTGTCTCTATCCCTGTCTCTGTCTTTCTGCCTGTCTCCATCTCTATCCCTGTCTCTGTCTCTATCTCTGTCTCTGTGCCTGTCTCTATCTTTATCTCTGTCTCTGTCTTTATCTCTGTCTCCGTCTCTATCCCTGTCTCCATCTCTATCCCTGTCTCCGTCTTTATCCCTGTCTCTATCTCTATCCCTGTCTCTGTCTTTATCCCTGTCTATACCTTTTTCCCTGTCTCTGTCTCTGTCCCTGTCTCTGTCTCTATCCCTGTCTCTCTATCCCTGTCTCTATCCCTGTCTCTGTCTCTATCCCTGTCTCTATCTTTATCCCAGTCTCTGTCTCTGTCCCTGTCTCTGTCTTTATCCCTGTCTCTGTCTCTGTCTCTATCTTTATCCCTGTCTCTGTCTTTATCCCTGTCTCTACCTTTATCGCTGTCTCTATCTCTATCCCTATCTCTGTCTCTATCCCTGTCTCTGTCTCTATCCCTGTCTCTGTCTTTATCCCTGTCTCTGTCTCTATCCCTGTCTCTGTCTTTCTCCCTGTCTCTGTCTCTATCCCTGTCTCTGTCTTTCTGCCTGTCTCTACCTATATCCCTGTCTCTGCCTCTATCTCTGTCTCTGTGCCTGTCTCTATCTTTATCTCTGTCTCTGTCTTTATATCTGTCTCCGTCTCTATCCCTGTCTCCATCTCTATCCCTGTCTCCGTCTTTATCCCTGTCTCTATCTCTATCCCTGTCTCTGTCTTTATCCCTGTCTATACCTTTTTCCCTGTCTCTGTCTCTATGCCTGACTCTATCTCTATCCCTGTCTCTATCTTTATCCCTGTCTCTATCTCTATCCCTATCTCTGTCTCTATCCCTGTCTCTGTCTCTATCCCTGTCTCTTTCTCTATCCCTGTCTCTGTCTTTATCCCTGTCTCTGTCTCTATTCCTGTCTCTCTCTCTATCTCTATCTCTATCCCTGTCTCTGTATCCCTGTCTCTATCCCTGTCTCTATCTTTATTCCTGTCTCTGTCTCTATCCCTGTCTCTGTCCATTCCCTGTCTCTATCTCTATCCCTGTCTCTCTCTCTATCTCTATCTCTATCCCTGTCTCTATCCCTGTCTCTGTATCCCTGTCTCTATCCCTGTCTCTGTCTCTATCCCTGTCTCTGTCTCTATCCCTGTCCCTGTCTCTGTCTCTGTTCCTGTCTCTGTCTCTATCCCTGTCTCTCTATCCCTGTCTCTATCCCTGTCTCTGTCTCTATCCCTGTCTCTGTCTTTATTCCAGTCTCTGTCTCTGTCCCTGTCTCTGTCTTTATCCCTGTCTCTGTCTCTGTCTCTATCCCTGTCTCTGTCTTTATCCCTGTCACTATCTCTATCCCTGTCTCTGTCTTTATCCCTGTCTCCATCTCAATCCCTGTCTCTGTCTTTATCCCTGGCTCTACCTTTATCCCTGTCTCTGTCTTTATCCCTGTCTCTGTCTCTATCCCTATCTCTGTCTCTGTCCCTGTCTCTGTCTCTATCACTGTTTCTATCTCTATCCCTGTCTCTGTCTTTATCCCTGTCTCTGTCTCTATCCCTATCTCTGTCTCTGTCCCTGTCTCTGTCTCTGTCTCTATCGCTGTCTCTGTCTCTATCCCTGTCTCTGTCTTTATCCCTGTCTCTGTCTCTATCCCTGTCTCTGTCTTTATCCCAGTCTCTATCTCTATCCCTGTCTCTGTCTTTATCTCTGTCTCTACCGTTATCCCTGTCTCTGTCTCTGTCTCTATCCCTGTCTCTGTCTTTATCCCTGTCTCTGTCTCTATCTCTGTCCCTGTCTCTGTCTTTATCCCTGTCTCTGTCTCTATCTCTGCCTCTGTCCCTGCCTCTATCCCTGTCTCTGTCTCTATCCCTGTCTCTGTCTTTATCCCTGTCTCTGTCTATATCCCTGTCTCCATCTCTATCCTTGTCTCTGTCTTTATCCCTGTCTCTGTCTCTATCCCTATCTCTCTCTATCCCTATCTCTCTCTATCCCTGTCTCTATCTGAATCCCTGTCTCTGTCTTTATCCCTGTCTGTCTTTATCCCTGTCTGTCCTTATCCCTGTCTCTGTCTCTATCCCTGTCTCTGTCTTTATCCCTGTCTCTGTCTCTATCCCTGTCTCTGTCTCTGTCCCTGTCTCTGTCTTTATCCCTGTCTCTGTCTCTATCCCTGTCGCTATCTTTATCCCTGTCTCTACCTTTATCCCTGTCTCTGTCTGTATCCCTGTCTCTGTCGCTATCCCTGTCTCTGTCTTTCTGCCTGTCTCTACCTATATCCCTGTCTCTGCCTCTATCTCTGTCTCTGTCTCTGTGCCTGTCTCTATCTTTATCTCTGTCTCTGTCTTTATCTCTGTCTCCGTCTCTATCCCTGTCTCCATCTCTATCCCTGTCTCCGTCTTTATCCCTGTCTCTATCTCTATCCCTGTCTCTGTCTTTATCCCTGTCTATACCTTTTTCCCTGTCTCTGTCTCTATACCTGACTCTATCTCTATCCCTGTCTCTATCTTTATCCCTGTCTCTATCTCTATCCCTATCTCTGTCTCTATCCCTGTCTCTGTCTCTATCCCTGTCTCTGTCTCTATCCCTATCTCTGTCTCTATCCCTGTCTCTGTCTCTATCCCTGTCTCTTTCTCTATCCCTGTCTCTGTCTTTATCCCTGTCTCTGTCTCTATCCCTGTCTCTCTCTCTATCTCTATCTCTATCCCTGTCTCTGTATCCCTGTCTCTATCCCTGTCTCTATCTTTATTCCTGTCTCTGTCTCTATCCCTGTCTCTGTCCATTCCCTGTCTCTATCTCTATCCCTGTCTCTCTCTCTATCTCTATCTCTATCCCTGTCTCTGTATCCCTGTCTCTGTCCCTGTCTCTGTCTTTATCCCTGTCTCTGTCTCTGTCTCTATCCCTGTCTCTGTCTTTATCCCTGTCACTATCTCTATCCCTGTATCTGTCTTTATCCCTGTCTCTGTCTCTATCCCTGTCGCTATCTTTCTCCCTGTCTCCATCTCAATCCCTGTCTCTGTCTTTATCCCTGGCTCTACCTTTATCCCTGTCTCTGTCTTTATCCCTGTCTCTATCTCTATCCCTATCTCTGTCTCTGTCCCTGTCTCTGTCTCTATCACTGTTTCTATCTCTATCCCTGTCTCTGTCTTTATCCCTGTCTCTGTCTCTATCCCTATCTCTGTCTCTGTCCCTGTCTCTGTCTCTGTCTCTATCGCTGTCTCTGTCTCTATCCCTGTCTCTGTCTTTATCCCTGTCTCTGTCTCTATCCCTGTCTCTGTCTTTATCCCAGTCTCTATCTCTATCCCTGTCTCTGTCTTTATCTCTGTCTCTACCGTTATCCCTGTCTCTGTCTCTGTCTCTATCCCTGTCTCTGTCTTTATCCCTGTCTCTGTCTCTATCTCTGTCCCTGTCTCTGTCTTTATCCCTGTCTCTGTCTCTATCTCTCACCTCTGTCCCTGTCTCTATCCCTGTCTCTGTCTCTATCCCTGTCTCTGTCTTTATCCCTGTCTCTGTCTATATCCCTGTCTCTATCTCTATCCTTGTCTCTGTCTTTATCCCTGTCTCTGTCTCTATCCCTATCTCTCTCTATCCCTATCTCTCTCTATCCCTGTCTCTATCTGAATCCCTGTCTCTGTCTTTATCCCTGTCTGTCTTTATCCCTGTCTGTCCTTATCCCTGTCTCTGTCTCTATCCCTGTCTCTGTCTTTATCCCTGTCTCTGTCTCTATCCCTGTCTCTGTCTCTGTCCCTGTCTCTGTCTTTATCCCTGTCTCTGTCTCTATCCCTGTCGCTATCTTTATCCCTGTCTCTACCTTTATCCCTGTCTCTGTCTGTATCCCTGTCTCTGTCGCTATCCCTGTCTCTGTCTCTATCCCTGTCGCTATCTTTATCCCTGTCTCTGTCTGTATCCCTGTCTCTGTCTCTATCCCTGTCTCTACCTTTATCCCTGTCTCTGTATCTATCCCTGTCTCTGTCTCTATCCGTGTCTCGACCTTTATCCCTGTCTCTGTCTCTATCCCTGTCTCTGTCTCTGTCTCTACCTTTATCCCTGTCTCTGTCTGTATCCCTGTCTCTGTCTCTATCCCTGTCGCTATCTTTATCCCTGTCTCTGTCTCTATCCCTGTCTCTACCTTTATCCCTGTCTCTGTCTCTATCCCTGTTTCTGTCTCTATCCCTGTCTCTACCTTTATCCCTGTCTCTGTCTGTATCCCTGTCTCTGTCTCTATCCCTGTCGCTATCTTTATTCCTGTCTCTGTCTCTATCCCTGTCGCTATCTTTATCCCTGTCCCTGTCTCTGTCTCTGTCCCTGTCTCTGTCTCTATCCCTGTCTCTACCTTTATCCCTGCCTCTGTCTCTATCCCTGTCTCTGTCTCTATCCCTGTCTCTACCTTTATCCCTGTCTGTCTCTATCACTGTCTGTCTCTATCCCTGTCTCTACCTTCATCCCTGTCTCTGTCTCTATCCCTGTCTCTGTCTCTATCCCTGTCTCTACCTTTATCCCTGTCTCTGTCTCTATCCCTGTCTCTGTCTCTATCCCTGTCTCTGTCCTTATCCCTGTCTCTATCTCTATCCCTGTCTCTGTCTCTATCCCTGTCTCTGTCTTTATCCCTGTCTCTGTCTCTATCCCTGTCCCTATCTTTATCCCTGTCTCTGTCTTTATCCCAGTCTCTGTCTCTATCCCTATCCCTGTCTCTGTATCCCTGTCTCTGTCTCTATCCCTATCTCTGTCTTTATCCCAGTCTCTGTCTCTATCCCTGTCCCTGTCTCTGTCTTTTTCTCTGTCTCTATCTCTATCCCTGTCTCTATCCCTGTCCCTGTCTCTGTCTTTATCCCAGTCTCTGTCTCTATCCCTGTCCCTGTCTCTGTCTTTATCTCTGTCTCTATCTCTAGCCCTGTCTCTGTCTCTATCCCTGTCTCTGTCTTTATCCCAGTCTTTGTCTCTATCCCTGTCCCTGTCTCTGTCTTTATCCCTGTCTCTGTCTCTATCTCTCACCTCTGTCACTGTCTCTATCCCTGTCTCTGTCTCGATCCCTGTCTCTGTCTTTATCCCTGTCTCTGTCTATATCCCTGTCTCTATCTCTATCCTTGTCTCTGTCTTTATCCCTGTCTCTGTCTCTATCCCTATCTCTCTCTATCCCTATCTCTCTCTATCCCTATCTCTATCTGAATCCCTGTCTCTGTCTTTATCCCTGTCTGTCTTTATCCCTGTCTGTCCTTATCCCTGTCTCTGTCTCTATCCCTGTCTCTGTCTTTATCCCTGTCTCTATCTCTATCCCTGTCTCTGTCTTTATCCCTGTCTATACCTTTTTCCCTGTCTCTGTCTCTATGCCTGACTCTATCTCTATCCCTGTCTCTATCTTTATCCCTGTCTCTATCTCTATCCCTATCTCTGTCTCTATCCCTGTCTCTGTCTCTATCCCTGTCTCTTTCTCTATCCCTGTCTCTGTCTTTATCCCTGTCTCTGTCTCTATCCCTGTCTCTCTCTCTATCTCTATCTCTATCCCTGTCTCTGTATCCCTGTCTCTATCCCTGTCTCTATCTTTATTCCTGTCTCTGTCTCTATCCCTGTCTCTGTCCATTCCCTGTCTCTATCTCTATCCCTGTCTTTCTCTCTATTTCTATCTCTATCCCTGTCTCTATCCCTGTCTCTGTATCCCTGTCTCTATCCCTGTCTCTGTCTCTATCCCTGTCTCTGTCTCTATCCCTGTCCCTGTCTCTGTCTCTGTTCCTGTCTCTGTCTCTATCCCTGTCTCTCTATCCCTGTCTCTATCCCTGTCTCTGTCTCTATCCCTGTCTCTGTCTTTATTCCAGTCTCTGTCTCTGTCCCTGTCTCTGTCTTTATCCCTGTCTCTGTCTCTGTCTCTATCCCTGTCTCTGTCTTTATCCCTGTCACTATCTCTATCCCTGTCTCTGTCTTTATCCCTGTCTCCATCTCAATCCCTGTCTCTGTCTTTATCCCTGGCTCTACCTTTATCCCTGTCTCTGTCTTTATCCCTGTCTCTGTCTCTATCCCTATCTCTGTCTCTGTCCCTGTCTCTGTCTCTATCACTGTTTCTATCTCTATCCCTGTCTCTGTCTTTATCCCTGTCTCTGTCTCTATCCCTATCTCTGTCTCTGTCCCTGTCTCTGTCTCTGTCTCTATCGCTGTCTCTGTCTCTATCCCTGTCTCTGTCTTTATCCCTGTCTCTGTCTCTATCCCTGTCTCTGTCTTTATCCCAGTCTCTATCTCTATCCCTGTCTCTGTCTTTATCTCTGTCTCTACCGTTATCCCTGTCTCTGTCTCTGTCTCTATCCCTGTCTCTGTCTTTATCCCTGTCTCTGTCTCTATCTCTGTCCCTGTCTCTGTCTTTATCCCTGTCTCTGTCTCTATCTCTGCCTCTGTCCCTGCCTCTATCCCTGTCTCTGTCTCTATCCCTGTCTCTGTCTTTATCCCTGTCTCTGTCTATATCCCTGTCTCCATCTCTATCCTTGTCTCTGTCTTTATCCCTGTCTCTGTCTCTATCCCTATCTCTCTCTATCCCTATCTCTCTCTATCCCTGTCTCTATCTGAATCCCTGTCTCTGTCTTTATCCCTGTCTGTCTTTATCCCTGTCTGTCCTTATCCCTGTCTCTGTCTCTATCCCTGTCTCTGTCTTTATCCCTGTCTCTGTCTCTATCCCTGTCTCTGTCTCTGTCCCTGTCTCTGTCTTTATCCCTGTCTCTGTCTCTATCCCTGTCGCTATCTTTATCCCTGTCTCTACCTTTATCCCTGTCTCTGTCTGTATCCCTGTCTCTGTCGCTATCCCTGTCTCTGTCTTTCTGCCTGTCTCTACCTATATCCCTGTCTCTGCCTCTATCTCTGTCTCTGTCTCTGTGCCTGTCTCTATCTTTATCTCTGTCTCTGTCTTTATCTCTGTCTCCGTCTCTATCCCTGTCTCCATCTCTATCCCTGTCTCCGTCTTTATCCCTGTCTCTATCTCTATCCCTGTCTCTGTCTTTATCCCTGTCTATACCTTTTTCCCTGTCTCTGTCTCTATACCTGACTCTATCTCTATCCCTGTCTCTATCTTTATCCCTGTCTCTATCTCTATCCCTATCTCTGTCTCTATCCCTGTCTCTGTCTCTATCCCTGTCTCTGTCTCTATCCCTATCTCTGTCTCTATCCCTGTCTCTGTCTCTATCCCTGTCTCTTTCTCTATCCCTGTCTCTGTCTTTATCCCTGTCTCTGTCTCTATCCCTGTCTCTCTCTCTATCTCTATCTCTATCCCTGTCTCTGTATCCCTGTCTCTATCCCTGTCTCTATCTTTATTCCTGTCTCTGTCTCTATCCCTGTCTCTGTCCATTCCCTGTCTCTATCTCTATCCCTGTCTCTCTCTCTATCTCTATCTCTATCCCTGTCTCTGTATCCCTGTCTCTGTCCCTGTCTCTGTCTTTATCCCTGTCTCTGTCTCTGTCTCTATCCCTGTCTCTGTCTTTATCCCTGTCACTATCTCTATCCCTGTATCTGTCTTTATCCCTGTCTCTGTCTCTATCCCTGTCGCTATCTTTCTCCCTGTCTCCATCTCAATCCCTGTCTCTGTCTTTATCCCTGGCTCTACCTTTATCCCTGTCTCTGTCTTTATCCCTGTCTCTATCTCTATCCCTATCTCTGTCTCTGTCCCTGTCTCTGTCTCTATCACTGTTTCTATCTCTATCCCTGTCTCTGTCTTTATCCCTGTCTCTGTCTCTATCCCTATCTCTGTCTCAGTCCCTGTCTCTGTCTCTGTCTCTATCGCTGTCTCTGTCTCTATCCCTGTCTCTGTCTTTATCCCTGTCTCTGTCTCTATCCCTGTCTCTGTCTTTATCCCAGTCTCTATCTCTATCCCTGTCTCTGTCTTTATCTCTGTCTCTACCGTTATCCCTGTCTCTGTCTCTGTCTCTATCCCTGTCTCTGTCTTTATCCCTGTCTCTGTCTCTATCTCTGTCCCTGTCTCTGTCTTTATCCCTGTCTCTGTCTCTATCTCTCACCTCTGTCCCTGTCTCTATCCCTGTCTCTGTCTCTATCCCTGTCTCTGTCTTTATCCCTGTCTCTGTCTATATCCCTGTCTCTATCTCTATCCTTGTCTCTGTCTTTATCCCTGTCTCTGTCTCTATCCCTATCTCTCTCTATCCCTATCTCTCTCTATCCCTGTCTCTATCTGAATCCCTGTCTCTGTCTTTATCCCTGTCTGTCTTTATCCCTGTCTGTCCTTATCCCTGTCTCTGTCTCTATCCCTGTCTCTGTCTTTATCCCTGTCTCTGTCTCTATCCCTGTCTCTGTCTCTGTCCCTGTCTCTGTCTTTATCCCTGTCTCTGTCTCTATCCCTGTCGCTATCTTTATCCCTGTCTCTACCTTTATCCCTGTCTCTGTCTGTATCCCTGTCTCTGTCGCTATCCCTGTCTCTGTCTCTATCCCTGTCGCTATCTTTATCCCTGTCTCTGTCTGTATCCCTGTCTCTGTCTCTATCCCTGTCTCTACCTTTATCCCTGTCTCTGTATCTATCCCTGTCTCTGTCTCTATCCGTGTCTCGACCTTTATCCCTGTCTCTGTCTCTATCCCTGTCTCTGTCTCTGTCTCTACCTTTATCCCTGTCTCTGTCTGTATCCCTGTCTCTGTCTCTATCCCTGTCGCTATCTTTATCCCTGTCTCTGTCTCTATCCCTGTCTCTACCTTTATCCCTGTCTCTACCTTTATCCCTGTCTCTGTCTCTATCCCTGTTTCTGTCTCTATCCCTGTCTCTACCTTTATCCCTGTCTCTGTCTGTATCCCTGTCTGTCTCTATCCCTGTCGCTATCTTTATTCCTGTCTCTGTCTCTATCCCTGTCTCTACCTTTATCCCTGTCTCTGTCTCTATCCCTGTCTCTGTCCTTATCCCTGTCTCTATCTCTATCCCTGTCTCTGTCTCTATCCCTGTCTCTGTCTCTATCCCTGTCCCTATCTTTATCCCTGTCTCTGTCTTTATCCCAGTCTCTGTCTCTATCCCTATCCCTGTCTCTGTATCCCTGTCTCTGTCTCTATCCCTGTCTCTGTATCCCTGTCTCTGTCTCTATCCCTGTCTCTGTCTTTATCCCAGTCTCTGTCTCTATCCCTGTCCCTGTCTCTGTCTTTAACTCTGTCTGTATCTCTATCCCTGTCTCTGTCCATATCCCTGTCTCTATCTCTATCCTTGTCTCTATCTCTATCCCTATCTCCGTCTCTATCCCTGTCTCTGTCTTTATCCCAGTCTCTGTCTCTATCCCTGTCCATGTCTCTGTCTCTATCCCTGTCTCTGTCTCTATCCCTGTCCCTATCTTTATCCCTGTCTCTGTCTTTATCTCTGTCTCTATCTCTATCCCTGTCTCTGTCTCTATCTCTATCCCTGTCTCTACCTTTATCCCTGTCTCTGTCTCTATCCCTGTCTCTGTCTCTATCCCTGTCGCTATCTTTATCCCTGTCGCTATCTTTATCCCTGTCTCTGTCTCTATCTCTATCCCTGTCTCTACCTTTATCCCTGTCTCTGTCTCTATCCCTGTCTCTGTCTCTATCCCTGTCGCTATCTTTATCCCTGTCTCTGTCTCTATCCCTGTCTCTGTCTCTATCCCTGTCTCTGTCTTTATCCCTGTCTCTGTCTCAATCCCTATCCCTGTCTCTGTATCCCTGTCTCTGTCTCTGTATCCCTGTCTCTGTATCCCTGTCTCCGTCTCTATCCCTGTCTCTGTCTTTATCCCAGTCTCTGTCTCTATCCCTGTCCATGTCTCTGTCTCTATCCCTGTCGCTATCTTTATCCCTGTCGCTATCTTTATCCCTGTCTCTGTCTCTATCCCTGTCTCTGTCTTTATCCCTGTCTCTGTCTCAATCCCTATCCCTGTCTCTGTATCCCTGTCTCTGTCTCTGTATCCCTGTCTCTGTATCCCTGTCTCCGTCTCTATCCCTGTCTCTGTCTTTATCCCAGTCTCTGTCTCTGTATCCCTGTCTCCGTCTCTATCCCTGTCTCTGTCTTTATCCCAGTCTCTGTCTCGATCCCTGTCCCTGTCTCTGTCTTTATCTCTGTCTGTATCTCTATCCCTGTCTCTGTCTATATCCCTGTCTCTATCTCTATCCTTGTCTCTATCTCTATCCCTATCTCCGTCTCTATCCCTGTCTCTGTCTCTATCCCTGTCTCTGTCTTTATCCCAGTCTCTGTCTCTATCCCTGTCCATGTCTCTGTCTCTATCCCTGTCCCTATCTTTATCCCTGTCTCTGTCTTTATCTCTGTCTCTATCTCTATCCCTGTCTCTGTCTCTATCTCTATCCCTGTCTCTACCTTTATCCCTGTCTCTGTCTCTATCCCTGTCTCTGTCTCTATCCCTGTCGCTATCTTTATACCTGTCGCTATCTTTATCCCTGTCTCTGTCTCTATCCCTGTCTCTGTCTCTATCCCTGTCTCTGTCTTTATCCCTGTCTCTGTCTCAATCCCTATCCCTGTCTCTGTATCCCTGTCTCTGTCTCTGTATCCCTGTCTCTGTATCCCTGTCTCCGTCTCTATCCCTGTCTCTGTCTCTATCCCTGTCTCTGTCTTTATCCCAGTCTCTGTCTCTATCCCTGTCCATGTCTCTGTCTCTATCCCTGTCTCTGTCTCTATCCCTGTCCCTATCTTTATCCCTGTCTCTGTCTTTATCTCTGTCTCTATCTCTATCCCTGTCTCTTTCTCTATCTCTATCCCTGTCTCTACCTTTATCCCTGTCTCTGTCTCTATCCCTGTCTCTGTCTCTATCCCTGTCGCTATCTTTATCCCTGTCGCTATCTTTACCCCTGTCTCTGTCTCTATCCCTGTCTCTATCCCTGTCTCTGTCTTTATCCCTGTCTCTGTCTCAATCCCTATCCCTGTCTCTGTATCCCTGTCTCTGTCTCTGTATCCCTGTCTCTGTATCCCTGTCTCCGTCTCTATCCCTGTCTCTGTCTTTATCCCAGTCTCTGTCTCTATCCCTATCCCTGTCTCTGTATCCCTGTCTCTGTCTCTATCCCTGTCTCTGTATCCCTGTCTCTGTCTCTATCCCTGTCTCTGTCTTTATCCCAGTCTCTGTCTCTATCCCTGTCCCTGTCTCTGTCTTTATCTCTGTCTGTATCTCTATCCCTGTCTCTGTCTATATCCCTGTCTCTATCTCTATCCTTGTCTCTATCTCTATCCCTATCTCCGTCTCTATCCCTGTCTCTGTCTCTATCCCTGTCTCTGTCTTTATCCCAGTCTCTGTCTCTATCCCTGTCCATGTCTCTGTCTCTATCCCTGTCTCTGTCTCTATCCCTGTCCCTATCTTTATCCCTGTCTCTGTCTTTATCTCTGTCTCTATCTCTATCCCTGTCTCTGTCTCTATCTCTATCCCTGTCTCTACCTTTATCCCTGTCTCTGTCTCTATCCCTGTCTCTGTCTCTATCCCTGTCGCTATCTTTATCCCTGTCGCTATCTTTATCCCTGTCTCTGTCTCTATCCCTGTCTCTGTCTTTATCCCTGTCTCTGTCTCAATCCCTATCCCTGTCTCTGTATCCCTGTCTCTGTCTCTGTATCCCTGTCTCTGTATCCCTGTCTCTGTCTCTATCCCTGTCTCTGTCTTTATCCCAGTCTCTGTCTCTATCCCTGTCCATGTCTCTGTCTTTATCTCTGTCACTGTCTCTATCCCTGTCTCTGTCTTTATCCCTGTCTCTGTCTCTATTCCTGTCCCTGTCTCTGTCTTTATCTCTGTCACTGTCTCTATCCCTGTCTCTGTCTTTATCCCTGTCTCTGTCTCAATCCCTATCCCTGTCTCTGTATCCCTGTCTCTGTCTCTATCCCTGTCTCTGTATCCCTGTCTCTGTCTCTATCCCTGTCTCTGTCTTTATCCCTGTCTCTGTCTCAATCCCTATCCCTGTCTCTGTATCCCTGTCTCTGTCTCTATCCCTGTCTCTGTATCCCTGTCTCTGTCTCTATCCCTGTCTCTGTCTTTATCCCAGTCTCTGTCTCTGTCTTTATCTCTGTCTCTATCTCTATCCCTGTCTCTGTCTCTATCCCTATCTCTGTCTCTATCCCAGTCTCTGTCTTTATCCCTGTCTCTATCTGTCTCCCTGTCTCTGTCTTTTTCCCTGTCTCTGTCTCTATCCCTATCTCTGTCTCTATCCCTGTCTCTATCTTTATTCCTGTCTCTGTCTATATCCCTGTCTCTATCTCTATCCTTGTCTCTATCTCTATCCCTATCTCCGTCTCTATCCCTGTCTCCATCTCTATCCCTGTCTCCGTCTTCATCCCTGTCTCCATCTCTATCCCTGTCTCCGTCTCTATCCCTGTCTCTACCTTTATCCCTGTCTCTGTCTCTATCCCTGTCTCTGTCCTTATCCCTGTCTCTATCTCTATCCCTGTCTCTGTCTCTATCCCTGTCTCTGTCTCTATCCCTGTCCCTATCTTTATCCCTGTCTCTGTCTTTATCCCAGTCTCTGTCTCTATCCCTATCCCTGTCTCTGTATCCCTGCCTCTGTCTCTATCCCTGTCTCTGTATCCCTGTCTCTGTCTCTATCCCTGTCTCTGTCTTTATCCCAGTCTCTGTCTCTATCCCTGTCCCTGTCTCTGTCTTTATCTCTGTCTGTATCTCTATCCCTGTCTCTGTCTATATCCCTGTCTCTATCTCTATCCTTGTCTCTATCTCTATCCCTATCTCCGTCTCTATCCCTGTCTCTGTCTCTATCCCTGTCTCTGTCTTTATCCCAGTCTCTGTCTCTATCCCTGTCCATGTCTCTGTCTCTATCCCTGTCTCTGTCTCTATCCCTGTCCCTATCTTTATCCCTGTCTCTGTCTTTATCTCTGTCTCTATCTCTATCCCTGTCTCTGTCTCTATCTCTATCCCTGTCTCTACCTTTATCCCTGTCTCTGTCTCTATCCCTGTCTCTGTCTCTATCCCTGTCGCTATCTTTATCCCTGTCGCTATCTTTATCCCTGTCTCTGTCTCTATCCCTGTCTCTGTCTTTATCCCTGTCTCTGTCTCAATCCCTATCCCTGTCTCTGTATCCCTGCCTCTGTCTCTGTATACCTGTCTCTGTATCCCTGTCTCCGTCTCTATCCCTGTCTCTGTCTTTATCCCAGTCTCTGTCTCTATCCCTGTCCATGTCTCTGTCTTTATCTCTGTCACTGTCTCTATCCCTGTCTCTGTCTTTATCCCTGTCTCTGTCTCTATTCCTGTCCCTGTCTCTGTCTTTATCTCTGTCTCTATCTCTATCCCAGTCTCTACCTTTATCCCTGTCTCTGTCTCTATCCCTGTCTCTGTCTTTATCCCTGTCTCTGTCTCAATCCCTATCCCTGTCTCTGTATCCCTGTCTCTTTCTCTATCCCTGTCTCTGTATCCCTGTCTCTGTCTTTATCCCTGTCTCTGTCTTTATCCCAGTCTCTGTCTCTATCCCTGTCCCTGTCTTTTTCTCTGTCTCTAGCTCTATCCCTGTCTCTGTCTCTATCCCTGTCTCTGTCTTTATCCCAGTCTCTGTCTCTATCCCTGTCCCTGTCTCTGTCTTTATCTCTGTCTCTGTCTTTATCTGTGTCTCTGTCTCTATCCCTGTCTCTGTCTCTATCCCTGTCTCTGTCTTTATCCCAGTCTCTGTCTCTATCCCTGTCCCTGTCTCTGTCTTTATCTCTGTCTCTATCTCCATCCCTGTCTCTGTCTCTATCCCTGTCTCTGTCTTTCTCCCAGTCTCTGTCTCTATCCCTATCCCTGTCTCTGTATCCCTGTCTCTATCCCTATCCCTGTCTCTGTATCCCTGTCTCTGTCTCTATCCCTGTCTCTGTATCCCTGTCTCTGTCTCTATCCCTGTCTCTGCCTTTATCCCTGTCTCAGTCTCTATCCCTGTCCCTGTCTCTGTCTTTATCTCTGTCTCTATCTCTATCCCTGTCTCTGTCTCTATCCCTGTCTCTACCTGTATCCCTGTCTCTGTCTCATCCCTGTCTCTGTCTCTATCACTGTCTGTACCTTTCTCCCTGTCTCTGTCTGTATCCCTGTCTCTGTCTCTATCCCTGTCTCTACCTTTATCCCTGTCTCTGTCTCTATCCCTGTCTCTGTCTTTATCCCTGTCTCTGTCTCAATCCCTATCCCTGTCTCTGTATCCCTGTCTCTGTCTCTATCCCTGTCTCTGTCTTTATCCCAGTCTCTGTCTCTATCCCTGTCCATGTCTCTGTCTTTATCTCTGTCACTGTCTCTATCCCTGTCTCTGTCTTTATCCCTGTCTCTGTCTCTATTCCTGTCCCTGTCTCTGTCTTTATCTCTGTCTCTATCTCTATCCCTGTCTCTGTCTCTATCCCTGTCTCTGTCTTTATCCCTGTCTCTGTCTCAATCCCTATCCCTGTCTCTGTATCCCTGTCTCTGTCTCTGTATCCCTGTCTCTGTCTCTATCCCTGTCTCTGTATCCCTGTCTCTGTCTCTATCCCTGTCTCTACCTTTATCCCTCTCTCTGTCTCTATCCCTGTCTCTGTCTCTATCCCTGTCGCTATCTTTATCCCTGTCGCTATCTTTATCCCTGTCTCTGTCTGTATCCCTATCTCTGTCTCTATCCCTGTCTCTACTTTTATCCCTGTCTCTGTCTCTATCCCTGCCTCTGTCTCTATCCCTGTCTCTGTCTTTATCCCTGTCTCTGTCTCAATGCCTATCCCTGTCTCTGTATCCCTGTCTCTGTCTCTGTATCCCTGTCTCTGTCTCTATCCCTGTCTCTGTATCCCTGTCTCTGTCTCTATCCCTGTCTCTGTCTTTATCCCAGTCTCTGTCTCTGTCCCTGTCCATGTCTCTGTCTTTATCTCTGTCACTGTCTCTATCCCTGTCTCTGTCTTTATCCCTGTCTCTGTCTCTATTCCTGTCCCTGTATCCCTGTCTCTGTCTCTATCCCTGTCTCTGTCTTTATCCCAGTCTCTGTCTCTATCCCTGTCCCCGTCTCTGTCTTTTTCTCTGTCTCTAGCTCTATCCCTGTCACTGTCTCTATCCCTGTCTCTGTCTTTATCCCAGTCTCTGTCTCTATCCCTGTCCCTGTCTCTGTCTTTATCTCTGTCTCTGTCTTTATCTCTGTCTCTGTCTCTATCCCTGTCTCTGTCTCTATCCCTGTCTCTGTCTTTATCCCAGTCTCTGTCTCTATCCCTGTCCCTGTCTCTGTCTTTATCTCTGTCTCTATCTCCATCCCTGTCTCTGTCTCTATCCCTGTCTCTGTATCCCTGTCTCTATCCCTATCCCTGTCTCTGTATCCCTGTCTCTGTCTCTATCCCTGTCTCTGTATCCCTGTCTCTGTCTCTGTCCCTGTCTCTGTCTTTATCCCAGTCTCTGTCTCTATCCCTGTCCCTGTCTCTGTCTTTATCTCTGTCTCTATCTCTATCCCTGTCTCTGTCTCTGTCCCTGTCTCTACCTTTATCCCTGTCTCTGTCTCTATCCCTGTTTCTGTCTCTATCACTGTCTGTACCTTTCTCCCTGTCTCTGTCTGTATCCCTGTCTCTGTCTCTACCTTTATCCCTGTCTCTGTCTCTATCCCTGTCTCTGTCTTTATCCCTGTCTCTGTCTCAATCCCTATCCCTGTCTCTGTATCCCTGTCTCTGTCTCTATCCCTGTCTCTGTATCCCTGTCTCTGTCTCTATCCCTGTCTCTGTCTTTATCCCAGTCTCTGTCTCTGTCTTTATCTCTGTCTCTATCTCTATCCCTGTCTCTGTCTCTATCCCTATCTCTGTCTCTATCCCAGTCTCTGTCTTTATCCCTGTCTCTATCTGTCTCCCTGTCTCTGTCTTTTT
This sequence comes from Heterodontus francisci, assembly GCF_036365525.1. Classification (NCBI taxonomy): domain Eukaryota; kingdom Metazoa; phylum Chordata; class Chondrichthyes; order Heterodontiformes; family Heterodontidae; genus Heterodontus; species Heterodontus francisci. The sequence continues at coordinate 66,419,166 of NC_090396.1, forward strand.
CCCTGTCTCTGTCTCTATCCCTATCTCTGTCTCTATCCCTGTCTCTATCTTTATTCCTGTCTCTGTCTATATCCCTGTCTCTATCTCTATCCTTGTCTCTATCTCTATCCCTATCTCCGTCTCTATCCCTGTCTCCGTCTCTATCCCTGTCTCCGTCTTCATCCCTGTCTCCATCTCTATCCCTGTCTCTGTCTCTATCCCTGTCTCTACCTTTATCCCTGTCTCTGTCTCTATCCCTGTCTCTGTCCTTATCCCTGTCTCTATCTCTATCCCTGTCTCTGTCTCTATCCCTGTCTCTGTCTCTATCCCTGTCCCTATCTTTATCCCTGTCTCTGTCTTTATCCCAGTCTCTGTCTCTATCCCTATCCCTGTCTCTGTATCCCTGTCTCTGTCTCTATCCCTGTCTCTGTATCCCTGTCTCTGTCTCTATCCCTGTCTCTGTCTTTATCCCAGTCTCTGTCTCTATCCCTGTCCCTGTCTCTGTCTTTATCTCTGTCTGTATCTCTATCCCTGTCTCTGTCTATATCCCTGTCTCTATCTCTATCCTTGTCTCTATCTCTATCCCTATCTCCGTCTCTATCCCTGTCTCTGTCTCTATCCCTGTCTCTGTCTCTATCCCTGTCCCTATCTTTATCCCTGTCTCTGTCTTTATCTCTGTCTCTATCTCTATCCCTGTCTCTGTCTCTATCTCTATCCCTGTCTCTACCTTTATCCCTGTCTCTGTCTCTATCCCTGTCTCTGTCTCTATCCCTGTCGCTTTTTTTATCCCTGTCGCTATCTTTATCCCTGTCTCTGTCTCTATCCCTGTCTCTGTCTTTATCCCTGTCTCTGTCTCAATCCCTATCCCTGTCTCTGTATCCCTGTCTCTGTCTCTGTATCCCTGTCTCTGTATCCCTGTCTCTGTCTCTATCCCTGTCTTTGTCTTTATCCCAGTCTCTGTCTCTATCCCTGTCCATGTCTCTGTCTTTATCTCTGTCACTGTCTCTATCCCTGTCTCTGTCTTTATCCCTGTCTCTGTCTCTATTCCGGTCCCTGTCTCTGTCTTTATCTCTGTCACTGTCTCTATCCCTGTCTCTGTCTTTATCCCTGTCTCTGTCTCAATTCCTATCCCTGTCTCTGTATCCCTGTCTCTGTCTCTATCCCTGTCTCTGTATCCCTGTCTCTGTCTCTATCCCTGTCTCTGTCTTTATCCCTGTCTCTGTCTGAATCCCTATCCCTGTCTCTGTATCCCTGTCTCTGTCTCTATCCCTGTCTCTGTATCCCTGTCTCTGTCTCTATCCCTGTCTCTGTCTTTATCCCAGTCTCTGTCTCTGTCTTTATCTCTGTCTCTATCTCTATCCCTGTCTCTGTCTCTATCCCTATCTCTGTCTCTATCCCAGTCTCTGTCTTTATCCCTGTCTCTATCTGTCTCCCTGTCTCTGTCTTTTTCCCTGTCTCTGTCTTTTTCCCTGTCTCTGTCTCTATCCCTATCTCTGTCTCTATCCCTGTCTCTATCTTTATTCCTGTCTCTGTCTATATCCCTGTCTCTATCTCTATCCTTGTCTCTATCTCTATCCCTATCTCCGTCTCTATCCCTGTCTCCATCTCTATCCCTGTCTCCGTTTTCATCCCTGTCTCCATCTCTATCCCTGTCTCTGTCTCTATCCCTGTCTCTACCTTTATCCCTGTCTCTGTCTCTATCCCTGTCTCTGTCCTTATCCCTGTCTCTATCTCTATCCCTGTCTCTGTCTCTATCCCTGTCTCTGTCTCTATCCCTGTCCCTATCTTTATCCCTGTCTCTGTCTTTATCCCAGTCTCTGTCTCTATCCCTATCCCTGTCTCTGTATCCCTGTCTCTGTCTCTATCCCTGTCTCTGTATCCCTGTCTCTGTCTCTATCCCTGTCTCTGTCTTTATCCCAGTCTCTGTCTCTATCCCTGTCCCTGTCTCTGTCTTTATCTCTGTCTGTATCTCTATCCCTGTCTCTGTCTATATCCCTGTCTCTATCTCTATCCTTGTCTCTATCTCTATCCCTATCTCCGTCTCTATCCCTGTCTCTGTCTCTATCCCTGTCTCTGTCTTTATCCCAGTCTCTGTCTCTATCCCTGTCCATGTCTCTGTCTCTATCCCTGTCTCTGTCTCTATCCCTGTCCCTATCTTTATCCCTGTCTCTGTCTTTATCTCTGTCTCTATCTCTATCCCTGTCTCTGTCTCTATCTCTATCCCTGTCTCTACCTTTATCCCTGTCTCTGTCTCTATCCCTGTCTCTGTCTCTATCCCTGTCGCTATCTTTATCCCTGTCGCTACCTTTATCCCTGTCTCTGTCTCTGTCTCTATCCCTGTCTCTGTCTTTATCCCTGTCTCTGTCTCAATCCCTATCCCTGTCTCTGTATCCCTGTCTCTGTCTCTGTATCCCTGTCTCTGTATCCCTGTCTCTGTCTCTATCCCTGTCTCTGTCTTTATCCCAGTCTCTGTCTCTATCCCTGTCCATGTCTCTGTCTTTATCTCTGTCACTGTCTCTATCCCTGTCTCTGTCTTTATCCCTGTCTCTGTCTCTATTCCTGTCCCTGTCTCTGTCTTTATCCCTGTCTCTGTCTCTATTCCTGTCCCTGTCTCTGTCTTTATCCCTGTCTCTGTCTCAATTCCTATCCCTGTCTCTGTATCCCTGTCTCTGTCTCTATCCCTGTCTCTGTATCCCTGTCTCTGTCTCTATCCCTGTCTCTGTCTTTATCCCTGTCTCTGTCTCAATCCCTATCCCTGTCTCTGTATCCCTGTCTCTGTCTCTATCCCTGTCTCTGTATCCCTGTCTCTGTCTCTATCCCTGTCTCTGTCTTTATCCCAGTCTCTGTCTCTGTCTTTATCTCTGTCTCTATCTCTATCCCTGTCTCTGTCTCTATCCCTATCTCTGTCTCTATCCCAGTCTCTGTCTTTATCCCTGTCTCTATCTGTCTCCCTGTCTCTGTCTTTTTCCCTGTCTCTGTCTCTATCCCTATCTCTGTCTCTATCCCTGTCTCTATCTTTATTCCTGTCTCTGTCTATATCCCTGTCTCTATCTCTATCCTTGTCTCTATCTCTATCCCTATCTCCGTCTCTATCCCTGTCTCCATCTCTATCCCTGTCTCCGTCTTCATCCCTGTCTCCATCTCTATCCCTGTCTCTGTCTCTATCCCTGTCTCTACCTTTATCCCTGTCTCTGTCTCTATCCCTGTCTCTGTCCTTATCCCTGTCTCTATCTCTATCCCTGTCTCTGTCTCTATCCCTGTCTCTGTCTCTATCCCTGTCCCTATCTTTATCCCTGTCTCTGTCTTTATCCCAGTCTCTGTCTCTATCCCTATCCCTGTCTCTGTATCCCTGTCTCTGTCTCTATCCCTGTCTCTGTATCCCTGTCTCTGTCTCTATCCCTGTCTCTGTCTTTATCCCAGTCTCTGTCTCTATCCCTGTCCCTGTCTCTGTCTTTATCTCTGTCTGTATCTCTATCCCTGTCTCTGTCTATATCCCTGTCTCTATCTCTATCCTTGTCTCTATCTCTATCCCTATCTCCGTCTCTATCCCTGTCTCTGTCTCAATCCCTGTCTCTGTCTTTATCCCAGTCTCTGTCTCTATCCCTGTCCATGTCTCTGTCTCTATCCCTGTCTCTGTCTCTATCCCTGTCCCTATCTTTATCCCTGTCTCTGTCTTTATCTCTGTCTCTATCTCTATCCCTGTCTCTGTCTCTATCTCTATCCCTGTCTCTACCTTTATCCCTGTCTCTGTCTCTATCCCTGTCTCTGTCTCTATCCCTGTCGCTATCTTTATCCCTGTCGCTATCTTTATCCCTGTCTCTGTCTCTATCCCTGTCTCTGTCTTTATCCCTGTCTCTGTCTCAATCCCTATCCCTGTCTCTGTATCCCTGCCTCTGTCTCTGTATACCTGTCTCTGTATCCCTGTCTCCGTCTCTATCCCTGTCTCTGTCTTTATCCCAGTCTCTGTCTCTATCCCTGTCCATGTCTCTGTCTTTATCTCTGTCACTGTCTCTATCCCTGTCTCTGTCTTTATCCCTGTCTCTGTCTCTATTCCTGTCCCTGTCTCTGTCTTTATCTCTGTCTCTATCTCTATCCCAGTCTCTACCTTTATCCCTGTCTCTGTCTCTATCCCTGTCTCTGTCTTTATCCCTGTCTCTGTCTCAATCCCTATCCCTGTCTCTGTATCCCTGTCTCTTTCTCTATCCCTGTCTCTGTATCCCTGTCTCTGTCTTTATCCCTGTCTCTGTCTTTATCCCAGTCTCTGTCTCTATCCCTGTCCCTGTCTTTTTCTCTGTCTCTAGCTCTATCCCTGTCTCTGTCTCTATCCCTGTCTCTGTCTTTATCCCAGTCTCTGTCTCTATCCCTGTCCCTGTCTCTGTCTTTATCTCTGTCTCTGTCTTTATCTGTGTCTCTGTCTCTATCCCTGTCTCTGTCTCTATCCCTGTCTCTGTCTTTATCCCAGTCTCTGTCTCTATCCCTGTCCCTGTCTCTGTCTTTATCTCTGTCTCTATCTCCATCCCTGTCTCTGTCTCTATCCCTGTCTCTGTCTTTCTCCCAGTCTCTGTCTCTATCCCTATCCCTGTCTCTGTATCCCTGTCTCTATCCCTATCCCTGTCTCTGTATCCCTGTCTCTGTCTCTATCCCTGTCTCTGTATCCCTGTCTCTGTCTCTATCCCTGTCTCTGCCTTTATCCCTGTCTCAGTCTCTATCCCTGTCCCTGTCTCTGTCTTTATCTCTGTCTCTATCTCTATCCCTGTCTCTGTCTCTATCCCTGTCTCTACCTGTATCCCTGTCTCTGTCTCATCCCTGTCTCTGTCTCTATCACTGTCTGTACCTTTCTCCCTGTCTCTGTCTGTATCCCTGTCTCTGTCTCTATCCCTGTCTCTACCTTTATCCCTGTCTCTGTCTCTATCCCTGTCTCTGTCTTTATCCCTGTCTCTGTCTCAATCCCTATCCCTGTCTCTGTATCCCTGTCTCTGTCTCTATCCCTGTCTCTGTCTCTATCCCTGTCTCTGTCTTTATCCCAGTCTCTGTCTCTATCCCTGTCCATGTCTCTGTCTTTATCTCTGTCACTGTCTCTATCCCTGTCTCTGTCTTTATCCCTGTCTCTGTCTCTATTCCTGTCCCTGTCTCTGTCTTTATCTCTGTCTCTATCTCTATCCCTGTCTCTGTCTCTATCCCTGTCTCTGTCTTTATCCCTGTCTCTGTCTCAATCCCTATCCCTGTCTCTGTATCCCTGTCTCTGTCTCTGTATCCCTGTCTCTGTCTCTATCCCTGTCTCTGTATCCCTGTCTCTGTCTCTATTCCTGTCTCTACCTTTATCCCTCTCTCTGTCTCTATCCCTGTCTCTGTCTCTATCCCTGTCGCTATCTTTATCCCTGTCGCTATCTTTATCCCTGTCTCTGTCTGTATCCCTATCTCTGTCTCTATCCCTGTCTCTACTTTTATCCCTGTCTCTGTCTCTATCCCTGCCTCTGTCTCTATCCCTGTCTCTGTCTTTATCCCTGTCTCTGTCTCAATGCCTATCCCTGTCTCTGTATCCCTGTCTCTGTCTCTGTATCCCTGTCTCTGTCTCTATCCCTGTCTCTGTATCCCTGTCTCTGTCTCTATCCCTGTCTCTGTCTTTATCCCAGTCTCTGTCTCTGTCCCTGTCCATGTCTCTGTCTTTATCTCTGTCACTGTCTCTATCCCTGTCTCTGTCTTTATCCCTGTCTCTGTCTCTATTCCTGTCCCTGTATCCCTGTCTCTGTCTCTATCCCTGTCTCTGTCTTTATCCCAGTCTCTGTCTCTATCCCTGTCCCCGTCTCTGTCTTTTTCTCTGTCTCTAGCTCTATCCCTGTCCCTGTCTCTATCCCTGTCTCTGTCTTTATCCCAGTCTCTGTCTCTATCCCTGTCCCTGTCTCTGTCTTTATCTCTGTCTCTGTCTTTATCTCTGTCTCTGTCTCTATCCCTGTCTCTGTCTCTATCCCTGTCTCTGTCTTTATCCCAGTCTCTGTCTCTATCCCTGTCCCTGTCTCTGTCTTTATCTCTGTCTCTATCTCCATCCCTGTCTCTGTCTCTATCCCTGTCTCTGTATCCCTGTCTCTATCCCTATCCCTGTCTCTGTATCCCTGTCTCTGTCTCTATCCCTGTCTCTGTATCCCTGTCTCTGTCTCTGTCCCTGTCTCTGTCTTTATCCCAGTCTCTGTCTCTATCCCTGTCCCTGTCTCTGTCTTTATCCCTGTCTCTGTCTCTATCCCTGTTTCTGTCTCTATCACTGTCTGTACCTTTCTCCCTGTCTCTGTCTGTATCCCTGTCTCTGTCTCTACCTTTATCCCTGTCTCTGTCTCTATCCCTGTCTCTGTCTTTATCCCTGTCTCTGTCTCAATCCCTATCCCTGTCTCTGTATCCCTGTCTCTGTCTCTATCCCTGTCTCTGTATCCCTGTCTCTGTCTCTATCCCTGTCTCTGTCTTTATCCCAGTCTCTGTCTCTGTCTTTATCTCTGTCTCTATCTCTATCCCTGTCTCTGTCTCTATCCCTATCTCTGTCTCTATCCCAGTCTCTGTCTTTATCCCTGTCTCTATCTGTCTCCCTGTCTCTGTCTTTTTCCCTGTCTCTGTCTCTATCCCTATCTCTGTCTCTATCCCTGTCTCTATCTTTATTCCTGTCTCTGTCTATATCCCTGTCTCTATCTCTATCCTTGTCTCTATCTCTATCCCTATCTCCGTCTCTATCCCTGTCTCCGTCTCTATCCCTGTCTCCGTCTTCATCCCTGTCTCCATCTCTATCCCTGTCTCTGTCTCTATCCCTGTCTCTACCTTTATCCCTGTCTCTGTCTCTATCCCTGTCTCTGTCCTTATCCCTGTCTCTATCTCTATCCCTGTCTCTGTCTCTATCCCTGTCTCTGTCTCTATCCCTGTCCCTATCTTTATCCCTGTCTCTGTCTTTATCCCAGTCTCTGTCTCTATCCCTATCCCTGTCTCTGTATCCCTGTCTCTGTCTCTATCCCTGTCTCTGTATCCCTGTCTCTGTCTCTATCCCTGTCTCTGTCTTTATCCCAGTCTCTGTCTCTATCCCTGTCCCTGTCTCTGTCTTTATCTCTGTCTGTATCTCTATCCCTGTCTCTGTCTATATCCCTGTCTCTATCTCTATCCTTGTCTCTATCTCTATCCCTATCTCCGTCTCTATCCCTGTCTCTGTCTCTATCCCTGTCTCTGTCTTTATCCCAGTCTCTGTCTCTATCCCTGTCCATGTCTCTGTCTCTATCCCTGTCTCTGTCTCTATCCCTGTCCCTATCTTTATCCCTGTCTCTGTCTTTATCTCTGTCTCTATCTCTATCCCTGTCTCTGTCTCTATCTCTATCCCTGTCTCTACCTTTATCCCTGTCTCTGTCTCTATCCCTGTCTCTGTCTCTATCCCTGTCGCTTTTTTTATCCCTGTCGCTATCTTTATCCCTGTCTCTGTCTCTATCCCTGTCTCTGTCTTTATCCCTGTCTCTGTCTCAATCCCTATCCCTGTCTCTGTATCCCTGTCTCTGTCTCTGTATCCCTGTCTCTGTATCCCTGTCTCTGTCTCTATCCCTGTCTCTGTCTTTATCCCAGTCTCTGTCTCTATCCCTGTCCATGTCTCTGTCTTTATCTCTGTCACTGTCTCTATCCCTGTCTCTGTCTTTATCCCTGTCTCTGTCTCTATTCCTGTCCCTGTCTCTGTCTTTATCTCTGTCACTGTCTCTATCCCTGTCTCTGTCTTTATCCCTGTCTCTGTCTCAATTCCTATCCCTGTCTCTGTATCCCTGTCTCTGTCTCTATCCCTGTCTCTGTATCCCTGTCTCTGTCTCTATCCCTGTCTCTGTCTTTATCCCTGTCTCTGTCTCAATCCCTATCCCTGTCTCTGTATCCCTGTCTCTGTCTCTATCCCTGTCTCTGTATCCCTGTCTCTGTCTCTATCCCTGTCTCTGTCTTTATCCCTGTCTCTGTCTTTATCTCTGTCTCTATCTCTATCCCTGTCTCTGTCTCTATCCCTATCTCTGTCTCTATCCCAGTCTCTGTCTTTATCCCTGTCTCTATCTGTCTCCCTGTCTCTGTCTTTTTCCCTGTCTCTGTCTTTTTCCCTGTCTCTGTCTCTATCCCTATCTCTGTCTCTATCCCTGTCTCTATCTTTATTCCTGTCTCTGTCTATATCCCTGTCTCTATCTCTATCCTTGTCTCTATCTCTATCCCTATCTCCGTCTCTATCCCTGTCTCCATCTCTATCCCTGTCTCCGTTTTCATCCCTGTCTCCATCTCTATCCCTGTCTCTGTCTCTATCCCTGTCTCTACCTTTATCCCTGTCTCTGTCTGTATCCCTGTCTCTGTCCTTATCCCTGTCTCTATCTCTATCCCTGTCTCTGTCTCTATCCCTGTCTCTGTCTCTATCCCTGTCCCTATCTTTATCCCTGTCTCTGTCTTTATCCCAGTCTCTGTCTCTATCCCTATCCCTGTCTCTGTATCCCTGTCTCTGTCTCTATCCCTGTCTCTGTATCCCTGTCTCTGTCTCTATCCCTGTCTCTGTCTTTATCCCAGTCTCTGTCTCTATCCCTGTCCCTGTCTCTGTCTTTATCTCTGTCTGTATCTCTATCCCTGTCTCTGTCTATATCCCTGTCTCTATCTCTATCCTTGTCTCTATCTCTATCCCTATCTCCGTCTCTATCCCTGTCTCTGTCTCTATCCCTGTCTCTGTCTTTATCCCAGTCTCTGTCTCTATCCCTGTCCATGTCTCTGTCTCTATCCCTGTCTCTGTCTCTATCCCTGTCCCTATCTTTATCCCTGTCTCTGTCTTTATCTCTGTCTCTATCTCTATCCCTGTCTCTGTCTCTATCTCTATCCCTGTCTCTACCTTTATCCCTGTCTCTGTCTCTATCCCTGTCTCTGTCTCTATCCCTGTCGCTATCTTTATCCCTGTCGCTACCTTTATCCCTGTCTCTGTCTCTGTCTCTATCCCTGTCTCTGTCTTTATCCCTGTCTCTGTCTCAATCCCTATCCCTGTCTCTGTATCCCTGTCTCTGTCTCTGTATCCCTGTCTCTGTATCCCTGTCTCTGTCTCTATCCCTGTCTCTGTCTTTATCCCAGTCTCTGTCTCTATCCCTGTCCATGTCTCTGTCTTTATCTCTGTCACTGTCTCTATCCCTGTCTCTGTCTTTATCCCTGTCTCTGTCTCTATTCCTGTCCCTGTCTCTGTCTTTATCCCTGTCTCTGTCTCTATTCCTGTCCCTGTCTCTGTCTTTATCCCTGTCTCTGTCTCAATTCCTATCCCTGTCTCTGTATCCCTGTCTCTGTCTCTATCCCTGTCTCTGTATCCCTGTCTCTGTCTCTATCCCTGTCTCTGTCTTTATCCCTGTCTCTGTCTCAATCCCTATCCCTGTCTCTGTATCCCTGTCTCTGTCTCTATCCCTGTCTCTGTATCCCTGTCTCTGTCTCTATCCCTGTCTCTGTCTTTATCCCAGTCTCTGTCTCTGTCTTTATCTCTGTCTCTATCTCTATCCCTGTCTCTGTCTCTATCCCTATCTCTGTCTCTATCCCAGTCTCTGTCTTTATCCCTGTCTCTATCTGTCTCCCTGTCTCTGTCTTTTTCCCTGTCTCTGTCTCTATCCCTATCTCTGTCTCTATCCCTGTCTCTATCTTTATTCCTGTCTCTGTCTATATCCCTGTCTCTATCTCTATCCTTGTCTCTATCTCTATCCCTATCTCCGTCTCTATCCCTGTCTCCATCTCTATCCCTGTCTCCGTCTTCATCCCTGTCTCCATCTCTATCCCTGTCTCTGTCTCTATCCCTGTCTCTACCTTTATCCCTGTCTCTGTCTCTATCCCTGTCTCTGTCCTTATCCCTGTCTCTATCTCTATCCCTGTCTCTGTCTCTATCCCTGTCTCTGTCTCTATCCCTGTCCCTATCTTTATCCCTGTCTCTGTCTTTATCCCAGTCTCTGTCTCTATCCCTATCCCTGTCTCTGTATCCCTGTCTCTGTCTCTATCCCTGTCTCTGTATCCCTGTCTCTGTCTCTATCCCTGTCTCTGTCTTTATCCCAGTCTCTGTCTCTATCCCTGTCCCTGTCTCTGTCTTTATCTCTGTCTGTATCTCTATCCCTGTCTCTGTCTATATCCCTGTCTCTATCTCTATCCTTGTCTCTATCTCTATCCCTATCTCCGTCTCTATCCCTGTCTCTGTCTCTATCCCTGTCTCTGTCTTTATCCCAGTCTCTGTCTCTATCCCTGTCCATGTCTCTGTCTCTATCCCTGTCTCTGTCTCTATCCCTGTCCCTATCTTTATCCCTGTCTCTGTCTTTATCTCTGTCTCTCTCTCTATCCCTGTCTCTGTCTCTATCTCTATCCCTGTCTCTACCTTTATCCCTGTCTCTGTCTCTATCCCTGTCTCTGTCTCTATCCCTGTCGCTATCTTTATCCCTGTCGCTATCTTTATCCCTGTCTCTGTCTCTATCCCTGTCTCTGTCTTTATCCCTGTCTCTGTCTCAATCCCTATCCCTGTCTCTGTATCCCTGTCTCTGTCTCTATCCCTGTCTCTGTATCCCTGTCTCTGTCTCTATCCCTGTCTCTGTCTTTATCCCAGTCTCTGTCTCTATTCCTGTCCCTGTCTCTGTCTTTATCTCTGTCTCTATCTCTATCCCTGTCTCTGTCTCTATCCCTGTCTCTGTATTTATCCCTGTCTCTGTCTCAATCCCTATCCCTGTCTCTGTATCTATCCCTGTCTCTGTCTTTATCCCTGTCTCTGTCTCAATCCCTATCCCTGTCTCTGTATCCCTGTCTCTGTCTCTATCCCTGTCTCTGTATCCCTGTCTCTGTCTCTATCCCTGTCTCTGTCTTTATCCCAGTCTCAGTCTCTATCCCTGTCCCTGTCTCTGTCTTTATCTCTGTCTCTATCTCTATCCCTGTCTCTGTCTCTATCCCTGTCTCTACCTTTATCCCTGTCTCTGTCTCTATCCCTGTCTCTGTCTCTATCACTGTCTGTACCTTTCTCCCTGTCTCTGTCTGTATCCCTGTCTCTGTCTCTATCCCTGTCTCTACCTTTATCCCTGTCTCTGTCTCTATCCCTGTCTCTGTCTTTATCCCTGTCTCTGTCTCAATCCCTATCCCTGTCTCTGTATCCCTTTCTCTGTCTCTATCCCTGTCTCTGTATCCCTGTCTCTGTCTCTATCCCTGTCTCTGTCTTTATCCCAGTCTCTGTCTCTATTCCTGTCCCTGTCTCTGTCTTTATCTCTGTCTCTATCTCTATCCCTGTCTCTGTCTCTATCCCTGTCTCTGTCTTTATCCCTGTCTCTGTCTCAATCCCTATCCCTGTCTCTGTATCCCTGTCTCTGTCTCTGTATCCCTGTCTCTGTATCCCTGTCTCCGTCTCTATCCCTGTCTCTGTCTTTATCCCAGTCTCTGTCTCTATCCCTGTCCATGTCTCTGTCTTGATCTCTGTCACTGTCTCTATCCCTGTCTCTGTCTTTATCCCTGTCTCTGTCTCTATTCCTGTCCCTGTCTCTGTCTTTATCTCTGTCTCTATCTCTATCCCAGTCTCTACCTTTATCCCTGTCTCTGTCTCTATCCCTGTCTCTGTCTTTATCCCTGTCTCTGTCTCAATCCCTATCCCTGTCTCTGTATCCCTGTCTCTTTCTCTATCCCTGTCTCTGTATCCCTGTCTCTGTCTCTATCCCTGTCTCTGTCTTTATCCCAGTCTCTGTCTCTATCCCTGTCCCCGTCTCTGTCTTTTTCTCTGTCTCTAGCTCTATCCCTGTCTCTGTCTCTATCCCTGTCTCTGTCTCTATCCCTGTCTCTGTCTTTATCCCAGTCTCTGTCTCTATCCCTGTCCCTGTCTCTGTCTTTATCTCTGTCTCTGTCTTTATCTCTGTCTCTGTCTCTATCCCTGTCTCTGTCTCTATCCCTGTCCCTGTCTCTGTCTTTATCTCTGTCTCTATCTCCATCCCTGTCTCTGTCTCTATCCCTGTCTCTGTCTTTCTCCCAGTCTCTGTCTCTATCCCTATCCCTGTCTCTGTATCCCTGTCTCAATCCCTATCCCTGTCTCTGTATCCCTGTCTCTGTCTCTATCCCTGTCTCTGTATCCCTGTCTCTGTCTCTATCCCTGTCTCTGTCTTTATCCCAGTCTCAGTATCTATCCCTGTCCCTGTCTCTGTCTTTATCTCTGTCTCTATCTCTATCCCTGTCTCTGTCTCTATCCCTGTCTCTACCTTTATCCCTGTCTCTGTCTCTATCCCTGTCTCTGTCTCTATCACTGTCTGTACCTTTCTCCCTGTCTCTGTCTGTATCCCTGTCTCTGTCTCTATCCCTGTCTCTACCTTTATCCCTGTCTCTGTCTCTATCCCTGTCTCTGTCTTTATCCCTGTCTCTGTCTCAATCCCTATCCCTGTCTCTGTATCCCTGTCTCTGTCTCTATCCCTGTCTCTGTATCCCTGTCTCTGTCTCTATCCCTGTCTCTGTCTTTATCCCAGTCTCTGTCTCTATCCCTGTCCCTGTCTCTGTCCTTATCTCTGTCACTGTCTCTGTCCCTGTCTCTGTCTTTATCCCTGTCTCTGTCTCTATTCCTGTCCCTGTCTCTGTCTTTATCTCTGTCTCTATCTCTATCCCTGTCTCTGTCTCTATCCCTGTCTCTGTCTTTATCCCTGTCTCTGTCTCAATCCCTATCCCTGTCTCTGTATCCCTGTCTCTGTCTCTGTATCCCTGTCTCTGTCTCTATCCCTGTCTCTGTATCCCTGTCTCTGTCTCTATCCCTGTCTCTGTCTTTATCCCAGTCTCTGTCTCTATCCCTGTCCATGTCTCTGTCTTTATCTCTGTCACTGTCTCTATCCCTGTCTCTGTCTTTATCCCTGTCTCTGTCTCTATTCCTGTCCCTGTCTCTGTCTTTATCTCTGTCTCTATCTCTATCCCTGTCTCTGTCTCTATCCCCATCTCTGTCTCTATCCCTGTCTCTGTCTTTATCCCTGTCTCTATCTGTCTCCCTGTCTCTGTCTTTTTCCCTGTCTCTGTCTCTATCCCTATCTCTGTCTCTATCCCTATCTCTATCTTTATCCATGTCTCTGTCTATATCCCTGTCTCTATCTCTATCCTTGTCTCTGTCTCTATCCCTATCTCTGTCTCTATCCCTGTCTCTATCTCAATCCCTGTCTCTGTCTCTAACCCTGTCTCTGTCTCTATCCCTGTCTCTATCTTTATCCCTGTCTCTGTCTCTATCCCTCTCTCTGTCTTTATCCCAGTCTCTGTCTCTATCCCTGTCTCCAGCTTTATCCCTGTCTCTACCTTTATCCCTGTCTCTGTCTCCATCCCTGTCTCTGTCTCTATCCCTGTCTCTATCTTTATCCCTGTCTCTGTCTTTATCCCTGTCTGTCCTTATCCCTGTCTCTGTCTCTATCCCTGTCTCTGTCTTTATCCCTGTCTCTGTCTCCATCCCTGTCTCTGTCTCTGTCCCTGTCTCTGTCTTTATCCCTGTCTCTGTCTCTATCCCTATCTCTCTCTATCCCTGTCTCTATCTCAATCCCTGTCTCTGTCTTTATCCCTGTCTGTCCTTCTCCCTGTCTCTGTCTCTATCCCTGTCTCTGTCTTTATCCCTGTCTCTGTCTCTATCCCCGTCTCTGTCTCTGTCCCTGTCTCTGTCTTTATCCCTGTCTCTGTCTCTATCCCTGTCGCTATCTTTATCCCTGTCTCTACCTTTATCGCTGTCTCTACCTTTATCCCTGTCTCTGTCTGTATCCCTGTCTCTGTCTCTATCCCTGTCTCTATCCCTGTCGCTATCTTTATCCCTGTCTCTGTCTGTATCTCTGTCTCTGTCTCTATCCCTGTCTCTACCTTTATCCCTGTCTCTGTCTCTATCACTGTCTCTACCATTATCCCTGTCTCTGTCTCTATCCCTGTCTCTGTCTCTATCCCTGCCTCTACCTTTATCCCTGTCTCTGTCTGTATCCCTGTCTCTGTCTCTATCCCTGTCGCTATCTTTATCCCTGTCTCTGTCTCTATCCCTGTCTCTACCTTTATCCCTGTCTCTGTCTCTATCCCTGTCTCTGTCTCTATCCCTGTCTCTACCTTTATCCCTGTCTCTGTCTGTATCCCTGTCTCTGTCTCTATCCCTGTCGCTATCTTTATCCCTGTCTCTGTCTCTTTCCCTGTCGCTATCTTTATCCCTGTCTCTGTCTCTATCCCTGTCTCTACCTTTATCTCTGTCTCTGTCTCTATCCCTGTCTCTGTCTCTATCACTGTCTGTACCTTTCTCCCTGTCTCTGTCTCTATCCCTGTCTCTGTCTTTATCCCTGTCTCTGTCTCAACCCCTATCCCTGTCTCTGTATCCCTGTCTCTGTCTCTATCCCTGTCTCTGTATCCCTGTCTCTGTCTCTATCCCTGTCTCTGTCTTTATCCCAGTCTCTGTCTCCATCCCTGTCTCTGTCTCTATCCCTGTCTCTACCTTTATCCCTGTCTCTGTCTCTATCCCTGTCTCTGTCTTTATCCCTGTCTCTGTCTCAATCCCTATCCCTGTCTCTGTATCCCTGTCTCTGTCTCTATCCCTGTCTCTGTATCCCTGTCTCTGTCTCTATCCCTGTCTCTGTCTTTATCCCAGTCTCTGTCTCTATCCCTGTCCATGTCTCTGTCTTTATCTCTGTCACTGTCTCTATCCCTGTCTCTGTCTTTATCCCTGTCTCTGTCTCTATTCCTGTCCCTGTCTCTGTCTTTATCTCTGTCTCTGTCTCTATCCCTGTCTCTGTCTCCATCCCTGTCTCTGTCTGTATCCCTGTCTGTCTCTATCCCTGTCGCTATCTTTATCCCTGTCTCTGTCTCTATCCCTGTCTCTGTCTCTATCCCTGTCTCTACCTTTTTCCCTGTCTCTGTCTCTATCCCTGTCTCTGTCTTTATCCCAGTCTCTGTCTCTATCCCTGTCCCTGTCTCTGTCTTTATCTCTGTCTCTATCTCTATCCCTGTCTCTGTCTCTATCCCTGTCTCTGTCTCTATCACTGTCTGTACCTTTATCCCTGTCTCTGTCTCTATCCCTGTCTCTGTCTTTATCCCTGTCTCTGTCTCAACCCCTATCCCTGTCTCTGTATCCCTGTCTCTGTCTCTATCCCTGTCTCTGTATCCCTGTCTCTGTCTCTATCCCTGTCTCTGTCTTTATCCCAGTCTCTGTCTCTATCCCTGTCCATGTCTCTGTCTTTATCTCTGTCACTGTCTCTATCCCTGTCTCTGTCTTTATCCCTGTCTCTGTCTCTATTCCTGTCCCTGTCTTTATCTCTGTATCTGTCTCAATCCCTATCCCTGTCTCTGTATCCCTGTCACTGTCTCTGTATCCCTGTCTCTGTCTCTATCCCTGTCTCTGTATCCCTGTCTCTGTCTCTATCCCTGTCTCTGTCTTTATCCCAGTCTCTGTCTCTATCCCTGTCCATGTCTCTGTCTTTATCTCTGTCACTGTCTCTATCCCTGTCTCTGTCTTTATCCCTGTCTCTGTCTCTATTCCTGTCCCTGTCTCTGTCTTTATCTCTGTCTCTATCTCTATCCCTGTCTCTGTCTCTATCCCTATCTCTGTCTCTATCCCTGTCTCTGTCTCTATCCCTATCTCTGTCTCTATCCCTGTCTCTGTCTTTATCCCTGTCTCTATCTGTCTCCCTGTCTCTGTCTTTTTCCCTGTCTCTGTCTCTATCCCTATCTCTGTCTCTATCCCTATCTCTATCTTTATCCATGTCTCTGTCTCTATCCCTGTCTCTGTATCCCTGTCTCTGTCTCTATCCCTGTCTCTGTCTTTATCCCAGTCTCTGCCTCTATCCCTGTCCATGTCTCTGTCTTTATCTCTGTCACTGTCTCTATCCCTGTCTCTGTCTTTATCCCTGTCTCTGTCTCTATTCCTGTCCCTGTCTCTGTCTTTATCTCTGTCTCTATCTCTATCCCTGTCTCTGTCTCTATCCCTGTCTCTGTCTTTATCCCTGTCTCTGTCTCAATCCCTATCCCTGTCTCTGTATCCCTGTCTCTGTCTCTGTATCCCTGTCTCTGTCTCTATCCCTGTCTCTGTATCCCTGTCTCTGTCTCTATCCCTGTCTCTGTCTTTATCCCAGTCTCTGTCTCTATCCCTGTCCATGTCTCTGTCTTTATCTCTGTCACTGTCTCTATCCCTGTCTCTGTCTTTATCCCTGTCTCTGTCTCTATTCCTGTCCCTGTCTCTGTCTTTATCTCTGTCTCTATCTCTATCCCTGTCTCTGTCTCTATCCCTATCTCTGTCTCTATCCCTGTCTCTGTCTCTATCCCTATCTCTGTCTCTATCCCTGTCTCTGTCTTTATCCCTGTCTCTATCTGTCTCCCTGTCTCTGTCTTTTTCCCTGTCTCTGTCTCTATCCCTATCTCTGTCTCTATCCCTATCTCTATCTTTATCCATGTCTCTGTCTATATCCCTGTCTCTATCTCTATCCTTGTCTCTGTCTCTATCCCGATCTCTGTCTCTATCCCTGTCTCTATCTCAATCCCTGTCTCTGTCTCTATCCCTGTCTCTGTCTCTATCCCTGTCTCTATCTTTATCCCTGTCTCTGTCTCTATCCCTCTCTCTGTCTTTATCCCAGTCTCTGTCTCTATCCCTGTCTCCAGCTTTATCCCTGTCTCTGTCTCCATCCCTGTCTCTGTCTCCATCCCTGTCTCTGTCTCTATCCCTGTCTCTATCTTTATCCCTGTCTCTGTCTTTATCCCTGTCTGTCCTTATCCCTGTCTCTGTCTCTATCCCTGTCTCTGTCTTTATCCCTGTCTCTGTCTCGATCCCTGTTTCTGTCTCTGTCCCTGTCTCTGTCTTTATCCCTGTCTCTGTCTCTATCCCTATCTCTCTCTATCCCTGTCTCTATCTCAATCCCTGTCTCTGTCTTTATCCCTGTCTGTCCTTCTCCCTGTCTCTGTCTCTATCCCTGTCTCTGTCTTTATCCCTGTCTCTGTCTCTATCCCCGTCTCTGTCTCTGTCCCTGTCTCTGTCTTTATCCCTGTCTCTGTCTCTATCCCTGTCGCTATCTTTATCCCTGTCTCTACCTTTATCCCTGTCTCTACCTTTATCCCTGTCTCTGTCTGTATCCCTGTCTCTGTCTCTATCCCTGTCTCTACCTTTATCCCTGTCTCTGTCTGTATCCCTGTCTCTGTCTCTATCCCTGTCGCTATCTTTATCCCTGTCTCTGTCTCTATCCCTGTCTCTACCTTTATCCCTGTCTCTGTCTCTATCCCTGTCTCTGTCTCTATCCCTGTCTCTACCTTTATCCCTGTCTCTGTCTGTATCCCTGTCTCTGTCTCTATCCCTGTCGCTATCTTTATCCCTGTCTCTGTCTCTTTCCCTGTCGCTATCTTTATCCCTGTCTCTGTCTCTATCCCTGTCTCTGTCTCTATCCCTGTCTCTACCTATATCCCTGTCTCTGTCTCTATCCCTGTCTCTGTCTCTATCCCTGTCTCTACCTTTATCCCTGTCTCTGTCTGTATCCCTGTCTGTCTCTATCCCTGTCGCTATCTTTATCCCTGTCTCTGTCCCTATCCCTGTCTCTGTCTCTATCCCTGTCTCTACCTTTTTCCCTGTCTCTGTCTCTATCCCTGTCTGTCTCTATCCCTGTCTCTACCTTCATCCCTGTCTCTGTCTCTATCCCTGTCTCTGTCTCTGTCTCTATCCCTGTCTCTACCTTTATCCCTGTCTCTGTCTCTATCCCTGTCTCTGTCTCTATCCCTGTCTCTGTCCTTATCCCTGTGTCTATCTCTATCCCTGTCTCTGTCTCTATCCCTGTCTCTGTCTTTATCCCTGTCTCTGTCTCTATCCCTGTCCCTATCTTTATCCTTGTCTCTGTCTTTATCCCAGTCTCTGTCTCTATCCCTATCCCTGTCTCTGTATCCCTGTCTCTGTCTCTATCCCTGTCTCTGTATCCCTGTCTCTGTCTCTATCCCTGTCTCTGTCTCTGTCTTTATCTCTGTCTCTATCTCTATCCCTGTCTCTGTCTATCCCTGTCTCTACCTTTATCCCTGTCTCTGTCTCTATCCCTGTCTCTATCACTGTCTCTACCTTTCTCCCTGTCTCTGTCTGTATCCCTGTCTCTGTCTCTATCCCTGTCGCTATCTTTATCCCTGTCGCTATCTTTATCCCTGTCTCTGTCTGTATCCCTGTCTCTGTCTCTATTCCTGTCTCTGTCTCTATCCCTGTCTCTACCTTTATCCCTGTCTCTGTCTCTATCCCTGTCTTTATCCCTGTCTCTGTATCAATCCCTATCCCTGTCTCTGTATCCCTGTCTCTGTCTCTATCCCTGTCTCTGTATCCCGGTCTCTGTCTTTATCCCAGTCTCTGTCTCTATCCCTGTCCATGTCTCTGTCTTTATCTCTGTCACTGTCTCTATCCCTGTCTCTGTCTTTATCCCTGTCTCTGTCTCTATCCCTGTCTCTGACTCTATCACTGTCTCTACCTTTCTCCCTGTCTCTGTCTGTATCCCTGTCTCTGTCTCTATCCCTGTCGCTATCTTTATCCCTGTCGCTATCTTTATCCCTGTCTCTGTCTGTATCCCTGTCTCTGTCTCTATCCCTGTCTCTACCTTTATCCCTGTCTCTGTCTCTATCCCTGTCTCTGTCTCTATCCCTGTCTCTGTCTTTATCCCTGTCTCTGTCTCAATCCCTATCCCTGTCTCTGTATCCCTGTCTCTGTCTCTATCCCTGTCTCTGTATCCCTGTCTCTGTCTCTATCCCTGTCTCTGTCTTTATTCCAGTCTCTGTCTCTATCCCTGTCCATGTCTCTGTCTTTATCTCTGTCACTGTCTCTATCCCTGTCTCTGTCTTTATCCCTGTCTCTGTCTCTATTCCTGTCCCTGTCTCTGTCTCTATCCCTATCTCTGTCTCTATCCCTGTCTCTATCTCAATCCCTGTCTCTGTCTCTATCCCTGTCTCTGTCTCTATCCCTCTCTCTGTCTCTATCCCTCTCTCTGTCTTTATCCCAGTCTGTCTCTATCCCTGTCTCCAGCTTTATCCCTGTCTCTACCTTTATCCCTGTCTCTGTCTCCATCCCTGTCTCTGTCTCTATCCCTGTCTCTATCTTTATCCCTGTCTCTGTCTTTATCCCTGTCTGTCCTTATCCCTGTCTCTGTCTCTATCCCTGTCTCTGTCTTTATCCCTGTCTCTGTCTCTATCCCTGTCTCTGTCTCTGTCCCTGTCTCTGTCTTTCTCCCTGTCTCTGTCTTTCTCCCTGTCTCTGTCTCTATCCCTGTCGCTATCTTTATCCCTGTCTCTACCTTTATCCCTGTCTCTGTCTGTATCCCTGTCTCTGTCTCTATCCCTGTCTCTACCTTTAACCCTGTCTCTGTCTCTATCCCTGTCTCTACCTTTATCCCTGTCTCTGTCTCTATCCCTGTCTCTGTCTCTATCCCTGTCTCTACCTTTATCGCTGTCTCTGTCTGTATCCCTGTCTCTGTCTCTATCGCTGTCGCTATCTTTATCCCTGTCTCTGTCTCTATCCCTGTCTCTACCTTTATCCCTGTCTCTGTCTCTATCCCTGTCTCTGTCTCTATCCCTGTCTCTACCTTTATCCCTGTGTCTGTCTGTATCCCTGTCTCTGCCTCTATCCCTATCGCTATCTTTATCCCTGTCTCTGTCTCTATCCCTGTCGCTATCTTTATCCCTGTCTCTGTCTCTATCCCTGTCTCTGTCTCTATCCCTGTCTCTACCTTTATCCCTGTCTCTGTCTCTATCCCTGTCTCGACCTTTATCCCTGCCTCTGTCTGTGTCCCTGTCTGTCTCTATCCCTGTCTCTGTCTCTATCCCTGTCTGTCTCTATCCCTGTCTCTACCTTCATCCCTGTCTGTCCTTCTCCCTGTCTCTGTCTTTATCCCTGTCTCTGTCTCTATCCCCGTCTCTGTCTCTGTCCCTGTCTCTGTCTTTATCCCTGTCTCTGTCTCTATCCCTGTCGCTATCTTTATCCCTGTCTCTACCTTTATCCCTGTCTCTACCTTTATCCCTGTCTCTGTCTGTATCCCTGTCTCTGTCTCTATCCCTGTCTCTGTCTCTATCCCTGTCGCTATCTTTATCCCTGTCTCTGTCTGTATCTCTGTCTCTGTCTCTATCCCTGTCTCGACCTTTATCCCTGTCTCTGTCTCTATCCCTGTCTCTACCATTATCCCTGTCTCTGTCTCTATCCCTGTCTCTGTCTCTATCCCTGTCTCTACCTTTATCCCTGTCTCTGTCTGTATCCCTGTCTCTGTCTCTATCCCTGTCGCTATCTTTATCCCTGTCTCTGTCTCTATCCCTGTCTCCACCTTTATCCATGTCTCTGTCTCTATCCCTGTCTCTGTCTCTATCCCTGTCTCTACCATTATCCCTGTCTCTGTCTCTATCCCTGTCTCTGTCTCTATCCCTGTCGCTATCTTTATCCCTGTCTCTGTCTTTATCTCTGTCTCTATCTCTATCCCTGTCTCTGTCTCTATCCCTATCTCTGTCTCTATCCCTGTCTCTGTCTCTATCCCTATCTCTGTCTCTATCCCTGTCTCTGTCTTTATCCCTGTCTCTATCTGTCTCCCTGTCTCTGTCTTTTTCCCTGTCTCTGTCTCTATCCCTATCTCTGTCTCTATCCCTATCTCTATCTTTATCCATGTCTCTGTCTATATCCCTGTCTCTATCTCTATCCTTGTCTCTGTCTCTATCCCGATCTCTGTCTCTATCCCTGTCTCTATCTCAATCCCTGTCTCTGTCTCTATCCCTGTCTCTGTCTCTATCCCTGTCTCTATCTTTATCCCTGTCTCTGTCTCTATCCCTCTCTCTGTCTTTATCCCAGTCTCTGTCTCTATCCCTGTCTCCAGCTTTATCCCTGTCTCTACCTTTATCCCTGTCTCTGTCTCTATCCCTGTCTCTATCTTTATCCCTGTCTCTGTCTTTATCCCTGTCTGTCCTTATCCCTGTCTCTGTCTCTATCCCTGTCTCTGTCTTTATCCCTGTCTCTGTCTCGATCCCTGTTTCTGTCTCTGTCCCTGTCTCTGTCTTTATCCCTGTCTCTGTCTCTATCCCTATCTCTCTCTATCCCTGTCTCTATCTCAATCCCTGTCTCTGTCTTTATCCCTGTCTGTCCTTCTCCCTGTCTCTGTCTCTATCCCTGTCTCTGTCTTTATCCCTGTCTCTGTCTCTATCCCCGTCTCTGTCTCTGTCCCTGTCTCTGTCTTTATCCCTGTCTCTGTCTCTATCCCTGTCGCTATCTTTATCCCTGTCTCTACCTTTATCCCTGTCTCTACCTTTATCCCTGTCTCTGTCTGTATCCCTGTCTCTGTCTCTATCCCTGTCTCTACCTTTATCCCTGTCTCTGTCTGTATCCCTGTCTCTGTCTCTATCCCTGTCGCTATCTTTATCCCTGTCTCTGTCTCTATCCCTGTCTCTACCTTTATCCCTGTCTCTGTCTCTATCCCTGTCTCTGTCTCTATCCCTGTCTCTACCTTTATCCCTGTCTCTGTCTGTATCCCTGTTTCTGTCTCTATCCCTGTCGCTATCTTTATCCCTGTCTCTGTCTCTTTCCCTGTCGCTATCTTTATCCCTGTCTCTGTCTCTATCCCTGTCTCTGTCTCTATCCCTGTCTCTACCTATATCCCTGTCTCTGTCTCTATCCCTGTCTCTGTCTCTATCCCTGTCTCTACCTTTATCCCTGTCTCTGTCTGTATCCCTGTCTGTCTCTATCCCTGTCGCTATCTTTATCCCTGTCTCTGTCCCTATCCCTGTCTCTGTCTCTATCCCTGTCTCTACCTTTTTCCCTGTCTCTGTCTCTATCCCTGTCTGTCTCTATCCCTGTCTCTACCTTCATCCCTGTCTCTGTCTCTATCCCTGTCTCTGTCTCTGTCTCTATCCCTGTCTCTACCTTTATCCCTGTCTCTGTCTCTATCCCTGTCTCTGTCTCTATCCCTGTCTCTGTCCTTATCCCTGTCTCTATCTCTATCCCTGTCTCTCTCTCTATCCCTGTCTCTGTCTTTATCCCTGTCTCTGTCTCTATCCCTGTCCCTATCTTTATCCTTGTCTCTGTCTTTATCCCAGTCTCTGTCTCTATCCCTATCCCTGTCTCTGTATCCCTGTCTCTGTCTCTATCCCTGTCTCTGTATCCCTGTCTCTGTCTCTATCCCTGTCTCTGTCTCTGTCTTTATCTCTGTCTCTATCTCTATCCCTGTCTCTGTCTATCCCTGTCTCTACCTTTATCCCTGTCTCTGTCTCTATCCCTGTCTCTATCACTGTCTCTACCTTTCTCCCTGTCTCTGTCTGTATCCCTGTCTCTGTCTCTATTCCTGTCTCTGTCTCTATCCCTGTCTCTACCTTTATCCCTGTCTCTGTCTCTATCCCTGTCTTTATCCCTGTCTCTGTATCAATCCCTATCCCTGTCTCTGTATCCCTGTCTCTGTCTCTATCCCTGTCTCTGTATCCCGGTCTCTGTCTTTATCCCAGTCTCTGTCTCTATCCCTGTCCATGTCTCTGTCTTTATCTCTGTCACTGTCTCTATCCCTGTCTCTGTCTTTATCCCTGTCTCTGTCTCTATCCCTGTCTCTGACTCTATCACTGTCACTACCTTTCTCCCTGTCTCTGTCTGTATCCCTGTCTCTGTCTCTATCCCTGTCGCTATCTTTATCCCTGTCGCTATCTTTATCCCGGTCTCTGTCTGTATCCCTGTCTCTGTCTCTATCCCTGTCTCTACCTTTATCCCTGTCTCTGTCTCTATCCCTGTCTCTGTCTCTATCCCTGTCTCT
Source organism: Heterodontus francisci (assembly GCF_036365525.1). Lineage (NCBI taxonomy): Eukaryota > Metazoa > Chordata > Chondrichthyes > Heterodontiformes > Heterodontidae > Heterodontus > Heterodontus francisci. The sequence continues at coordinate 66,441,839 of NC_090396.1, forward strand.
GTCTTTATCCCTGTCTCTGTCTCAATCCCTATCCCTGTCTCTGTATCCCTGTCTCTGTCTCTATCCCTGTCTCTGTATCCCTGTCTCTGTCTCTATCCCTGTCTCTGTCTTTATTCCAGTCTCTGTCTCTATCCCTGTCCATGTCTCTGTCTTTATCTCTGTCACTGTCTCTATCCCTGTCTCTGTCTTTATCCCTGTCTCTGTCTCTATTCCTGTCCCTGTCTCTGTCTTTATCTCTATCGCTGTCTCTGTCTCTATCCCTATCTCTGTCTCTATCCCTGTCTCTATCTCAATCCCTGTCTCTGTCTCTATCCCTGTCTCTGTCTCTATCCCTCTCTCTGTCTCTATCCCTCTCTCTGTCTTTATCCCAGTCTGTCTCTATCCCTGTCTCCAGCTTTATCCCTGTCTCTACCTTTATCCCTGTCTCTGTCTCCATCCCTGTCTCTGTCTCTATCCCTGTCTCTATCTTTATCCCTGTCTCTGTCTTTATCCCTGTCTGTCCTTATCCCTGTCTCTGTCTCTATCCCTGTCTCTGTCTTTATCCCTGTCTCTGTCTCTATCCCTGTCTCTGTCTCTGTCCCTGTCTCTGTCTTTCTCCCTGTCTCTGTCTTTCTCCCTGTCTCTGTCTCTATCCCTGTCGCTATCTTTATCCCTGTCTCTACCTTTATCCCTGTCTCTGTCTGTATCCCTGTCTCTGTCTCTATCCCTGTCTCTACCTTTAACCCTGTCTCTGTCTCTATCCCTGTCTCTACCTTTATCCCTGTCTCTGTCTCTATCCCTGTCTCTGTCTCTATCCCTGTCTCTACCTTTATCGCTGTCTCTGTCTGTATCCCTGTCTCTGTCTCTATCGCTGTCGCTATCTTTATCCCTGTCTCTGTCTCTATCCCTGTCTCTACCTTTATCCCTGTCTCTGTCTCTATCCCTGTCTCTGTCTCTATCCCTGTCTCTACCTTTATCCCTGTGTCTGTCTGTATCCCTGTCTCTGCCTCTATCCCTATCGCTATCTTTATCCCTGTCTCTGTCTCTATCCCTGTCGCTATCTTTATCCCTGTCTCTGTCTCTATCCCTGTCTCTGTCTCTATCCCTGTCTCTACCTTTATCCCTGTCTCTGTCTCTATCCCTGTCTCGACCTTTATCCCTGCCTCTGTCTGTGTCCCTGTCTGTCTCTATCCCTGTCTCTGTCTCTATCCCTGTCTGTCTCTATCCCTGTCTCTACCTTCATCCCTGTCTGTCCTTCTCCCTGTCTCTGTCTTTATCCCTGTCTCTGTCTCTATCCCCGTCTCTGTCTCTGTCCCTGTCTCTGTCTTTATCCCTGTCTCTGTCTCTATCCCTGTCGCTATCTTTATCCCTGTCTCTACCTTTATCCCTGTCTCTACCTTTATCCCTGTCTCTGTCTGTATCCCTGTCTCTGTCTCTATCCCTGTCTCTGTCTCTATCCCTGTCGCTATCTTTATCCCTGTCTCTGTCTGTATCTCTGTCTCTGTCTCTATCCCTGTCTCTACCTTTATCCCTGTCTCTGTCTCTATCCCTGTCTCTACCATTATCCCTGTCTCTGTCTCTATCCCTGTCTCTGTCTCTATCCCTGTCTCTACCTTTATCCCTGTCTCTGTCTGTATCCCTGTCTCTGTCTCTATCCCTGTCGCTATCTTTATCCCTGTCTCTGTCTCTATCCCTGTCTCTACCTTTATCCCTGTCTCTGTCTCTATCCCTGTCTCTGTCTCTATCCCTGTCTCTACCTTTATCCCTGTCTCTGTCTGTATCCCTGTCTCTGTCTCTATCCCTGTCGCTATCTTTATCCCTGTCTCTGTCTCTTTCCCTGTCGCTATCTTTATCCCTGTCTCTGTCTCTATCCCTGTCTCTGTCTCTATCCCTGTCTCTACCTATATCCCTGTCTCTGTCTCTATCCCTGTCTCTACCTTTATCCCTGTCTCTGTCTGTATCCCTGTCTGTCTCTATCCCTGTCGCTATCTTTATCCCTGTCTCTGTCCCTATCACTGTCTCTGTCTCTATCCCTGTCTCTACCTTTTTCCCTGTCTCTGTCTCTATCCCTGTCTGTCTCTATCCCTGTCTCTACCTTCATCCCTGTCTCTGTCTCTATCCCTGTCTCTGTCTCTGTCTCTATCCCTGTCTCTACCTTTATCCCTGTCTCTGTCTCTATCCCTGTCTCTGTCTCTATCCCTGTCTCTGTCCTTATCCCTGTCTCTATCTCTATCCCTGTCTCTCTCTCTATCCCTGTCTCTGTCTTTATCCCTGTCTCTGTCTCTATCCCTGTCCCTATCTTTATCCTTGTCTCTGTCTTTATCCCAGTCTCTGTCTCTATCCCTATCCCTGTCTCTGTATCCCTGTCTCTGTCTCTATCCCTGTCTCTGTATCCCTGTCTCTGTCTCTATCCCTGTCTCTGTCTCTGTCTTTATCTCTGTCTCTATCTCTATCCCTGTCTCTGTCTATCCCTGTCTCTACCTTTATCCCTGTCTCTGTCTCTATCCCTGTCTCTATCACTGTCTCTATCTTTCTCCCTGTCTCTGTCTGTATCCCTGTCTCTGTCTCTATCCCTGTCGCTATCTTTATCCCTGTCGCTATCTTTATCCCTGTCTCTGTCTGTATCCCTGTCTCTGTCTCTATTCCTGTCTCTGTCTCTATCCCTGTCTCTACCTTTATCCCTGTCTCTGTCTCTATCCCTGTCTCTGTCTCTATCCCTGTCTCTGTATCAATCCCTATCCCTGTCTCTGTATCCCTGTCTCTGTCTCTATCCCTGTCTCTGTATCCCTGTCTCTGTCTCTATCCCGGTCTCTGTCTTTATCCCAGTCTCTGTCTCTATCCCTGTCCATGTCTCTGTCTTTATCTCTGTCACTGTCTCTATCCCTGTCTCTGTCTTTATCCCTGTCTCTGTCTCTATCCCTGTCTCTGACTCTATCACTGTCTCTACCTTTCTCCCTGTCTCTGTCTGTATCCCTGTCTCTGTCTCTATCCCTGTCGCTATCTTTATCCCTGTCGCTATCTTTATCCCTGTCTCTGTCTGTATCCCTGTCTCTGTCTCTATCCCTGTCTCTACCTTTATCCCTGTCTCTGTCTCTATCCCTGTCTCTGTCTCTATCCCTGTCTCTGTCTTTATCCCTGTCTCTGTCTCAATCCCTATCCCTGTCTCTGTATCCCTGTCTCTGTCTCTATCCCTGTCTCTGTATCCCTGTCTCTGTCTCTATCCCTGTCTCTGTCTTTATTCCAGTCTCTGTCTCTATCCCTGTCCATGTCTCTGTCTTTATCTCTGTCACTGTCTCTATCCCTGTCTCTGTCTTTATCCCTGTCTCTGTCTCTATTCCTGTCCCTGTCTCTGTCTTTATCTCTATCGCTGTCTCTGTCTCTATCCCTATCTCTGTCTCTATCCCTGTCTCTATCTCAATCCCTGTCTCTGTCTCTATCCCTGTCTCTATCCCTGTCTCTGTCTCTATCCCTCTCTCTGTCTCTATCCCTCTCTCTGTCTTTATCCCAGTCTGTCTCTATCCCTGTCTCCAGCTTTATCCCTGTCTCTACCTTTATCCCTGTCTCTGTCTCCATCCCTGTCTCTGTCTCTATCCCTGTCTCTATCTTTATCCCTGTCTCTGTCTTTATCCCTGTCTGTCCTTATCCCTGTCTCTGTCTCTATCCCTGTCTCTGTCTTTATCCCTGTCTCTGTCTCTATCCCTGTCTCTGTCTCTGTCCCTGTCTCTGTCTTTCTCCCTGTCTCTGTCTCTATCCCTGTCACTATCTTTATCCCTGTCTCTACCTTTATCCCTGTCTCTGTCTGTATCCCTGTCTCTGTCTGTATCCCTGTCTCTACCTTTATCCCTGTCTCTGTCTCTATCCCTGTCTCTACCTTTATCCCTGTCTCTGTCTCTATCCCTGTCTCTGTCTCTATCCCTGTCTCTACCTTTATCGCTGTCTCTGTCTGTATCCCTGTCTCTGTCTCTATCCCTGTCGCTATCTTTATCCCTGTCTCTGTCTCTATCCCTGTCTCTACCTTTATCCCTGTCTCTGTCTCTATCCCTGTCTCTGTCTCTATCCCTGTCTCTACCTTTATCCCTGTCTCTGTCTGTATCCCTGTCTCTGCCTCTATCCCTATCGCTATCTTTATCCCTGTCTCTGTCTCTATCCCTGTCGCTATCTTTATCCCTGTCTCTGTCTCTATCCCTGTCTCTACCTTTATCCCTGCCTCTGTCTGTGTCCCTGTCTGTCTCTATCCCTGTCTCTGTCTCTATCCCTGTCTGTCTCTATCCCTGTCTCTACCTTCATCCCTGTCTCTACCTTCATCCCTGTCTCTGTCTCTATCCCTGTCTCTACCTTTATCCCTGTCTCTGTCTCTATCCCTGTCTCTGTCTCTATCCCTGTCTCTGTCCTTATCCCTGTCTCTATCTGTATCCCTGTCTCTGTCTCTATCCCTGTCTCTGTCTTTATCCCTGTCTCTGTGTCTATCCCTATCCCTGTCTCTGTATCCCTGTCTCTGTCTCTATCCCTGTCTCTGTATCCCTGTCTCTGTCTCTATCCCTGTCTCTGTCTTTATCCCAGTCTCTGTCTCTATCCCTGTCCCTGTCTCTGTCTTTTTCTCTGTCTCGAGCTCTATCCCTGTCTCTGTCTCTATCCCTGTCTCTGTCTTTCTCCCAGTCTCTGTCTCTATCCCTGTCCCTGTCTCTGTCTTTATCTCTGTTTCTGTCTTTATCTCTGTCTCTGTCTCTATCCCTGTCTCTGTCTTTATCCCAGTCTCTGTCTCTATCCCTGTCCCTGTCTCTGTCTTTATCTCTGTCTCTATCTCTATCCCTGTCTCTGTCTCTATCCCTGTCTCTGTCTTTATCCCAGTCTCTGTCTCTATCCCTATCCCTGTCTCTGTATCCCTGTCTCTGTCTCTATCCCTGTCTCTGTAGCCCTGTCTCTGTCTCTATCCCTGTCTCTGTCTTTATCCCAGTCTCTGTCTCTATCCCTGTCCCTGTCTCTGTCTTTATCTCTGTCTCTATCTCTATCCCTGTCTCTGTCTCTATCCCTGTCTCTACCTTTATCCCTGTCTCTGTCTCTATCCCTGTCTCTGTCTCTATCACTGTCTCTACCTTTCTCCCTGTCTCTGTCTGTATCCCTGTCTCTGTCTCTATCCCTGTCGCTATCTTTATCCCTGTCGCTATCTTTATCCCTGTCTCTGTCTGTATCCCTGTCTCTGTCTCTATCCCTGTCTCTACCTTTATCCCTGTCTCTGTCTCTATCCCTGTCTCTGTCTCTATCCCTGTCTCTGTCTTTATCCCTGTCTCTGTCTCAATCCCTATCCCTGTCTCTGTATCCCTGTCTCTGTCTCTATCCCTGTCTCTGTCTCTATCCCTGTCCATGTCTCTGTCTTTATCTCTGTCACTGTCTCTATCCCTGTCTCTGTCTTTATCCCTGTCTCTGTCTCTATTCCTGTCCCTGTCTCTGTCTTTATCTCTGTCTCTATCTCTATCCCTGTCTCTGTCTCTATCCCTATCTCTGTCTCTATCCCTGTCTCTGTCTTTATCCCTGTCTCTATCTGTCTCCCTGTCTCTGTCTTTTTCCCTGTCTCTGTCTCTATCCCTATCGCTATCTTTATCCATGTCTCTGTCTATATCCCTGTCTCTATCTCTATCCTTGTCTCTGTCTCTATCCCTATCTCTGTCTCTATCCCTGTCTCTATCTCAATCCCTGTCTCTGTCTCTATCCCTGTCTCTGTCTCTATCCCTCTCTCTGTCTTTATCCCAGTCTCTGTCTCTATCCCTGTCTCCAGCTTTATCCCTGTCTCTACCTTTATCCCTGTCTCTGTCTCCATCCCTGTCTCTGTCTCTATCCCTGTCTCTATCTTTATCTCTGTCTCTGTCTTTAACCCTGTCTGTCCTTATCCCTGTCTCTGTCTCTATCCCTGTCTCTGTCTTTATCCCTGTCTCTGTCTCTATCCCTGTCTCTGTCTCTGTCCCTGTCTCTGTCTTTATCCCTGTCTCTGTCTCTATCCCTGTCGCTATCTTTATCCCTGTCTCTACCTTTATCCCTGTCTCTGTCTGCATCCCTGTCTCTGTCTCTATCCCTGTCTCTGTCTCTGTCCCTGTCTCTGTCTTTATCCCTGTCTCTGTCTCTATCCCTGTCGCTATCTTTATCCCTGTCTCTACCTTTATGCCTGTCTCTGTCTCTATCCCTGTCTCTGTCTCTATCCCTGTCGCTATCTTTATCCCTGTCTCTGTCTGTATCCCTGTCTCTGTCTGTATCCCTGTCTCTGTCTCTATCCCTGTCTCTACCTTTATCCCTGTCTCTGTCTCTATCCCTGTCTCTGTCTCTATCCCTGTCTCTGTCTGTATCCCTGTCTCTGTCTCTATCCCTGTCGCTATCTTTATCCCTGTCTCTGTCTCTATCCCTGTCTCTGCCTTTATCCCTGTCTCTGTCTCTATCCCTGTCTCTGTCTCCATCCCTGTCTCTACCTTTATCCCTGTCTCTGTCTGTATCCCTGTCTCTGCCTCTATCCCTATCGCTATCTTTATCCCTGTCTCTGTCTCTATCCCTGTCGCTATCTTTATCCCTGTCTCTGTCTCTATCACTGTCTCTGTCTCTATCCCTCTCTCTGTCTCTATCCCTCTCTCTGTCTTTATCCCAGTCTGTCTCTATCCCTGTCTCCAGCTTTATCCCTGTCTCTACCTTTATCCCTGTCTCTGTCTCCATCCCTGTCTCTGTCTCTATCCCTGTCTCTATCTTTATCCCTGTCTCTGTCTTTATCCCTGTCTGTCCTTATCCCTGTCTCTGTCTCTATCCCTGTCTCTGTCTTTATCCCTGTCTCTGTCTCTATCCCTGTCTCTGTCTCTGTCCCTGTCTCTGTCTTTCTCCCTGTCTCTGTCTCTATCCCTGTCGCTATCTTTATCCCTGTCTCTACCTTTATCCCTGTCTCTGTCTGTATCCCTGTCTCTGTCTGTATCCCTGTCTCTGTCTCTATCCCTGTCTCTACCTTTATCCCTGTCTCTGTCTCTATCCCTGTCTCTACCTTTATCCCTGTCTCTGTCTCTATCCCTGTCTCTGTCTCTATCCCTGTCTCTACCTTTATCGCTGTCTCTGTCTGTATCCCTGTCTCTGTCTCTATCCCTGTCGCTATCTTTATCCCTGTCTCTGTCTCTATCCCTGTCTCTACCTTTATCCCTGTCTCTGTCTCTATCCCTGTCTCTGTCTCTATCCCTGTCTCTACCTTTATCCCTGTCTCTGTCTGTATCCCTGTCCCTGTCTCTGTCTTTATCTCTGTCTCTATCTCTATCCCTGTCTCTGTCTCTATCCCTGTCTCTGTCTTTATCCCAGTCTCTGTCTCTATCCCTATCCCTGTCTCTGTATCCCTGTCTCTGTCTCTATCCCTGTCTCTGTAGCCCTGTCTCTGTCTCTATCCCTGTCTCTGTCTTTATCCCAGTCTCTGTCTCTATCCCTGTCCCTGTCTCTGTCTTTATCTCTGTCTCTATCTCTATCCCTGTCTCTGTCTCTATCCCTGTCTCTACCTTTATCCCTGTCTCTGTCTCTATCCCTGTCTCTGTCTCTATCACTGTCTCTACCTTTCTCCCTGTCTCTGTCTGTATCCCTGTCTCTGTCTCTATCCCTGTCGCTATCTTTATCCCTGTCGCTATCTTTATCCCTGTCTCTGTCTGTATCCCTGTCTCTGTCTCTATCCCTGTCTCTACCTTTATCCCTGTCTCTGTCTCTATCCCTGTCGCTATCTTTATCCCTGTCTCTACCTTTATCCCTGTCTCTGTCTGTATCCCTGTCTCTGTCTGTATCCCTGTCTCTGTCTCTATCCCTGTCTCTACCTTTATCCCTGTCTCTGTCTCTATCCCTGTCTCTACCTTTATCCCTGTCTCTGTCTCTATCCCTGTCTCTACCTTTATCGCTGTCTCTGTCTGTATCCCTGTCTCTGTCTCTATCCCTGTCGCTATCTTTATCCCTGTCTCTGTCTCTATCCCTGTCTCTACCTTTATCCCTGTCTCTGTCTCTATCCCTGTCTCTGTCTCTATCCCTGTCTCTACCTTTATCCCTGTCTCTGTCTGTATCCCTGTCCCTGTCTCTGTCTTTATCTCTGTCTCTATCTCTATCCCTGTCTCTGTCTCTATCCCTGTCTCTGTCTTTATCCCAGTCTCTGTCTCTATCCCTATCCCTGTCTCTGTATCCCTGTCTCTGTCTCTATCCCTGTCTCTGTAGCCCTGTCTCTGTCTCTATCCCTGTCTCTGTCTTTATCCCAGTCTCTGTCTCTATCCCTGTCCCTGTCTCTGTCTTTATCTCTGTCTCTATCTCTATCCCTGTCTCTGTCTCTATCCCTGTCTCTACCTTTATCCCTGTCTCTGTCTCTATCCCTGTCTCTGTCTCTATCACTGTCTCTACCTTTCTCCCTGTCTCTGTCTGTATCCCTGTCTCTGTCTCTATCCCTGTCGCTATCTTTATCCCTGTCGCTATCTTTATCCCTGTCTCTGTCTGTATCCCTGTCTCTGTCTCTATCCCTGTCTCTACCTTTATCCCTGTCTCTGTCTCTATCCCTGTCTCTGTCTCTATCCCTGTCTCTGTCTTTATCCCTGTCTCTGTCTCAATCCCTATCCCTGTCTCTGTATCCCTGTCTCTGTCTCTATCCCTGTCTCTGTATCCCTGTCTCTGTCTCTATCCCTGTCTCTGTCTTTATCCCAGTCTCTGTCTCTATCCCTGTCCATGTCTCTGTCTTTATCTCTGTCACTGTCTCTATCCCTGTCTCTGTCTTTATCCCTGTCTCTGTCTCTATTCCTGTCCCTGTCTCTGTCTTTATCTCTGTCTCTATCTCTATCCCTGTCTCTGTCTCTATCCCTATCTCTGTCTCTATCCCTGTCTCTGTCTTTATCCCTGTCTCTATCTGTCTCCCTGTCTCTGTCTTTTTCCCTGTCTCTGTCTCTATCCCTATCGCTATCTTTATCCATGTCTCTGTCTATATCCCTGTCTCTATCTCTATCCTTGTCTCTGTCTCTATCCCTATCTCTGTCTCTATCCCTGTCTCTATCTCAATCCCTGTCTCTGTCTCTATCCCTGTCTCTGTCTCTATCCCTCTCTCTGTCTTTATCCCAGTCTCTGTCTCTATCCCTGTCTCCAGCTTTATCCCTGTCTCTACCTTTATCCCTGTCTCTGTCTCCATCCCTGTCTCTGTCTCTATCCCTGTCTCTATCTTTATCTCTGTCTCTGTCTTTAACCCTGTCTGTCCTTATCCCTGTCTCTGTCTCTATCCCTGTCTCTGTCTTTATCCCTGTCTCTGTCTCTATCCCTGTCTCTGTCTCTGTCCCTGTCTCTGTCTTTATCCCTGTCTCTGTCTCTATCCCTGTCGCTATCTTTATCCCTGTCTCTACCTTTATCCCTGTCTCTGTCTGCATCCCTGTCTCATGTCTCTATCCCTGTCTCTGTCTCTGTCCCTGTCTCTGTCTTTATCCCTGTCTCTGTCTCTATCCCTGTCTCTGTCTTTATCCCTGTCTCTGTCTCTATCCCTGTCGCTATCTTTATCCCTGTCTCTACCTTTATGCCTGTCTCTGTCTCTATCCCTGTCTCTGTCTCTATCCCTGTCGCTATCTTTATCCCTGTCTCTGTCTGTATCCCTGTCTCTGTCTCTATCCCTGTCTCTACCTTTATCCCTGTCTCTGTCTCTATCCCTGTCTCTATCTTTATCCCTGTCTCTGTCTTTATCCCTGTCTGTCCTTATCCCTGTCTCTGTCTCTATCCCTGTCTCTGTCTTTATCCCTGTCTCTGTCTCTATCCCTGTCTCTGTCTCTGTCCCTGTCTCTGTCTTTCTCCCTGTCTCTGTCTCTATCCCTGTCGCTATCTTTATCCCTGTCTCTACCTTTATCCCTGTCTCTGTCTGTATCCCTGTCTCTGTCTGTATCCCTGTCTCTGTCTCTATCCCTGTCTCTACCTTTATCCCTGTCTCTGTCTCTATCCCTGTCTCTACCTTTATCCCTGTCTCTGTCTCTATCCCTGTCTCTGTCTCTATCCCTGTCTCTACCTTTATCGCTGTCTCTGTCTGTATCCCTGTCTCTGTCTCTATCCCTGTCGCTATCTTTATCCCTGTCTCTGTCTCTATCCCTGTCTCTACCTTTATCCCTGTCTCTGTCTCTATCCCTGTCTCTGTCTCTATCCCTGTCTCTACCTTTATCCCTGTCTCTGTCTGTATCCCTGTCCCTGTCTCTGTCTTTATCTCTGTCTCTATCTCTATCCCTGTCTCTGTCTCTATCCCTGTCTCTGTCTTTATCCCAGTCTCTGTCTCTATCCCTATCCCTGTCTCTGTATCCCTGTCTCTGTCTCTATCCCTGTCTCTGTAGCCCTGTCTCTGTCTCTATCCCTGTCTCTGTCTTTATCCCAGTCTCTGTCTCTATCCCTGTCCCTGTCTCTGTCTTTATCTCTGTCTCTATCTCTATCCCTGTCTCTGTCTCTATCCCTGTCTCTACCTTTATCCCTGTCTCTGTCTCTATCCCTGTCTCTGTCTCTATCACTGTCTCTACCTTTCTCCCTGTCTCTGTCTGTATCCCTGTCTCTGTCTCTATCCCTGTCGCTATCTTTATCCCTGTCGCTATCTTTATCCCTGTCTCTGTCTGTATCCCTGTCTCTGTCTCTATCCCTGTCTCTACCTTTATCCCTGTCTCTGTCTCTATCCCTGTCTCTGTCTCTATCCCTGTCTCTGTCTTTATCCCTGTCTCTGTCTCAATCCCTATCCCTGTCTCTGTATCCCTGTCTCTGTCTCTATCCCTGTCTCTGTATCCCTGTCTCTGTCTCTATCCCTGTCTCTGTCTTTATCCCAGTCTCTGTCTCTATCCCTGTCCATGTCTCTGTCTTTATCTCTGTCACTGTCTCTATCCCTGTCTCTGTCTTTATCCCTGTCTCTGTCTCTATTCCTGTCCCTGTCTCTGTCTTTATCTCTGTCTCTATCTCTATCCCTGTCTCTGTCTCTATCCCTATCTCTGTCTCTATCCCTGTCTCTGTCTTTATCCCTGTCTCTATCTGTCTCCCTGTCTCTGTCTTTTTCCCTGTCTCTGTCTCTATCCCTATCGCTATCTTTATCCATGTCTCTGTCTATATCCCTGTCTCTATCTCTATCCTTGTCTCTGTCTCTATCCCTATCTCTGTCTCTATCCCTGTCTCTATCTCAATCCCTGTCTCTGTCTCTATCCCTGTCTCTGTCTCTATCCCTCTCTCTGTCTTTATCCCAGTCTCTGTCTCTATCCCTGTCTCCAGCTTTATCCCTGTCTCTACCTTTATCCCTGTCTCTGTCTCCATCCCTGTCTCTGTCTCTATCCCTGTCTCTATCTTTATCTCTGTCTCTGTCTTTAACCCTGTCTGTCCTTATCCCTGTCTCTGTCTCTATCCCTGTCTCTGTCTTTATCCCTGTCTCTGTCTCTATCCCTGTCTCTGTCTCTGTCCCTGTCTCTGTCTTTATCCCTGTCTCTGTCTCTATCCCTGTCGCTATCTTTATCCCTGTCTCTACCTTTATCCCTGTCTCTGTCTGCATCCCTGTCTCATGTCTCTATCCCTGTCTCTGTCTCTGTCCCTGTCTCTGTCTTTATCCCTGTCTCTGTCTCTATCCCTGTCTCTGTCTTTATCCCTGTCTCTGTCTCTATCCCTGTCGCTATCTTTATCCCTGTCTCTACCTTTATGCCTGTCTCTGTCTCTATCCCTGTCTCTGTCTCTATCCCTGTCGCTATCTTTATCCCTGTCTCTGTCTGTATCCCTGTCTCTGTCTCTATCCCTGTCTCTACCTTTATCCCTGTCTCTGTCTCTATCCCTGTCTCTATCTTTATCCCTGTCTCTGTCTTTATCCCTGTCTGTCCTTATCCCTGTCTCTGTCTCTATCCCTGTCTCTGTCTTTATCCCTGTCTCTGTCTCTATCCCTGTCTCTGTCTCTGTCCCTGTCTCTGTCTTTCTCCCTGTCTCTGTCTCTATCCCTGTCGCTATCTTTATCCCTGTCTCTACCTTTATCCCTGTCTCTGTCTGTATCCCTGTCTCTGTCTGTATCCCTGTCTCTGTCTCTATCCCTGTCTCTACCTTTATCCCTGTCTCTGTCTCTATCCCTGTCTCTACCTTTATCCCTGTCTCTGTCTCTATCCCTGTCTCTGTCTCTATCCCTGTCTCTACCTTTATCGCTGTCTCTGTCTGTATCCCTGTCTCTGTCTCTATCCCTGTCGCTATCTTTATCCCTGTCTCTGTCTCTATCCCTGTCTCTACCTTTATCCCTGTCTCTGTCTCTATCCCTGTCTCTGTCTCTATCCCTGTCTCTACCTTTATCCCTGTCTCTGTCTGTATCCCTGTCCCTGTCTCTGTCTTTATCTCTGTCTCTATCTCTATCCCTGTCTCTGTCTCTATCCCTGTCTCTGTCTTTATCCCAGTCTCTGTCTCTATCCCTATCCCTGTCTCTGTATCCCTGTCTCTGTCTCTATCCCTGTCTCTGTAGCCCTGTCTCTGTCTCTATCCCTGTCTCTGTCTTTATCCCAGTCTCTGTCTCTATCCCTGTCCCTGTCTCTGTCTTTATCTCTGTCTCTATCTCTATCCCTGTCTCTGTCTCTATCCCTGTCTCTACCTTTATCCCTGTCTCTGTCTCTATCCCTGTCTCTGTCTCTATCACTGTCTCTACCTTTCTCCCTGTCTCTGTCTGTATCCCTGTCTCTGTCTCTATCCCTGTCGCTATCTTTATCCCTGTCGCTATCTTTATCCCTGTCTCTGTCTGTATCCCTGTCTCTGTCTCTATCCCTGTCTCTACCTTTATCCCTGTCTCTGTCTCTATCCCTGTCTCTGTCTCTATCCCTGTCTCTGTCTTTATCCCTGTCTCTGTCTCAATCCCTATCCCTGTCTCTGTATCCCTGTCTCTGTCTCTATCCCTGTCTCTGTATCCCTGTCTCTGTCTCTATCCCTGTCTCTGTCTTTATCCCAGTCTCTGTCTCTATCCCTGTCCATGTCTCTGTCTTTATCTCTGTCACTGTCTCTATCCCTGTCTCTGTCTTTATCCCTGTCTCTGTCTCTATTCCTGTCCCTGTCTCTGTCTTTATCTCTGTCTCTATCTCTATCCCTGTCTCTGTCTCTATCCCTATCTCTGTCTCTATCCCTGTCTCTGTCTTTATCCCTGTCTCTATCTGTCTCCCTGTCTCTGTCTTTTTCCCTGTCTCTGTCTCTATCCCTATCGCTATCTTTATCCATGTCTCTGTCTATATCCCTGTCTCTATCTCTATCCTTGTCTCTGTCTCTATCCCTATCTCTGTCTCTATCCCTGTCTCTATCTCAATCCCTGTCTCTGTCTCTATCCCTGTCTCTGTCTCTATCCCTCTCTCTGTCTTTATCCCAGTCTCTGTCTCTATCCCTGTCTCCAGCTTTATCCCTGTCTCTACCTTTATCCCTGTCTCTGTCTCCATCCCTGTCTCTGTCTCTATCCCTGTCTCTATCTTTATCTCTGTCTCTGTCTTTAACCCTGTCTGTCCTTATCCCTGTCTCTGTCTCTATCCCTGTCTCTGTCTTTATCCCTGTCTCTGTCTCTATCCCTGTCTCTGTCTCTGTCCCTGTCTCTGTCTTTATCCCTGTCTCTGTCTCTATCCCTGTCGCTATCTTTATCCCTGTCTCTACCTTTATCCCTGTCTCTGTCTGCATCCCTGTCTCATGTCTCTATCCCTGTCTCTGTCTCTGTCCCTGTCTCTGTCTTTATCCCTGTCTCTGTCTCTATCCCTGTCTCTGTCTCTATCCCTGTCGCTATCTTTATCCCTGTCTCTGTCTCTATCCCTGTCTCTGCCTTTATCCCTGTCTCTGTCTCTATCCCTGTCTCTGTCTCCATCCCTGTCTCTACCTTTATCCCTGTCTCTGTCTCTATCCCTGTCTCTACCTTTATCCCTGTCTCTGTCTCTATCCCTGTCTCTGTCTCTATCCCTGTCTCTGTCTGTATCCCTGTCTCTGCCTCTATCCCTATCGCTATCTTTATCCCTGTCTCTGTCTCTATCCCTGTCGCTATCTTTATCCCTGTCTCTGTCTCTATCCCTGTCCCTGTCTCTGTCTTTATCTCTGTCTCTATCTCTATCCCTGTCTCTGTCTCTATCCCTGTCTCTGTCTTTATCCCAGTCTCTGTCTCTATCCCTATCCCTGTCTCTGTATCCCTGTCTCTGTCTCTATCCCTGTCTCTGTAGCCCTGTCTCTGTCTCTATCCCTGTCTCTGTCTTTATCCCAGTCTCTGTCTCTATCCCTGTCCCTGTCTCTGTCTTTATCTCTGTCTCTATCTCTATCCCTGTCTCTGTCTCTATCCCTGTCTCTACCTTTATCCCTGTCTCTGTCTGCATCCCTGTCTCTGTCTCTATCCCTGTCTCTGTCTCTGTCCCTGTCTCTGTCTTTATCCCTGTCTCTGTCTCTATCCCTGTCGCTATCTTTATCCCTGTCTCTACCTTTATGCCTGTCTCTGTCTCTATCCCTGTCTCTGTCTCTATCCCTGTCGCTATCTTTATCCATGTCTCTGTCTGTATCCCTGTCTCTGTCTCTATCCCTGTCTCTACCTTTATCCCTGTCTCTGTCTCTATCCCTGTCTCTGTCTCTATCCCTGTCTCTGTCTGTATCCCTGTCTCTGTCTGTATCCCTGTCTCTGTCTCTATCCCTGTCGCTATCTTTATCCCTGTCTCTGTCTCTATCCCTGTCTCTGCCTTTATCCCTGTCTCTGTCTCTATCCCTGTCTCTGTCTCCATCCCTGTCTCTACCTTTATCCCTGTCTCTGTCTGTATCCCTGTCTCTGCCTCTATCCCTATCGCTATCTTTATCCCTGTCTCTGTCTCTATCCCTGTCGCTATCTTTATCCCTGTCTCTGTCTCTATCCCTGTCTCTGTCTCTATCCCTCTCTCTGTCTCTATCCCTCTCTCTGTCTTTATCCCAGTCTGTCTCTATCCCTGTCTCCAGCTTTATCCCTGTCTCTACCTTTATCCCTGTCTCTGTCTCCATCCCTGTCTCTGTCTCTATCCCTGTCTCTATCTTTATCCCTGTCTCTGTCTTTATCCCTGTCTGTCCTTATCCCTGTCTCTGTCTCTATCCCTGTCTCTGTCTTTATCCCTGTCTCTGTCTCTGTCCCTGTCTCTGTCTTTCTCCCTGTCTCTGTCTTTCTCCCTGTCTCTGTCTCTATCCCTGTCACTATCTTTATCCCTGTCTCTACCTTTATCCCTGTCTCTACCTTTATCCCTGTCTCTGTCTGTATCCCTGTCTCTGTCTGTATCCCTGTCTCTGTCTCTATCCCTGTCTCTACCTTTATCCCTGTCTCTGTCTCTATCCCTGTCTCTACCTTTATCCCTGTCTCTGTCTCTATCCCTGTCTCTGTCTCTATCCCTGTCTCTACCTTTATCGCTGTCTCTGTCTGTATCCCTGTCTCTGTCTCTATCCCTGTCGCTATCTTTATCCCTGTCTCTGTCTCTATCCCTGTCGCTATCTTTATCCCTGTCTCTGTCTCTATCCCTGTCTCTGTCTCTATCCCTGTCTCTACCTTTATCCCTGCCTCTGTCTGTCCCTGTCTGTCTCTATCCCTGTCTCTGTCTCTATCCCTGTCTGTCTCTATCCCTGTCACTACCTTCATCCCTGTCTCTACCTTCATCCCTGTCTCTGTCTCTATCCCTGTCTCTACCTTTATCCCTGTCTCTGTCTCTATCCCTGTCTCTGTCTCTATCCCTGTCTCTGTCCTTATCCCTGTCTCTATCTGTATCCCTGTCTCTGTCTCTATCCCTGTCTCTGTCTCTATCCCTATCCCTGTCTCTGTATCCCTGTCTCTGTCTCTATCCCTGTCTCTGTATCCCTGTCTCTGTCTCTATCCCTGTCTCTGTCTTTATCCCAGTCTCTGTCTCTATCCCTGTCCCTGTCTCTGTCTTTTTCTCTGTCTCTAGCTCTATCCCTGTCTCTGTCTCTATCCCTGTCTCTGTCTTTCTCCCAGTCTCTGTCTCTATCCCTGTCCCTGTCTCTGTCTTTATCTCTGTTTCTGTCTTTATCTCTGTCTCTGTCTCTATCCCTGTCTCTGTCTTTATCCCAGTCTCTGTCTCTATCCCTGTCCCTGTCTCTGTCTTTATCCCTGTCTCTGTCTCTATCCCTGTCTCTGTCTCTATCCCTGTCTCTGTCTTTATCCCAGTCTCTGTCTCTATCCCTATCCCTGTCTCTGTATCCCTGTCTCTGTCTCTATCCCTGTCTCTGTAGCCCTGTCTCTGTCTCTATCCCTGTCTCTGTCTTTATCCCAGTCTCTGTCTCTATCCCTGTCCCTGTCTCTGTCTTTATCTCTGTCTCTATCTCTATCCCTGTCTCTGTCTCTATCCCTGTCTCTACCTTTATCCCTGTCTCTGTCTCTGTCCCTGTCTCTGTCTCTATCACTGTCTCTACCTTTCTCCCTGTCTCTGTCTGTATCCCTGTCTCTGTCTCTATCCCTGTCGCTATCTTTATCCCTGTCTCTACCTTTATCCCTGTCTCTGTCTCTATCCCTGTCTCTGTCTTTATCCCTGTCTCTGTCTCAATCCCTATCCCTGTCTCTGTATCCCTGTCTCTGTCTCTATCCCTGTCTCTGTATCCCTGTCTCTGTCTTTATCCCAGTCTCTGTCTCTATCCCTGTCCATGTCTCTGTCTTTATCTCTGTCACTGTCTCTATCCCTGTCTCTGTCTTTATCCCTGTCTCTGTCTCTATTCCTGTCCCTGTCTCTGTCTTTATCTCTGTCTCTATCTCTATCCCTGTCTCTGTCTCTATCCCTATCTCTGTCTCTATCCCTGTCTCTGTCTTTATCCCTGTCTCTATCTGTCTCCCTGTCTCTGTCTTTTTCCCTGTCTCTGTCTCTATCCCTATCTCTATCTTTATCCATGTCTCTGTCTATATCCCTGTCTCTATCTCTATCCTTGTCTCTGTCTCTATCCCTATCTCTGTCTCTATCCCTGTCTCTATCTCAATCCCTGTCTCTGTCTCTATCCCTGTCTCTGTCTCTATCCCTCTCTCTGTCTTTATCCCAGTCTCTGTCTCTATCCCTGTCTCCAGCTTTATCCCTGTCTCTACCTTTATCCCTGTCTCTGTCTCCATCCCTGTCTCTGTCTCTATCCCTGTCTCTATCTTTATCTCTGTCTCTGTCTTTAACCCTGTCTGTCCTTATCCCTGTCTCTGTCTCTATCCCTGTCTCTGTCTTTATCCCTGTCTCTGTCTCTATCCCTGTCTCTGTCTCTGTCCCTGTCTCTGTCTTTATCCCTGTCTCTGTCTCTATCCCTGTCGCTATCTTTATCCCTGTCTCTACCTTTATCCCTGTCTCTGTCTGCATCCCTGTCTCTGTCTCTATCCCTGTCTCTGTCTCTGTCCCTGTCTCTGTCTTTATCCCTGTCTCTGTCTCTATCCCTGTTGCTATCTTTATCCCTGTCTCTACCTTTATGCCTGTCTCTGTCTCTATCCCTGTCTCTGTCTCTATCCCTGTCGCTATCTTTATCCCTGTCTCTGTCTCTATCCCTGTCTCTGCCTTTATCCCTGTCTCTGTCTCTATCCCTGTCTCTGTCTCTATCCCTGTCTCTACCTTTATCCCTGTCTCTGTCTGTATCCCTGTCTCTGTCTCTATCCCTGTCGCTATCTTTATCCCTGTCTCTGTCTCTATCCCTGTCTCTGCCTTTATCCCTGTCTCTGTCTCTATCCCTGTCTCTGTCTCCATCCCTGTCTCTACCTTTATCCCTGTCTCTGTCTGTATCCCTGTCTCTGCCTCTATCCCTATCGTTATCTTTATCCCTGTCTCTGTCTCTATCCCTGTCGCTATCTTTATCCCTGTCTCTGTCTCTATCCCTGTCTCTACCTTTATCACTGTCTCTGTCTCTATCCCTGTCTCTGTCTCTATCCCTGTCTCTACCTTTATCCCTGTCTCTGTCTGTGTCCCTGTCTGTCTCTATCCCTGTCTCTGTCTCTATCCCTGTCTGTCTCTATCCCTGTCTGTCTCTATCCCTGTCTCTACCTTCATCCCTGTCTCTACCTTCATCCCTGTCTGTCTCTATCCCTGTCTCTACCTTTATCCCTGTCTCTGTCTCTATCCCTGTCTCTGTCTCTATCCCTGTCTCTACCTTTATCCCTGTCTCTGTCTGTATCCCTGTCTCTGCCTCTATCCCTATCGCTATCTTTATCCCTGTCTCTGTCTCTATCCCTGTCGCTATCTTTATCCCTGTCTCTGTCTCTATCCCTGTCTCTGTCTCTATCCCTGTCTCTACCTTTATCACTGTCTCTGTCTCTATCCCTGTCTCTGTCTCTATCCCTGTCTCTACCTTTATCCCTGTCTCTGTCTGTGTCCCTGTCTGTCTCTATCCCTGTCTCTGTCTCTATCCCTGTCTGTCTCTATCCCTGTCTGTCTCTATCCCTGTCTCTTCCTTCATCCCTGTCTCTGTCTCTATCCCTGTCTCTACCTTTATCCCTGTCTCTGTCTCTATCCCTGTCTCTGTCTCTATCCCTGTCTCTGTCCTTATCCCTGTCTCTATCTCTATCCCTGTCTCTGTCTCTATCCCTGTCTCTGTCTTTATCCCTGTCTCTGTCTCTATCCCTGTCCCTATCTTTATCCCTGTCTCTGTCTTTATCCCAGTCTCTGTCTCTATCCCTATCCCTGTCTCTGTATCCCTGTCTCTGTCTCTATCCCTGTCTCTGTATCCCTGTCTCTGTCTCTATCCCTGTCTCTGTCTTTATCCCAGTCTCTGTCTCTATCCCTGTCCCTGTCTCTGTCTTTTTCTCTGTCTCTAGCTCTATCCCTGTCTCTGTCTCTATCCCTGTCTCTGTCTTTATCCCAGTCTCTGTCTCTATCCCTGTCCCTGTCTCTGTCTTTATCTCTGTCTCTGTCTCTATCCCTGTCTCTGTCTCTATCCCTGTCTCTGTCTTTATCCCAGTCTCTGTCTCTATCCCTGTCCCTGTCTCTGTCTTTATCTCTGTCTCTATCTCTATCCCTGTCTCTGTCTCTATCCCTGTCTCTGTCTTTATCCCAGTCTCTGTCTCTATCCCTGTCTCTGTATCCCTGTCTCTGTCTCTATCCCTGTCTCTGTAGCCCTGTCTCTGTCTCTATCCCTGTCTCTGTCTTTCTCCCAGTCTCTGTCTCTATCCCTGTCCCTGTCTCTGTCTTTATCTCTGTCTCTATCTCTGTCCCTGTCTCTGTCTCTATCCCTGTCTCTACCTTTATCCCTGTCTCTGTCTCTATCCCTGTCTCTGTCTCTATCACTGTCTCTACCTTTCTCCCTGTCTCTGTCTGTATCCCTGTCTCTGTCTCTATCCCTGTCGCTATCTTTATCCCTGTCTCTGTCTGTCTCCCTGTCTCTGTCTCTATCCCTGTCTCTACCTTTATCCCTGTCTCTGTCTCTATCCCTGTCTCTGTCTTTATCCCTGTCTCTGTCTCAATCCCTATCCCTGTCTCTGTATCCCTGTCTCTGTCTCTATCCCTGTCTCTGTATCCCTGTCTCTGTCTCTATCCCTGTCTCTGTCTTTATCCCAGTCTCTGTCTCTATCCCTGTCCATGTCTCTGTCTTTATCTCTGTCACTGTCTCTATCCCTGTCTCTGTCTTTATCCCTGTCTCTGTCTCTATTCCTGTCCCTGTCTCTGTCTTTATCCCTCTCTTGGTTCTTATCCTTGTCTATCCCCATCCCTTAACCATATTCCATATCTCTATCCCTATCCATTCTGTTGTTCCTATCGATTTTAGATCTCTCTGTATTCCAGTTGAGATGTTTCACACAATAAAACAGGGGAAAAAGTCCCTGTGGGAATTGAGAAATGCTTCAGATTGCAGCAGTCTAATTATAGTTTCCAAGTTTATGAGAGAATTGAGCAAGTTTCTCCAGGTCGATTGTCCGTTGGGTTGCCATGGAGCAACAGGTTACGAGTTTTGTGATGGACTGTGGTGTTTATATAAAATTAAAAGAAACAATTCCTTTATTAAAGTTGTTTTGGGAGGGGATGGTGTTTGTAAAAAGAGAAATGTATCTTTTCTCGGATAGAAAAAGTACCCCACCAAAATTAGTAGTAAGTTGGATATTAAGGCAGAACCATTTTTACATTCAGAGGGTAGCAGAATTGTGGAATTAGTTAACTGGGAAACCCATTGACACAGGCAGTGTGAATGGGTCCGTGAGACCACCAGACACGTTTCTGGAGAGAGAAGGAATTGGGAGGCGTTGACAGATTGGTGGAGATGAGATCAGTCAGAAGGGGGCTTGTCGGAATCAATGGGCTTTTCCCATTCCTTCAGATAGTTAAACCTTTTTCCAAGCAGTTGCTGTTTAATTTCTTCCTTTTTGAATACAGTGGTGTTGCTGTGCAGCTTCTATGTTCTGATGTTTACCTGTGAAGCTATAATGTTAAATGTTATAAAGTGGAAGACTTGAAGACTGCAGAGTTACTGAATGAGCTCACATTTCTTGTGTTCTTTTAAGCAGTATTGGGGAAAGGAAATAATCTGTTTCTCTAGTTTGCTAACAACAGCATTAATCACTCCCTGACCTGGTATAATAATGGGGTAGCTCTGCAATGCAGAAGAATGCAACCTCTCCAACCTCACTAATAGAAGTGTTATTAAAGATTGTCGATCATCATCAGGTCATGAAACCTGTCACTAGCTGTGCTAATAACGGGAAGGGAAGTTGTGAGTCTTTGGTTTGGGGATGTGGGCATCATTGGCAAGGTTGGCATTTATTGCTCATCCTCCCCAGCTGCCCTGGGAAGGGGCTGGTGAGGCGTCTCCTTGAATTGTGCCAACCCTCACTGTAATGGTGCTTCCATGATGATGTTAGGTAGTGAGGCACACACAGAACTGTAGGCACGGTTGCAACGAATCAGATCGGGCAGAGGCAGAATGCTGTGGATGCTGGAAATACTCAGCAGGTCAGGCAGCATCTGTGGAGAGAGAAGCAGAGTTAACGTTTCAGCTCAGTGACCCTTCATCAGAACTGGGAAAAGTTAGAAATGTAAAAGGTTTTAAAGGGGAAATGGAGGAGGGGAGGAACAAACAAAAGGGATGGTCAGTGATAGGGTGGAGGGCAGGAGAGATTAATGACAAAAGAAGATGGTGATGGGACAGGTAAAGAAACAGATGATGTGTTTAGAGGCAGTGTAAATAGGAAAGGCAGAATCATCACAAAGAGCTGCCATCCAAAAAAAAATGGGCACAAAGGTAATGAAATGAAGTGGTTGAGTCTGGAAGACTGTAATGTGTCTAATGGAAAAATGAGGTGCTGTTCCTCAAGCTTCATTGGAACAGTGTCGGAGGCTGAGGACTGAGAGGTCAGAGTGGGAGTGGGACAGAGAATTAAAATGACATGCGACTGGAAGCTTAGGGTCACACAAGCAGACTGAACGGAGGTGTTCTGCAAAGCGATCACCCAGTCTCTGTTTTGTCTCCCCAATGTGGAGCAGACCACAATGTGAGCAGCGAATACAATATACTAAATTGAAAGTAATACAAGTAAACAAGTTACCTGGAAGGTGTGTTTGAGGTCCCAGACAGTGAGAAGGGAGGCGGTAAAAAGACAAGTGTTGCATCTCCTGAGCTTGCACAGAAAGGTGCTGTGGGAAGGGGAAGGGTTGTTGGGGGTAATTGAGGAGTGGGCTAGGGTGTCACGGAGGAAACAATTTCTTCAGATCATAGATTCTACAATGCAGCAGCAGGTCCAAGTGATCTAACTGGTCTCTGCTGGTATTTATGCTCCTCATGAACCTACCCCTACCCTTCCCTATGTAACACCATCAGCGCATCCTGTTTCTTTCTCTAGCTTCCCCTTAAATGCATTTATGTTCGTCACTTTAACTCCTCCCTGTGGTCGCACATTCCACACTCTAACCATAAAGAGCTGAGTTGTGGTTGGTGCAGTTCAGAATGCTCTCGGCTTGTAGACACAGACAACAGCTTAGTGCAGCAAAATCAACTACTCCCTCAGTGTTTCATACAAGTCAGCGCCTATAATGGCGGAGCCAAGTCTCTCACAGATACGTGCCTATTATTATGGAGCCTGGCTTTCTGAGTAAAGTGAAATTGCCTAATTATTGCATTGGAAATCTGCTTCATTGGAACTATGTTGAGATTTACAAAACTTACAGTTAGTAGAGAGAAGGCATTCATCCCATCCGTCTGGCTTGAATTCAAATGCAAAGTGAGAAAGGTCAGGGACAAGAAAAAGTCATTCGGCCCGTCAAAGCTGTGTCCTAACTGAGATTCCCTAATGTAAAACTGGCTGGCTTGAGCCCAGCCTGTACCCAACCAGCTGCCTTCAGGAAAACAGGATCAGTTTGCAGGCTAACCAGCAGGGGTTGCCAACATGTCGATCGTGAGCTACTGCTAGCTTATTGTCGGTCTTTGAGTAGTTTGTATCCAGCGCTCAGGGAGGTTTGGCCTCACACTTTGGACACTCAAGGTGAAGCAAATTTTATTTAATGCGATCTGAAAGTTTACCCATGCTGCATTTAACAGCGAGTTTAAGCCCACATGTTAGAGAGTAAGGCGTGTGTGTGTGTCTAAGATCCACAGTCTGATGTTCAGTCATTCCACCTCAACCTACCTTCACGCACCGGAAGTCCCACCCATGCCACGCGCCAATTGGGTGATGCCCGTTAGTAACGTCCCAAACAAACCACTGGTGGGTACGCTGATTGGGTAAGAGAACTGTCAATCAGCCGAGCATTTCCATTTATAAAGTTTAGTTGGCATCAATAGTAAATGTCTCAATGGGAAGAGAGGTAGGAGGAGGGGGAAAGAGAGACAGAGAAAGATTTTTAAAATACTCAAACCCCAACCACCAAGCAGAGACTGTTTGCTTGCAGAAGCCAAGTCGGTCTTCA
This sequence comes from Heterodontus francisci, assembly GCF_036365525.1. Lineage (NCBI taxonomy): Eukaryota > Metazoa > Chordata > Chondrichthyes > Heterodontiformes > Heterodontidae > Heterodontus > Heterodontus francisci. The sequence continues at coordinate 66,464,611 of NC_090396.1, forward strand.
AAATGACATTCAACTGAAATCAAGGTACCCTGCAACTGACTTCTAGAATCCTGTGGATACTGAGAGGTCCAGCAATATCCACAAAGCAGCAATGAAAGCAACTTCATTGTCTGGTTCCTTATATCTTTGATCAGCATACAGTGTCAAGTATCACACTGAAATAAAGTTAAGATCAGTTTTACTTCATATTAAATATAATACTGTAATATAATTATAATAGCTACATATTTAGTTTGTATTTATCCTTATTTTTTCAATATATATTTAAGTGGCTCGTGATATTTTTCGTTTATCAGAAGTAGCTCTTACTAAAGAAAAGGTTGGTGAACCCTGCATCAAAGGGTCTGTTACAGGCAGCAACCAAAAAGGTTTTGTAAAATATACTGTTATGACCCGCTGGTAAGGTGTCTAGGGGTCCCTCTCAGCCTTCACCTGGTCTTCCTGTAACAGGGTTTAATTTTTTTAGCTCCCCTTTGGTGAATCCTTGTTCACCACTTTCCTATTATAAGGCAAAGAAAGCAGCACAAACAGGCTTTCTTAGGTTTAAAGAAGAAAAGTTGAAATTTATTAAACTTAAACCTAAACTGTAATTCGGTTGACGCCTACGACACGACATTCCCACGCTAGCATGCATAAGCAATACACACGTGCAAATAGAGACAGAAAAGAGCAAAAGAACAATAAAGTGGAAATGTTTGAGGCAATATCTGAAGAGCTTTTGTTACGGTTCTTCGAGCTCACTGTAAAGTCCTTGATTGTAGGTAGATCTTGCTTTTCGTTGGGGCCCTGTATTCTTCTTAAACCTTGTTCGCTGTAGGAGACTTTTCTCTCTTGGGATTCATGTGTCTTCAGTGGATTCAGAGGCTTGTGAGAAAGAGATGGGAGCAGACAGGAGAGAGATCTTCTCAGTCCAGGAGCAACAGACACTCTGAGTTCAAACTGTTTGTACAATTCAGTAAAACCCAGGTTGCCAAGCAGGTTAGACATGTGACTAACTGATCTGACCACGTCTTGGATTGTATCACCTTAGCAGTCTCTGGAATGCTCCTCTTACACACAATACCTGGTGATCAAGGTCCATTGTGGGATGAATGTGTGAGGGAATGGTCCTTTGTCCTTCCAATCACCATCTGTTAATATGCAAATATCTTTTCCAGCCACGGCTGATCTGTTTAACAAGTCCTTTCTTCACTCCAGTAACAGTTTAAAATCGATGTTCATGACAAAATTAATGTGCCTCATTCTTGGCAGGTGGGGGCCTAGCATGACAATACTTACTTGAATGTGAAGCTGGGAGAGCACTTTTTTTATTTTCATGGGATGTGGGCATTGCTGACAAGGTCAGCATTTATTGCCCATCCCTAATTGCCCTTGAGAAGGTGGTGCCTTCTTGAACCGCTGCAGTTCGTGTGGGGTAGGTACACCCACAGTGCTCTTAGGAAGGGAGTTCCAGGATTTTGACCCAGCGACAGTGAAGGAATGACGATATAGCTCCAAGTCAGGATGGTGTGTGGCTTGGAGGGGAACTTGCAGGTGGTGGCTGCAGGTTAAAACCACGGGACACTGCCGCCCACTGATTGTCTCCTCTTGATTGTATCGCCCATCCTGATCACTGTCCCCCACCCGATTGCTGCCCTCTTGCAATAACTTCCCCCATCTCCCGATCCCTGACCCTCCCCACTCCTCTCCACCTTCTCCTCTCCTCTTCCTCTCTCTCCCTCTCTCAATCACGACCGCACCCTCCAATTCCGCCTCCCGTGGAAAGTGAGCAGATATGGACGTCAGGGGTAGAAAGTATTGGGCCTCTGTGAAGCTCCATACAGCTGAATAGCCTGCTACCAGAGGGTTGCTGCCAACCCAGCAACAAATCAACACCTTCAGGATGGAAAAGAAATAATATGGCACCAAATTGAGGGGGAGCGTCATTTAGTACAAATCTACAGAATCTGTAGAATTTGAACCAGGACTCTGGAAATGAAAACTAATATTAATGTTTTTGATTTCTCCCCATATGAATGGCCTCAATCCACCCCTCCCAGTTTTGCTCACACATTCCCACATTTCCATATCCTTTTTCTTGAAAACTTTGGAAATGTCGCCGTGGTTTTTCTCTGCAGTATAATTAGCTCCTGTAAATGCATGGACAATGCAAATTGTGAGTTTACCAACAGACTTATTAAGTTTGGCATTGTTCCAGCTTCCAAAGATGATGGATATGCAGCAAACAATCCATTTAGGTGGGGTGTCTTCACTTGATGCACCTTTGTTGATGGCTGTGAAGGCCAATCCTTGACAGGCAGGGTCTGCCACAAGTGCTGCACGTGAAGCTGCCAAGTGATGCTGTGTGTTGTTGTTTTTGACGTTGGCGCCTGTTGCCAAGCTGCTGTAGCAACTGGTCGTCATGGTAGTGAACACCAGTTCACAGAATGTGTCGCCATTTCCCTCTTTCACCAGCTAGTGACTCCCAATTACGATAGTCAACATTTAGGGCCTTCATGTCACACTTGTAAGCATCCTTGAAGCAGAGCTTTGGGCGTCCCACTGGTTGTGTGGCCCCAGCTACCTCACCATACAGAAGGTCCTTGGGTATGCGGCTGTCTTTCGTCCTGCGGACGTGTCTGATCCGTTGGAGCAGCCTCTGTTTGATTAGTGTGACTTGGGAGTTCTGCCTTTGAGAGGACTGCCACATTTGTGATTTTGTCTTGCCAGGATATACCCAGAATGTGAAGATGGAAATTATTGAGCTTCTTTTCCTGGTAGCTGTAGTCGCCCATGTTTCACAGCCATACAGCAAGGTGCCGAGAACACAGGCCTTATAAACCATCAGCTTGGTTTTAAGGGTCAGCTTGGTGTTATCTCGTGTGCATTTCGCAAGTCGGCCAAAGGTGGTAGCTGCTTTCCCCATGTGTGTATTGAGCTCGATACACACAACAGGCTAAAGGCAGTTTGATTTTTTTTTGTGATGATTTACTATTGTCCTGTTCTTTTTGACATTCTCTACCACAACCTTTAACTGCATGTACCAGTTTTCTTGGCACCCAATCAACCAGCTCTTTTCTGTTCCCTCTTTAATTAGGAACCACTTCCGATTTTTAAAATAATTGTCAGCTGCTCTAACATGACTTGGCTTAATGCCAAGAATTGACTCATTAAGTGGTTTGAAGGCATGACTGTTAGTTATTTGCTTTTGGCAAAGGTTTTTCAAATGATTCTATTTCAAGGTTTTGTCATTGAATTTGGGTTTTTTTTTTGTGAACTTGAATCTGACAACTTTTCCGAAAGGATAGTGCCTCCCAGAAATCTGCTGCTGTTTTACACAACCTTGTGTGCAAGACTTAGACATGTTTTGTTTGCAAATCAAAGCAAAATCTCTGCTGAATCCTACTCTAACCCATCTGGTGTGATGGAATCTGCAGTGTGAGCTCTAATCGCACCCTCCTGAGGTGAATGTTATTTGCCCTTCGTGTCCTTAATCTCACCGCTAGACGGTGCAAGAGGCAGAGGAAACATTTGGGCGCAAATTTCCTTGGGGATTTTTTTCCCCCATTCCGCACTGTAACTTAGAAGAAAATGGCAGGTTTATTGCCAAACTTTAAACCTCAAGGAAATTGACCCTGCCTCCACTCCCATCCCCCCACAATAGTGAAAATTTGTGGGAATAAAGTACTGGCCCAGATTTTGCTGGAGTGGGGAATCTCGTGGCATGCCTTGTTAGACTTGTTCATGCAGATTTAGATTTAACACATTTTTGCCCATAAAGTGGCTGGAGGTATGAGCTGATAATAGCACAGCAAGGACAATAGGGTGTCTGGAACCTTGGTGATCAATACTACCAAACAGTGTACTTCCTTAACCAATGAGATTAAAGGATTGAGAAATAAACAGAGGAAGGACTAAGAAGGAGGCTGAGGTAGAGTGGGTAAATTCAATGTCAAACAGGTACAGAAAAGACAAATAAAGGGAAGGGAAGAAAAATTCAATTAAGAGAGAGAGAAAAACAGAAAGGAGAGCATTTTTTAAATCTCCAACAATTCACAAGCAATAGGAATGGGACTGCACAGTTTTAATTGTTCATTTTCTGGGCCAGAGAGGTTAATTGGCAGTCATTCACAATGATCCTGTTGTTAAAAGGATACTTATTCTGTTATTTGCTAAACTTAACTATCTGCAGTGATTTAAATGAGAAATTAATGTGAAAATGCAGGAACTTCATCAAACTCATCAGGGGGTTGAGACGAGATGCCGTTTTTATGAAGCTAACGGTGGATTGTCCAGCAACCTGTGACGATTTGCAATTCATGCGGTATCTTTTCCTCAACACGAGTTGTTGGCTGATTTGTACATCAATAACAGTGGCCATTATTCACACCCTATTATTTTTCCAGCAAATTCTCGGTCCTTGTATTTTTTCCATTTCTTAAACTTGCTCCCAGTGATTTTAAAGTTATTCAAAATGTGACACTGCTGTTGTTAATATATTTTTCATTTAAAAAATGCCAGTTCCTTTCCTGTCTGCTACAAGCGCCTACCTAGCCTGACTATGCTTCATTGAATGGGAAGCACTTACTTAAACCCACATTATCACTTTGTCCCCATGATCCCTGAAGTTTAGAAGATGGAAATTCTCAATCTGCTACGGCCTTTAAATCAAACTAAACAATTATTATTACAAAAGCCCACTCATATGCTGGTCCTTATTACAGACAGGTTAAAATTTTTAAAAACATTCACAAATATCATTACTCTAGGAAGCAGGAGGGGGTACAACTTAAATCTGAACTCTATTGTACCCACTACATAGCATGTCAAATCAAAATACTTTATATTTTTAAATGATTATGAATGACTCTGCTGTTCTTTCTCCCAACAGAAAAAGACATATGATTATTACAGAAGAGAGGTAAGTATTGTGGCTTTATTTTGCTAATTTCACTTTGTTTTGATTCTGTGCAAGATGAATCACCTGGTCCAGAATCTAAAAAAGAAATTTAGAATAACAACCAATTTTAAATATCTTTAATTGTACAATTTCAGAAACTTTCTGCTCAGTGTTTTTTTTTTAAAGCTGGAAATCTATTTCAGTATTGCAGGATTTGAAACAACTGATTTGAAAATCAGCTGCAATTTGATTGAATTCCCAATATTTGTAGGTTTACAAAAGCGGTATTTGAACAATTACTTTATTGTACACGTGGATTAATCTTCATGTTCACACACTGACTGTGCCTTTCTCTGTTTGTGGTAGATTCTATACTATCAACAGGCCCTCGTGAAGTCGAGGGTGAAGTCTTCTGTCTCACTGGGAGGGTAGGTCATGCAGAGGGTCCTGCTGTGGGCTGTCTTACTGTGAAACAAGGACACGCTAAAATTGTTCTTTTTCAACACACAGGTGCAGGTTACGGTTTTACCCATGCCTGCACGGTGAATTTTAAGTGCCAAAATCACCAAGGAAATGTTTGAAACATAGACATAGAAACATAGAAAATAGGAGCAGGAGTAGGCCATTCGGCCCTTCGAGCCTGCTCCGCCATTCATTATGATCATGGCTGATCATCCAACTCAGTAACCTGTTCCGGCTTTCACCCCATACCCTTTGATCCCTTTAGACCCAAGAGCTATATCTAACTCCTTTTTGAAAACATTCAATGTTTTGGCCTCAACTGCTTTCTGTGGTAGCGAATTCCACAGGCTCACCACTCTCCTCATCTCAGTCCTGAAAGGTTTACCCCATATCCTTAGACTATGACCCCTGGTTCTGGACTCCCCCACCATCGGGAACATCCTTCCTGCATCTACCCTGTCAAGTCCTGTTAGAATTTTATAGGTTTCTTTGAGATCCCCCCCTCTTCTGAACTCCAGCGAATATAATCCTAACCGACTCAATCTCTCCTCATATGTCAGTCCCGTCATCCCAGGAATCAGTCTGGTAATCCTTCGCTGCACTCCCTGTATAGCAAGAACATCCTTCCTCAGATAAGGAGACCAAAACTGCACACAATATTCCAGGTGTGGCCTCACCAAGGCCCTGTATTAATGCAGCAAGACATCCCTGCTCCTGTACTCGAATCCTCTCGCTATGAAGGCCAACATACCTTTTGCCCTTTTTTACCACCTGTTGCACCTGCATGCTTACCTTCAGTGACTGGTGTACGAGAACACCCAGGTCTCGCTGCATATTCCCCTCTCTCAGTTTATAGCCGTTCAGATAATAATCTGCCTTCCTGTTTTTGCTACCAAAGTGGATAACCTCACATTTATCCACATTATACTGCATCTGCCATGCATTAGCCCACTCACTCAACTTGTCCAAATCACCCTGAAGCCTCTCTGCATCCTCCTCACAACTCACCCTCCCACCCAGTTTTGTGTCATCTGCAAATTTGGAGATATTACATTTAGTTCCCTCATCTAAATCATTAATGTATATTGTGAATAGCTGGGGCCCTAGCACTGATCCCAGTGGTACCCCATTAGTCACTGCCTGCCATTCGGAAAAAGACCCATTTATCCCCACTCTTTGTTTCCTGTCCGCCAACCAGTTTTCTATCCATCGCAATACACCACCCCCAATCCCATGTGCTTTAATTTTACATGCTAATCTCTTATGTGGGACTTTGTTGAAAGCCTTCTGAAAGTCCAAATAAACCACATCCACTGACTCCCCCTCATCAACTCTACCTGTTACATCCTCGAAGAATTCTAGTAGATTTGTCAGGCATGATTCGCAGTGGCGCAGTGGTTAGCACCGCAGCCTCACAGCTCCAGTGACCAGGGTTTGGTTCTGGGTCCTACCTGTGTGGAGTTTGCAAGTTCTCCCTGTGACCGTGTGGGTTTCCGCCGGGTGCTCCGGTTTCCTCCCACAGCCAAAGACTTGCAGGTTGATAGGTAAATTGGCCATTGTAAATTGCCCCTAGTGTAGGTAGGTGGTAGGAGAATGGTGAGGATGTGGTAGGGAATATGGGATTAATGTAGGATTAGTATAAGTGGGTGGTTGTTGGTCGGTATAAACTCAGTGGGCCGAAAGGCCTGTTTCAGTGCTGTTTCTCTCTATGATTTCCCTTTTGTAAATCCATGTTGACTCTGTCCGATTCTACCACTGTTCTCCAAGCTCTGCTATAAAATCTTTGATAATGAACTCTAGAATTTTCCCCACTATCGATGTCAGGCTGACTGGTCTATAATTCCCTGCTTTCTCTCTACCTTCCTTTTTAAATAGTGGGGTTACATTAGCTACCCTCCAATCTGTAGGAACTGTTCCAGAGTCTATAGAATCTTGGAAGATGACCACCAATGCATCCACTATTTCTAGGGCCACTTCCTTAAGTACTTCCTTAAGTCCAGTTTCCTCCCACAGCCAAAGACTTGCAGGTTGATAGGTAAATTGGCCATTATAAATTGCCCCTAGTATAGGTAAGTGGTAGGGGAATTGAGGGAAGGTGGGGATGTGGTAGGAATATGGGATTAATGTAGGATTAGTATAAATGGGTGGTTGATGGTCGGCACAGACTCGGTGGGCCGAAGGGCCTGTTTCAGTGCTGTATCTCTAAATACATTTTTAAAAAAATAAAAAAATAAATACTCTGGGATGCAGACCATCAGGCCCTCGGGATTTATCAGTCTTCAATCTCATCAATTTCCCCAACACCATTTCTCTACTAATACTGATTTCTTTTAGTTCCTCTCTCTCACTAAGTCCTGTGTTCCCCAATATTTCTGGTATGATATTTATGTCCTCCTTTGCGAAGACAGAACCAAAGTATGCATTTAGTTGGTCAGTCATTTCTTTATTCCCCATAATAAATTCCCCTGTTTCTGACTGTAAGGGACCTACATTTGTCTTCACCAATCTTTTTCTCTTCACATACCTAGAGAAACTTTTACAGTCAGTTTTTATGTTCCCTGCAAACTTGATCTCGTACTCTATTTTCCCCTTCTTAATCAATCCCTTGGTCCTCCTTTGCTGAATTCTAAGTTGAGTGGAGTTGATTGTAAATGCAGATATTTCTCCCCAATTCCCATCAAGACAGTTTCTAAGGAACAACCTGTTCCTGATTCTGAACCTGCGCACAACACTGCCCAGCGCCACACTGTCCATTTCACTCATACATGGAACTTGCAACACAGAGACAGGCCATTCAGCCCATCCAGTTTGTGTCAGCCTTACCCTCCATGTGAACAAATAGTTCGAACCACTTGTAACCAAGCTGTTACAAATCTCTTCAGTGATTTATTATGTTATAAAAAGCAAGAACAGCTTATATTGCATATATGAACGCTGCACCTGCACCGAGTCAAACACCTCACCTCCTGTTGACATTCCTATTTACATCCAGGCATGTGTAAGATATCTTTATGTACACACAGTTGCTAAAAGAGTTTGAATATGTCAGAGACCACTTTTTAAATAATTGGTCCAGGGTGTATAAATGTATAAATGTAATTCAGTCCTCATTTTAAATTCATACATTTTCCCCTATTTTATACAACAAACTTTGATTTTCTTTGTAGCTAAATAGCAAAACTGACTGTAATTCGGGAAGCAGTGAATTAGAATTGGTTTCAAGTTTCAGTTTCGAGTTCCTCTGAAGTAGCAACTGAGGAGCGATAAGATGCAAAACTGAGGGGTGCTATAGCGCCACCATTGGAGGGACAGCTTACTTACAGCGTGACAGTTTACATGGGCAATTCCCATTATAAATGTGGATGTAGAAATTTCTAAAGTGAAAAATCAACACCAAAACATGACAACAAGAAGTGCACACATGTAAGATTTTTACTTTAGGTATATTTCATTTGACTCTGCAATATCCTCAGAGTTTTTATTGTATCGTGTTGCACATTAATACTATGATTGTTACCCCTTCAGGATTGTAAAATACTGTGAGCAGTTTTTTACCCATGATCCTATAATGTCAGGATGTCTCCCTAGCAATCCTTGGCTCACTGATGACGCAACGTTTTGGGAACTCAATACTCCGATGTAAGTGCTCTGATTGTGATTCTACCCTTAAGAAACATTGGAACACAATGGTTCCTTTTTTCTATTACCGAACGGCAATGTAACGTAGTTCCCTCTTGTAGCAGTTGTGCTTCCAGTTCAGCAGTGAAATTCTCCCCGTGCTGTCTAATTACTGACCTGTTTTGTTTTACTGTTGGGGCGGCTGCAGGGTGGACAACCCAACGAAGCTGCGAGTCGAGCGGTGGACCTTCAGCTTCACTGAACTGATGAGGGATCCCAGAGGCCGCCAGAACTTTGAGCTCTTCCTCAAGAAGGAATTCAGTGGTATGTGAGGGCACGGCATTGTAAGGACTGGCTCAGATACAGATAAAGGAATGTGATGGTTCCCTGAGCCTCTGGGGATGAGGGCTGGATGCTGCGGGATGCAAGGCTTGACAGATATTTTGGTTAATTTATTTGGCTGAGCTGTCCATTGGGTCATTAAGTGGGGCCTTGTGGGTTGGAGATGCTGGTAGAGCAGGTTGTGAAGCTGGAGTTGGCTGAATGGCAGAAATTTGTTCTGTGCTTTCTCATGTTGCTAAGGGAGGGCCTTGAATTAAATCATGCTTGAATCCCAGTCAATATAGCAGATGGTACAGAATGCTAAAAATACAAAACAAGAGGTAATAAATATAAGATAGTCACTAATAAATCTAATAAGGAATTCGGGAGAAACTTCTTTACTCAGAGAGGGGTGAGAATGTGGAACTCACTACCACAGGTAGTTGAAGTGAATTGTATAGATACATTTAAGGGGAAGCTAGATAAGCACATGAGGGAGCGACAGGAATAGAAAGGTTATGTTGATATAGTTCGGTGAAGTAGGGAAGATCATGCAGAGGATAAATGCCGGCAGAGAGCAGCTGGTCCAAATGGCCTGTTTCGGTGCTGTAACTTTGATGTAGTTCCATGTATTACCAAGACTGTGCCTGAAATTGCTAGTTGTACTGCAGATATAGTCTGGGGTTCTGATAGAATTGTGCCCTAAGTAGCATCAGAGGTAGGTTTGGTATGTTACATGCCTTCTAGATTGCAGGAATATTACAGCAATATTGCTTGCCCCGTTCACTATTGCATTTTTCACACACAGTTTCTAAAAATCTTTTTTTAAAAAAACAACTCTCTGGCCCTGATAATTTGCAGGCCTGGATCCTGGCACTTACCTTGGGAATGTGCCTGCCAGGGACCTCCACTGTTCTCTGTCCTGGAGTCTGTGGCTTCAGTGGGTGGTCCATCATTTACAAACGCACAGTGGGGCCTGGGATATCCCACAGGCCAGGAAATCCGGACAGTAGAACAGCTTGTGGCTCCCCACAAAGCTTAGCTAGTTAAATCCTGAGCAACTGGGCTGCACACTCCAGGATGATCCCAGATTTGGTCCCTGGTCTGTGGTGGGTTAGCTGATTTCAGGCAGGCCAGTGTTACCATTGGTCTAGGTTCGAGAGGGGGAGATATTGGCCAGGGTTCCTGCTCCTGATCGCTAACCAGCTGTTTCTGCTGGAGATGTGGAGTGTCAATAACAAGTGAAGACAGGATGAGGTTAGTTTGCGATGCTGACACTCGCAGTCTCGACTCACGAAAAGTGACCACTTGGCCCATGAAACTGCCCAGTGAGCGAGCGATCTGTAGCTGCTGATGAGAATGAGAAGAGGGGAAAAAAATTGATGAAAGAAAGAGCAATAAGATGCGGAGGAACTTTCATCTTTCTAGAGGGATAGAATTGAAAAGTAGAGAAGTTATGCTAAACTTATATCAAAACTTGGTTAGACCACACTTGAAGTACTGTATATAGTTTTGGTCCCCATATTATGAAAATGATTTCAAGGCACTGGAGAGAGTGCAGGGTTTTACAAGGATGATATCAGAACTGCAAGGTTATCCTATCAGAAAAGGATAAACAGGCTGGTTCTTATTTCTCTAGAAGAGAGAAGGCTGATACATGGCCTAGTAGCGGTCTTTAAAACCTTGGTGGACACAGAAAGAGTGTTTCCACTTGTGGAGAAGAGCAAAATTAGAAGCCATCAATGTAAGATAATCACCAAGAAATCATATAGGGAACAACAACAACTGCCACTTATATAGCACCTTTAACATTGTAATACATCCCAAGGTGCTTCACAGGAGCGTTAGCAAACAAAATCTGATACCAAGCTACAAAAGGAGATTTTCGGGCAGATGACCAAAAGCTTGGTCAAAGAGGTAAGTTTTAAGGAGTGTCTTAAAGGAGGAAGGTGAGGCAGAGAGGCACAGAGGTTTAGGGAGAGTATTCCAGAGCTTGGGGCCTTGGCAGCCGAATGCACAGCCACCAGTGGTGGAGCGACACAAATCGGGGATGCTCAGAAGGCCAGAATTGGAGGAACACCGAGATGTTGGAGGGTTGTGGGACTGGAGATTCCAGAGATAGGGTGGAATGAGGGTAGCGAGGGATTTAAAAACAAGGATAAGAATTTCAAAATCGAGGTGTTTGTGGACCGGGAACCAATGTAGGTCAGCGAGCACAGGGGGTGATGGGTGAACGGAATGGTGCGAATTAGGACAAGGACAGCAAAGTTTTGGATGAGCTTAGGTTTATTTAGAGTGTGTTGAGAATACAGAACCCGCTGCCACAGGAGAATTGCACTGATGTATTTAAGGGGAAGCAAGTTAAGCATATGAGGGAATACAGGGTTATGTTGATAGAGAATGGGTGAGGCTCGAGTGGAGCATAAATGCCAGCATGAAGTGGTTGGGCTGAATGGCCTGTTTCTGTGCTGTATATCCTATGTCATCTTATGTATTTGAAAATAGCTTAATTTCTTCTGAACTATACCTTGCCATCCTGTGTTTATATCTATGATGTGACATTTGGACAAATGTTAAATGATGAGGTTTTACATTTTAGGAGAGAACTTGGCATTCTGGGAGGCTTGCGAAGACTTGAAGTACGGAGAACAGTCAAAGTTCAAAGAAAAAGCTGAGGAGATTTACAAGTGAGTTGATGTGCAGCATCCTCAATAACAACAACTTGCATTTATATAGTGCCTTTAATGCAGTAAATCATCCCAAGGCGCCTCACAGGAGAGTTGTCAAACAAAATCTAACACTGGGCCATATAAGGAGATATTAGGGCAGGTGACCAAAAGCTTGGTCAAAGAGATAGATTTTCAGGAGAAGAGAAAGATAGAGGGGTGAAGAGGTTTAAGGAGGGAATTTAAGAGCTTAGGACCTAGGCAGCTGAAGGCATGGCTACCAATGGTGGAGCGATGGATATCACGGATGCTCAAGAGGCCAGAATTGGAGGAGTATAGATATCTCTGAGGGTTTTTTAGGGCTTTAGGAGGTTACAGAGTGGGGAGCCTCTCTGGTTTTGCCTTTGGCAAATAGAGAGATCCCTAAATCTCGGGTCACGGTCTGACTGGATGGACACTGAAGTGGGGTGTGACTCACTGAAAAAGGGGACCTCACTCCACTTTGCTCAGGTTGGACCTTAACGCCCAATTTATACTGAATTACTTTGATCCAGTGTTAAACTTACAGTGTAAATGCACACATAGTGACAGGGAAAAAAATGGCAGAGGGGTAAAGAATGAAGAAGAGAAATAAAATTAATGTAAAACTTAATTAGAAAGAATGAGGTATAAACATAGAGGGCTCAGTAGCACTCTCGCCTCTGAGTCAGAAGGTAGTGGATTCAAGTCCCACTCCAGGACTTGAGCACATCAATCTAAGCTGACATTCCGGTGCAGGCCTGAGGGAGTGCTGCACTGTCAGAGGTGCCATCTTTCAGATGAGACATTAAACCGAGACCCTGTTTCTCCTCTCAGTTGGATGTAAAAGATTCCAAAGCACTACTTTGAAGTAAGGCTAGGGAGTTCTCACCTGGTCATTGTCACATTGCTGTTTGTGGGAGCTTGCTGTGTGCAAATTGACTCCTGTGTTTCTAACATTACAACAGTAACAATGCTTCAGAAGTACTTAATTGGCTGTGAAGCACTTTGAGACATCCCGAGGTCGTGAATAGTGCTATATAAATGCAAGTCTTTCCTTTTTATTAAGGCGAGTTGAAAAGTTAGGGAAACCAGTAACAGAGGAAAATATTCTCGAATATTTGCTGCCCTGGGATGGATGGTGGGAACATTTACTGTTACAGTAATAAAACACAGTTTAGATCTCATTCAAGATTCATCATGGAAAAATTACAATTGTTTCAGGGAAAAGAGCCATGTAATTCTGTAAAGTTTAGGATACGAGTCTTACTTTCTTGTCTGTTCTTGATGTATCAGGAAGGTGACTTGTAAGTTTTTATAGTAAGGGAAAGGGTGCAAATTATATATTGAATGCTGAATGGGAGGGGTTTTATCTCAATGTAACAAACATTTCTGGTTCCAGTCCTACTCAGGCCCCCTCCCCCAACTCTTTTTCCAGTACATTGATGACTGTATCGGTGCCGTTTCCTGCTCTCACCCCAAACTGGAAAACTTCATCAACTTCGCTTCCAATTTCCACCCTTGTCTCAACTTCACATGTTCCAGCTCCAACACTTCCCTTCCCTTCTCGACTTCTCTGTCTCGATTTCTGGGGTTAGGCTCTCCACTAATATTCAATATAAGCTCACCGACTCCCCCAGCTACCTTGACTACACATCCTCACACCCTGCCTCCTGTAAGGACTCCATTCCATTCTCCCAGTTTCTCTGTCTCTGTCTGCTCTGATGATGTCACTTTCCACATCAGTGCTTCTGATATGACTTTTTCCTCAACCAAGGATTCCCCCACACTGTGGTTGACAGGGCCCTCGACCATGTCCAACCTATTTCCCGCACTTCTGCCCTCACCCCTTCCCCTTCCTCCCAGAACCACGACAGGGTTCCCTTTGTCCTCACTTTCCACCCCATCAGCCTCCACATCCAAAGGATCAACCTCTGCCATTTCCGCCACCTCCAGCACATCTCCCCTCCCATCAGCATTCCGAAGGGACTGTTCCCTCCGCAACACCCTGGTCCACTTCTTCATCACCCCCAACGCCCCATCCCCTTCCCGTGGCGCCTTCCCATGTAATCACAGGAGGTGTAACGCCTGTCCTTTTACCTCCTCTCTCCTCACTATCCAAGGCCCCAAACACTGCTTCCGGGTGAAGCAGCGATTTATTTGTACTTCCTTCAATTTAGTATACTGTATTCGCTGCTCACAATGCGGTCACCTCTATATTGGAGAGACCAAATGTAGATTGGGCGACTGCTTTGTGAAACACCTCCACTCAGTCTGCTAGCATGACCCCGAGCTTCCGGTGCAAGACGAAAAGCCTTGACAACATGTCTCTATTTTCAGCAATACTCATGTTCTGTACTACCAAACGACTATTTGTATACCTTCCTTTTTGTTCTTCTTGCCCCCCCCTCCCCTTTCACTTGCTCAAAGCCCATTACATATCGAACCTTTGCCAGTTCTGATGAAGGTTCACAAACCTGAAACGTTAACTCTGTTTCTCTCACCACAGATGCTGCCAGACCTGCTGAGTATTTCCAGCACTTTCTGTTTTTATTAAGGAAAGGTTTAATCAGACTGTCCTGATATCTGCTACTGTTATACTGCTATTGATTGCTCTCTATATTGTTGCAATAGTTCGTTGTTGAGCAGGGAAGCTTAAGTCAATTTAGATGCAGTGACCACTGAACTGTTGAACTAAAACCTTAAGACAATAGTCAATTTAGTCACCTCTGTACCCCTAAGTGAAAGAGTTCAGAGAACTTCAACTGGTTGATAATAACTACAGGAACAATAGTTAGTTTTGCAGAGGAAACAAATGCTTCATCATATCCTCTCTAATACCTCCTGGCCTACAATCCAAACCCAAAGCTGAAATGGTAGCCTGTTAACAAACAGTAGCAGTCAGTACCTCTTCCTCATTACATAACAAAAACCCACCAATGTACTTTCCTTTGATTTCAGAACGTTCCTGGCGCAGGGAGCGAGGCGTTGGATTAACATTGATGGGAGGACCATGGAGATTACTGTGAAGGGCCTGAAACATCCACATCGCTACGTGCTGGATGCGGCACAGACTCACATTTACATGCTGATGAGAAAGGTCTGCCATTCATTAGTTTTCTCTTTGCAGGTTTCATGGCTTTGTCATTTTGTGACCCCCCGAGTACCTGATTTTTATGAGTGGGAAGGTGGCTCAGTGTTGTCTGTTTTCTCTTCAATAACAACTCCTTATCAAGGCAGTGAGATGAACAAAGGTGTTTCAGGGGTAGCTTTTCAAAGAACGGGTTGCAGCTCCTCCTAACACACTCCTGTCACCCCTTCTTGTTTCTTTTGTGCAGGATTCGTACCCACGTTTCTTAAGATCCCCCATTTACAAGGATACACAGAGTAAGGCGCTCATTCCTGAAGAGACCAAGCAAAAAAGGTCAGCAATGGAATGTTTCCACTCTTAAATTGGTCAAATTAAAGCCGACACTGAGTAATGATCGGGAATGCACTGCCTGCAAGAGAAATGAATGCCAGTTCAACAGTAACTTTTAAAGGGGAATTGGAAAAAATGCAGGACTCCAGGGAAAGGGCGGGGGTGGAGGGGGGGGTGGGGGAGGTGTGGTGGGGGGGGGGCGGTGGAAGGTGGGATTAATTGGCCATCTCTTTCACAGACACGATGGGCTGAATGACCTCCTTCTGTGCTTTATCACTCTATTATTCAATGTGTGACATTCAGAGCCAAGCTGTGAGGTGGATTTGTGGCCAAATGGAGAAACGGTTACAAGGAGGGAAAGCTGTAGTCTCCAGTAGCCTAACACTGACCTGCTGTAGGGTAGCTCATGAGACGGCCTCAATTAACCAGATGTCAGCAAGTAAGATGAGAACATGGCCTTGAAATTGGAAGTCAAGGTGGCTGGCATTTCACAAGCTAAACTGCATGGGTGCTTCCACCATGCTGAATACAGATGTCTAACTTTTAGCTGATGGGAAACTCGGAGACCAGTGATGACAGCTGCCATCAGAAGCATTATGTGGAGACCAGGTTTGTGAACTATGTGTTCATATATCTGGGGTTTAGTTCCTACACTGGGATTGGGTTAAAGAGAGGCAGTCACTTGCTACTGACCCCCTACTTCTATAACTGTGAACAGTTCCGTGCACCACACCTTAGGAAGGATATATTGGCCTTGGAAGGAGCACAGTGTAGATTTACTTTAATGATACCTGGACTCCAGGAGTTAATCTACGAGGAGAAATTAAACAAACTAGAGCTGTATTCCTTGGAATTTAGACGGGTTAGGGGTGATTTGATCAAAGTTTTCAAGATATTAAGGGGAACAGATAGGGTAGATTGACAGAAATTATTTCCGCTAGTTGGGGAGTCTAGGACTAGGGGGAATAGTCTTAACTATTAGAGCCAGACCTTTCAGGAGTGAAATTAGGAAACACTTCTTCACATATAGGGTGGGTAGAAGTCTTCAGCAAAGGGCAATTGATGCTAGATCAATTGTTAATTTTAAATCTGAGATTGATACACTTTTGTTAGCTGAAGGTGTTAAGGAATATTGGGCAAAGGTGGGTAAGTGGAGTTAGATCACAGATCAGCCATGATCTCAATGAATAACAGATCAGGCTTGAGGGGCCAAATGGCCTCTTCCTATGTTCCTATAACTGGTAGAACAGCCTTTCAACGAGAAACATGTTCACCTGTAGCCATAGTGACATAGATAGCGACAGTTCATGGCAAGTTGCACTGCTCTCAACACCATTTAGGATGAGTTAATGGTATTTGCTGTATACTTAATAATAGCCTAAACGCCTGCTAATGACTTGGCCAAAGACCAATTTGTGATTATCCTTTTTGTGGGAGTGATGAACACACAGTATTTGGGGTCATGGTAATTCAAGGTGACTGCCTGACATGGGAGCTGGGAGTTGTTGTAAGCTCAGTAATCCCCTGCCGAATGCGCCAGGGTGCTGTTGATTGACCAGTCTGCCTGGTTCATTGAGTCTATTGAAGAGGGTGGACCTCTCACTGGAAGTTGGGGTTCTACCCACTCAACTTCAGATGACACTATAACCTGCAGGCAGCACCAACAGGAGGTTAATATCTGGACAAGCAGTGGGAAGTTTACCAGTGATTCATCCTGGTAAATTGTCAGATAAATTGTAAGTAAATCCCACAAGTTCTGATAAACCCACTTTCGGCTCAAAACCTTGGACACTGCCAACATGTTCTTGTGTTAGGCGGAACAGGCTCAAAAGGTTGAATGGTCTAAGTCCTGTTCCTATGTTATCTAAGCTTAAGGTAAATGGCCTGTGTCCTTGGAAGGGGAGAGTATACATTCCAATCAGGCAAGTAGAAACTCTAAATGGGTTTCTTAATGGCTTGGCTTGAATGTTCTTAAGCATGGTGCATTTCTAAGTGTATCAGAACGTGACCGAATAGTACAATGGTTAACAAAGAGCAAACGCATGAAAAAAAAATTTGCTACATTAACAAATGTACACCCACAGTGCAGTTAGGGAGGGAGTTCCAGGATTTTGTGACCCAGTGACAGTGAAGGAACAGCGATATTGTTCCAAGTCAGGATGGTGTGTGACTTGGAGGGGAACTTTCAGGTGGTGGTGTTCCCATGCGCCTGCTGTCCTCGTCCTTCTAGTTGGTAGAGGTCACGGGTTTGGAAGGTGCTGTTAAAGGAGCCTTTGTGCGTTGCTGCAGTGCATCTTGTAGATGGTACACACTGCTGCCACTGTGCGTCGGTGGTGGAGGGAGTGAATGTTTAAGGTGGTGGATGGGGTGCTGATCAAGTGGACTGCTTTGTCTTGGATGATGTCAAGCTTCTTAAGTGTTGGAGCAGCACTCATCCAGGCAAGTGGACAGTATTCAATCACACTCCTGACTTGTGCCTTGTAGATGGTGGACAGGCATTGGGGAGTCAGGAAGTGAGTAACTCACTGTAGAATTCCCAGCCTCTGACCTGCTGTTGTAGCCACAGTATTTGTGTGGCTGGTCCAGTTCAGTTTCTGGTCAATGGTAACCCTCAGGATGCTGACGGGGGATTCAGCGATGGTAATGCCATTGAACGTCAAGGGGAGATGGTTAGATTCTCTCTTGTTGGAGATGGTCATTGCCTGGCACTTTTGTGGCACAAATGTTACTTGTCACTTATCAGCCCAAGCCTGAATGTTGTCCATCTTTGAGATTCTTTTTGGCTAGAAACTGTGCTGGAAACTAAAAGGGACTGGAGAGGTGATTAGGTGATTGGTTTTGAAAAACTTGGAGGTCTTGGGGTGCAGGTTTTGGTTCAAATCCCAGGTACAATTAATAGGTCTTTCATGATTTCAGGATTTTTGCGTGCAGGTGGAATTGGTATCCTGCATGGAAGGGTTGAATGTCCCTCTGTAACATCCCCCATGCCCACCTCTTTCTCAGCAGCTCACCTGCTGCTGAAACCCTGTCGACACGACTATTCCACTGCTCTCCTGCCCGATTATTACGTTGCTGTTTGTGGGATCTTGCTGTGCACACATTCGCTGCCTCATTCCCTACATTACAACAGTGACTACACTTGTAAAAAATAATATACTTATTTGGCTGTAAAGCGGGTTGGGATGTCCTGAGGTTGTGAAAGGTGCTGTATAAAATACAAATCTGGCTATCTTTCTTTCAGACAGTAAGTTCCCAATAGAAACTGTGTCTTTAGGTGGCGGTTTTAATTGTTCTCTGAAGGCAAGGGAGGGAGGGAGAGCAAGAGGAATGTAAGAAATTTAAAGAAACTATTTTCTTTTTATATCACATCTAAGGATATAGTTTCACAAGCAGTAAACTACTTTAAAAGTGCAGCATTCATGCTAATTCTACCACAGCCAAGTTTGACGAATTCACTGGAGACTAGGGATTGCAGATCTACGTAGCACAGTGGGTGGTGTATCTACTCACTATTATCAGGCGGGGGGAGGGTGCTAGGGAGAGTAATTTATCATTCATGTATAGACCTGCAAACATGGCAGACATGATCACGGTTTTCATGTGTCTTATATGATTATATTTTGTTGTTTTCAGTAACTTCCCTTTCATGAAGAGACACAGACGTTCCAGTCCCAGCCCTGTAATCCTGCGGCAGCTTGAGCTGGAGGCGAGAGCGAAAGCAGCCGCTAGTGGGACGAAGGTGGTCGACATAACACAGGTTATGAGCAAGTTAGATCGCAGGAACCGGCTGCAGCAGGAGCCTCCCAAACAAGAGGCGCAGTAAAGACCCTCGGGGAAATGCTAAACCATCACTTCCGCAAAATGCTCAACAAATTAATAAACATTTAACGCAGATAGGGCATGTACCCAGTGCTCGAAGTGTGAGAGTATGGGGCACAGGTGTTGGCACCAGCACCTCTCCAAGCTGTAATATCACTTTATTGTGAGCTCCCCTCCACACGTTCCCCTCCTGCCTCTTCGCTCCAGCCTCTTCCTTTCTGCCCCTCTTCCTACCCCTCCAACCTTTCCCCTCCACCCTCCCATTCTAATGCTGCCCTCCTGCCCCTCCCCAACCTTCTCCAACCCTCCTGCCTCTGCTCTCCAATCTCCCCACTCATTCTAAGCCACAGTGGCCAAGGAATACTGTGGGTGGATTTCACCCAGGCATGTAATGAACCTTCTCTGTAAATGGGCATTGTTTGCATGGGAAAGCATTGTTTGCTAAGCCTTTACTTTGCTTGTTTACCAATGACCCGATAATGTAATTCACGTTGAAATGCACCATTGCGTCAATTGCACAGAACACTTTTGTGGCAAAATTCTTCTCTCCTTGACCCAATACAAAAGTTGCAGTATACCCAGTCACTTAGAAGTTCTTCACCACATTCCACTTAGGCAGCGGACATTTTTATTACACAAGTAAGGAACTTTATTGATCACCAGACTAATGAAACGAGGCATCTATTGATTTTATTACCACTAAGCTGTGGCACCACACTGGCTGGGAATTTCCTCAGCACTGCTTCGCCAGTGGAAATCATAAATAGGCTCTTTGACACACTTGTGGTAAAGTTGTGGGGGTGGTGTAGGATCAGCTCCCAGGAAATTCCCAACTATTGCCTTGATTAATGGAATCCAGTGTAATTATTGTATATTCATATAATATCTTGTTACGTCTCTCACAAGCATCTCAAAATGCCTCAGTTACAGTAAGCCACTTTGCAATGCAATGACTGTTGTTCTGTAGTGAAATGCAGCAACCATTTTGCATTTAGCGATATCCTACAAATGGCTATGAGGGGATTGAGCACTTCATCTGCTTTTTTTGGGGAGTTTTCTCCAGGAAGGAATGTTAGCCAGAACACTGAAAGGACTGTTCTTTAACATCTACCCAAACAGGCAGACGGGTCCGTATCACATCTGAAGGATCGGAGTAGCTCTTGCACCCTAACTCATGAGCAAGGGGCTGTCACAGCTGAGCCAAGCTGACACTAAACAGCTGATTTACCAAATGTGAGACCCCAACGCAGAGCTTTATCCTCTGGGAGCAGGTCCGCTGCCCACAATTTTCTGTCTGGTGTGCGCTGCCAGTAAGCCTCTGAAAATCAGCCTTAGTGATTTTTTGTTTTTTAATAACACTCCTGTGAAGCACCTTGGGATATTTTGCTACACGAGAGACATCATATTATTCCAGGTTGTTACTCTTGGTACAAATGCACCAACTAAATGCTATTTAGAACTAGGCTACATAATCCAAGTCAGGACTGGTTGCAGATAATCTTTTCATGCAAGTGGTGCCCGTTATCCAATTGTTTATAAGCGTGAGATTGGCTGATCCATTCAATTTTACATTCCTTCCCAAGTGCAATCCAAACTCATCCTAGCGTCCCACACTATCACACCCCCACCATTCCACACCCCCCTGCCCATCATACTTACCTACTCCCCATCATCCCACAACGCCTGCCATCACCATCCCTTGTGCCACTTTGTTTTAAGCTTCCCTTCGAGCCCTGAGTATAATGTACCTATCTAAGACTGTGCCAATGTCTATGCAAATCTAAATATTGGCTATTGAATGCAGTTGCCAGCAATAACCAGTGTAAAAGCTGAAGCTGTTGTCATTTGTTGGTGAGATCTAATATTTCTTGTCTTCAGCTAATTATTTCCAGCAGTTCTTGAGGTCACTGAAGGTTTGCAAAGGAGTCTAAGTTGGCCAGGTGGAAGGGTTCAGAGGCTAATCCTTATTCAAGCTGCACCACTCGAGTTTATCTCTTGACAGGCAACTGAGTGGCAGCATTTTGGGTGAAGTGCGTGATCTGGTTGTGTGGTTCATGGGAATGTGGGGGAGCTGGCGGGTAATGCGTATCAGAGTCTGACAAGAGCTGCTGAGAAGAGGAATAGAAAATCACAAAAAAACACTCAATAGAATAAAGAATGACTACTGCACTTACACAGAACAAGTCATCTGCTGACCAAGAGCTATGCAAACACAGGCTTGGGTTCATTACATTACCCTTCGCAACTCTGAAATGAAAAATTGTGTAAAAAACTGATGACCTTTGCAATGCTACTTTCAGGATAAATGCCTACTTTATGAAAATTAGTTGCAAAGAATGATATATCTTGCCTTCTAGTTGATTTCTGACTGTTTCTGTTCAAGTTTTGAATATTTTCTTGCAGTGAATTCTGATGTCATCTTCAGGATGCTGACTGGGTGAGGTTACTGAAAGTTGATGGGTTACCATCAGTAGGTGCTGCCATTTTCACAGGTTGCTGGTTCGGGGTTACTAAAGTTGAAAGCGCAGTGGGGATGAGTCAAAAAGCTGAAACAACACAGGTTACGCCAGTCTTGTACTCAGGTTTTTGCCCTGTGAAAGTGGAAATTCAGCACAAAAAAAACGGAGCAGCCAAATCTCACTCTGGTCTGTGACAGCTTCTCTGCCAAGGCCCAAAGAGTAGGTTGATGTTCGCATTGGTGGTGTGGGGGGGGGGGGGGGGGGGGGGAGGGGGGCAATACTGTCAGCTGCCATGATAACCACCACAGCTGACACAACACTTCAAACCCCAATGTGTACTATAGGTTGTACTGATTGAGCCACATCTGGCTCAATAACACTGCCAAACCCACATAGTTTAAGCAAAATGATTCAATGCAAACAACAGAAATAAACCAAAGGGATATTAAAGTTAATGGGAGTGTTTGTAGCCACTGTTTTTAAAGAGTTCTTGATGGTGACACTTTTAATATTTGTATTAAGGCAATAATTAGGGTAAGCATGACTGTACCAATAAGAGATATGGCTTGAGAACAGTTTCAATTACCTCGTAATTGTAAGTCATTGGCCCTGAAAATTTGAATTCTTTACTTCTTAATGTACAATTGATGAGGGAATGTAATGTTTACTGTTTTCTCTTGCACTATGTTTGCTGGTCTTTTCACTAGTGTCCAATCATTTTGATGCTTGGTCTCATTGTGTAATTGATTATCGTGAGGGAGCAGGTGAAGGCCATCTGGCACAATCAAATCACTGCCCGAAATATTGAGTGTGTTTTGTTTGTGGAAATCATTTGTAAGATGTTGTTTCCTTTTGTTGCAAAAGATTTTTTTTGCATATGCATTGACTCAGTTAAGTAATGTAATGTTGGTTTGGGTGTCCTGAAATTTTCGCTCGAAATATCTGGGTGGGAGTGAGGGGCTCTGGGAAGTATTCCACTGAGCTTTAATTATCTCGAACATTTCCTGTGGAGGGTCCACGACAGTGCAGGTCGTCCGGGGTCTGTAGGAAAGAAAGGGCCTCCAAGTTCAGCAGTCTCTCTTTTTAAAAAAGGGTCTCAGTTAGCATTGTGCTTGGTTCATTTAAAGCTTCTATTCTCTGCTATTGTTTAGCTGACCCTGTCATCTTCTTGGATATATTTTTGCAGTCTTTCATCTTTGCTTTAATTTCATGCAGTGCTGCTGGTGACTCCATAATAGTCTGCTCTGAAATAACGATATGTCACGGCTAGAATATCTGCACACTTTACAAACTTCAGTTCACCGTGACTCCCAAAAACTGGTTCACAGAAGTACAGACTACAGGAGATAACATGCAATAGGAGTGAATTATATCTGAGAAAACATAGAGATATTCAAAAATCATAAGGGGTCTGGGCAAAGTCGATGGGGAGAAACATGAAAGGATCAAAAACGAGAGGGCACAGATTTAAAATAAATAGTAAAAGAAGCAAAAGTGACATGAGGAAAAACTTTTCACGCAGCGAGTGGCTAAGGTCTGGAATACATTGCCTGAGAATGTGGTGGAGGCAGATTCGATTGAAGCATTCAAAAGGGAATTAGACTGTTATGTGAAAAAGAAGAATGTGCGGGGTTATGGGGAGAAGACAAGGGAATGGCAGGAGAATCGGTGGCCTCCATCTGCACTGTAACAATTCTGTGATTCTGTGAAAACACACAGGTAGTAGGAGACTATGTATATGAGGTAGCACACAGGTAGTTGGGAGTTATATATAATATATAGGAGTGAGCTACCTACAAGGAAACATGCAGGTTGTAGGAAGTTATACATCAGATAATACACAAAAGTCTGTTACAATGGAGTAATGTATTGGTTCAATTAACAAGTAGTAGAAACAGGCTCAAGCAGTTTATATGTGTCGTCACAACTTTGAGGTGTATTACTGTTTTGAAGCAGATTTAAATTTACAATGTGTAGAGAACAAGTAATTTTTTTCTAGTTTTAGTGAGATCTGCAGTTATGACATGATAGTTTTCAAGTAGTCGATACCAGCTTGTCTTACATGATTCAGCTGCAGTGAGTGATGTGATGGAGTATTAGACAAAATCAGGGTGTCACAGCATGGGAAGAAGTGGGTTTGCACCCATAATGGACCCACACACCACTGAGTTCCTGGCCGTAGCTGTATTGCTGTGGGATGGGAGGGAGCAGCAGAGCCCACATTTTCAGAGAGAATGGAAGGAGATTTGCCACTGAGATGCTCTCTCACAATTCCCAATGGAGGGCAGGTTTCCCATAAGACATTGGTAAAGCAAGGAAGAGAAAAAAGGGTTTGGACAATAAGTAACTGGAGTGCCAGTGTCCCACTTGATTCAAACCACGGTGACACTAAACCATGCAGGTTAAACAAGTGTGCTACTGTAATATATTCTTCAAACTATCACGGTATCATCTTTTCACTGTGTGTTGCAAACTATAAAACATACCCCCGATCTAACCACCCTGTTCTAAAAGGCTCCCTCTTTTTGTCACATGACACCTGTCAAAATAGAACTGAATATTCATAATGATAGCAGTTAGTGGCAGTAACAGAAGATAGAATTTCTGATCAAAATTCTGAAAAGGTCAACATATGAACAATGATGGACAAGTCTCAGTGGTCGGTCCAGCCTGTCCCTCACAATTGCAATGCCTTGTTCCTCACAATATATACACCACTGACAACCCACCCAAAGGCTCGGAGGAGAGGCAAAATATAAATAAAAACCTAGCCCGGAGTGGGGGGGTGTGTTGTTGGGGAGTGGGTGGAAATCTGGAAAATTCCGCTCGGTCTCTCCTTAGGTGATTTCACCTAGTCCAGGAGGCTACTCTGGGCCTGATTAATTGTACCTGTCTTTTGTTCGAGGTGATCTCTGCCCCAGCCAGATAACAGATCCAGCTCCCCCTTGAAGGAATTTAGTTCATCAGCTTTCACCACACGAGATGGCAGCCTGTTCCGCAGGTTCACCAATCTCTGGGAAAAGATTCACCTCCTAACATCTAATTCTGGTGTTACGTATCCTGAGATTATTATGTGGGGTGTGTCACATATTTTCTGTATTTTAAAAACTACATTCCACAAACTGGAGCCTCCTGTGAAAGTGTGAACAGTGGATTTTCAGAATGACATGTTTTGGCTGCAGATTTTATTTCATGTTCATTTAATGAAAATAAAGTAGTGTCAATCATCGCACATCTGCTTTGCGTGTCTTCTGTTGCGTCTGTTGATGTTCTCATCCTGTGCCAAACTCTGTATTATCCTGGATTTTATATTTTGTGTTGCATTGTAAAACTCCAAATTCGTTGCCTCATTTTCATGGTGTCTTTCACATGTTGCTGTTCAAAGATTCTTCCTGTGCCTCCGACGCAATCATTGTTGTTGAACTCCATCTGATGCCTGTTTGCATCTTTATTTGAAAGTCTAAGGCATGCACCTTTTATTCAAAGCAAATCCCTGACACGTTCCCTTCTCTTTTGTGCAAGGTCTAATATCAACTATATCAACATGAAGCATGGCTTCATTTTGTGCTAAAATAATCACTGTTGTGACAAACTCCCTCTCCAGACATTCCTTGTTATTCATTATGGCCAAAAGAACTTGCATGATTGGAAGGCTCCACCTGCTGGCTATTGATGAGTTTGAACTGTAGACTAACTCATTTAGCCAGGAACCATGGTGGGAGCATCCTTTCTAATCCTGCCTCAGGTATTTCAACATTTCTCCACTCCATCCAATTCACTTTTGCCTCATTTTCTCCCAACAACCACTCCCAACCCCCAGTCATACCAAAGGCGTATTTCAAACCATTTTTCCTGTTGTTTCTATCA
The DNA here is from genome assembly GCF_036365525.1 of Heterodontus francisci. Taxonomy (NCBI): domain Eukaryota; kingdom Metazoa; phylum Chordata; class Chondrichthyes; order Heterodontiformes; family Heterodontidae; genus Heterodontus; species Heterodontus francisci. The sequence goes on from NC_090396.1 coordinate 66,490,141, forward strand.
CCCACTTACTTTCCTTGTGCTTTCCACACATGGCCTCAAGCATCATGTAGCCTGATGCCAGACATATGCCTACGCTACTCTGTAATTGACTGCTGGGAGGTGAACACAGCAGTGTCCTGGTACAATGCCCTCCCTGGGTTTATCTGTTAGCTGCTCAGGGCTTTCAGTCACCAGCACGGATGCAGTTGGGAATCCAGTACATGGAGGACAGCAGGTGTGCAGATACATCCTGCTGCTGCTGACAGGGTGGTGCACTGCTATCACTCCAAGCTGTGTGTAATTTACACTTCCTTTTGGAGGGTGACAATTTGTTTCTTCCAGAAATGGCTTTCTGTATACCCGTAAAAATAAAATAGAGAATTTAAATTAAGCAAGGGGACTTTCCTCTTTTGCATGGTGTCAAAAAATACCGCTATTAATGGCGAAGGGGACAAAAGCTAAAATGTTACTGGAAATAGTAAAAAACTTGCAATTTTCAACCCAAAAACAAAACCCCCAGAGACAGGCATTACACTGCTCCTCAACCTCATTACCGTTTCCTCAATGTCCCCATGCTTAGCCTTGGTCATGTAATGCTTAAAAAATAGCACACTTTAAAATAAAAGCAAATGATTTGTTTATCATCAACACTATACATTGCAGCCACCTGGGTGTCTATTAATAATTCTGTTTTGGAATTCATAAACCTTTCACATACTCTAGGTGGTCCTTGATGCTTATTAGAGTTCCCTCAAAGAGTTACAAGCTTGTGGCTTGCTCACAGATATCTATTTTCTGCTCATTTTGGCACACTTAAGTTATTGAGGGTTAAATAAATAAATAGCCAAAAGGATGCTGTAATTCTTTTTAAATTTTAGCAACCAACATTCAAAACCATTATAATAAGAGCAAAATACTGCAGATGCTGGAACTCTGAACTGAGAACAGAAAGTGCCAGAAATACTCAGCAGGTCTGGCAGCATCTGTGTAGAGAGAAGCAGAGTTAACGTTTCAGGTCTGTGACCTTTCATCAGAACTCAATTCAACAGAATTCTGATGAAGGGTCACAGACCTAAAACGTTAACTCTGTTTCTCTCTACACAGATGCTGCCAGACCTGCTGAGTATTTCCAGCATTTTCTGTTCTCAATTCAAAACCATTATGTTCCTTTCCCTAATATTCAAAGACTGATCCTGCAACTATATGTCAATGGAAATAGTCACACAATGGGGGTAGATTGTGACTTTGTGTAATAGTGTAGAATGGGTGATAGTGAATCAGCTGCTCATTTTACATCTCTCCACATTCCTATTTCCAATCGTATCTTTTTTTAAATTGATTCATGGGATGTGGGCGTCACTGGCTAGGCCAGCATTTATTGCCCATCCCTAGGTGCCTTTCAGAAGGTGGTGATGAGCTGCCTTCTTGAACCGCTGCAGTCCATGGGAGGTAGGTACACCCATAGTGCTGTTAGAAAGGGAGTTCCAGGAATTTGACCCAGCGACTGAAGGAACGGCGATATAGTTCCAAGTCAGGATGGTGTGTGGCTTGGAGGTGAACCTGCAGGTGCTGGTGTTCCCATGCACCTGTTGCTCTTGTCCTTTTAGGTGATAGAGGTTGTGGTTTTGGAAAGTGCTGTTGAAGGAGCCTTGGTGAGTTGCTGCAGTGCATCTTGTAGCTGGTAGACACTGCTGCCACTGTGCATCGGTGGTGGAGGGAGTGACTGTTGAAGGTGGTGGATGGGGTGCCAATGAAGTGTGCTGCTTTGTCCTGGATGGTGTCAAGCTTTTTGAATGTTGTTGGAGCTGCACCCATCCAGGCAAGTGGAGAGTATTCCATCCAGGCGAGTGCCTTGTATCTGACCACACATATCTCCTGGTGGGGAAGCACTCAAAAGTATATCAGCAGTCAGTGTCTATTATTGAGCAAAATGCATGGCCTACTGCTTGTCAGGCATCTCACTTGAGCAACACATCACCCAGCTCACACTGGCTCACTTCTGCACTGATTTTGCCCAGCATTTTTGGGTTATTAGAAAGTGCTGTCCGATTCTTACACTATCATAGCGAGATCTTCCATTTATATCGCAACTTAACATGTCACTCAGAATCATTCCAAAGGACTTCACATAAAATGAATCACTCTGAAGTGCAGTAACTGTTGTTATTTCTCTGAGGCTCAAGTCACACTCATGCTGAGCAGATCCCTAAACAACGATGTTCTCCGTGCCTACGTCAGGACAATAGATTTGCTCAAACAATGGATGACAGGTGTTAGACCAATGGCAGGGGCACTCCAAGCAATGGCAAGGGGCAGTGGGTGCCAGGCTTTCCCCCCTTCCTTGGTCCCCTTTAGAGGTCTAAACTGAAACCACCCCTCCAGGTGGGCCCCACTTCTGCCATGGAAGGGGCCAGCATGCCCGCTATAACAGGGCTTATGATGCCAAGGGTACAGTGAAGACTTATTGCGGCCATGGTGGCAGGAACACTCATTGTAAGAAGTCCTTGTCGCTCCCCCACCCCACCCCGATCACAAGGGCCTTACCAGAGGCTCTGCATGGCAAGGTCCTACGTAAACTGGAACTCAAGGCTGCGACTCAGCATTCCTGGCTTCCAATGTAGAATCCAACATTTCCAGTGGTCTCCCAGTATAGTTATGGCAGGAGTGACAGAATGGGTGCAGATTTTCTGACCCATTAGATTTATAATGGAGGGCACAAAAGCATAACCACGACTGCCTTCCTTTATCCGTTGTCATGGCAACAGGTCGGGAAGGGAACTTTAATCTGGACCAGGAACAACACTGCCCCCATGGCCAATGTTTAAAAAAACTAAAGCAGACCCCCACCACATGAAGGAAAATCTATCCCTGCAGTGTCATCATTCCCAGCAAACTATGGTTATCTTATTTAATTTGCTTAATATACACATGAAAGCCACTGGTTGTGTCATCCATTGCCTTGTTTTCTAGGTCCTCCTTTATCAATAGCTGCAATATGATCCTTTTGCCTGTCAGGACCCTGTAATGGATTTTTGTTGTACTTTATGGGTTGTACAGGCAGTAAGCAGAAAATGACTTTGGAATTCTCTACCCCAGAGAGCTGTGGATGCTCAGTTGTTGAGTATATTCAAGACTGAGATTGACCGGTGTTTGGGCACTAAAGGATTCAAAGGATATGGGGATTGGGCAGGAAGTGAAGTCAAAGTAGAAGATCAGCCCTGATCTTTTTGAATGGCAGAGTAGGCTCGAGGGGTCATTTCTTATGTTCTGAACCTTTTTTCTTTTTTTTTTTAATAGATATGTAGGTTTACCGCACCTGTTCCCCACCTGACAGTGTACACAGGCTTATGTATCCCACCTTGTTCCTCAAGCCCATCCTTATCCAATCTTGCCAACAGTGACCTGCCCTTCTACATTCCACTACCAAACAGTGCCATCTGCCCCTCACCGATCAGCGTAGCCATAGACAGCACCCCAGCAATGGAAAGAAAATGGGAGCAAAATCGTTCTATTTCTAATCAATTTTCCTCAGTTGCTGAAAGCACAGAGCTTTCTATTGGCTCTGAATCGAGCACCTGCAACGTGGCACCTGGGACCATGGAAACCAAACCTGCTCATAAATCCAAAATGACTCTGTCCTTCAGCAGGTTTTTGAAGCGGGGATATACAAATTCACCAGTCTTCGCAACTTTGTCTCCCAAGTGCATCTCGTTGAACAATAGAAAGATCCAGCCCTTAAATGGTGAAGAGAAACAGCTACAGCAAAAGCCAAGAAGAGTGTCCAAGTAAGCAATTTCACTTTGCTTCCACTGTTTTTTCAATCTATTTTATATCTCAATTAATAAGTTTAATACCTTGAAGAGTTTTAGGAACAATAGTAGGCTAATCGGGCCCTCGAGCCTCTTCTGCCATTCAGTTAGATCATGGCTGATCTGCACCTCAATTCTAATTCCCTGCTTTTGTTCCATATCACTTGATACCATTACAAAAAGATCTGAGTCTTGAAAGCTTCAGCAGAACCAACATTCACAATATTATTAGGGGAGAGCGTTCCTGATTTCTACTACCCTTTGTGTGAAGAGCATGTCTGCATTTAAAACAAGTCAATGCTTTCCGGATGGATGAATACAATGCACAATATACAATGCATATTGAGGCACACAGGCCAATTCAGAAAGGTTTCAACACAATCTCTCTAGCACATCCTGCGATAATAAATTAGTGGGGGGTGGGGGGGTGGTGCAGGGCTATGGAATCAGTGGTAGGGGCACTACAATTGTCATCAGTGTTTCTGGACTGGGAAGGAGTGGAATTGGACAGGAGTGAGCTGAGCTGCGACACCCAAATGCTGACACCGTTCCAATGCTCACTGAGCTGAAGAGTGACCAGTTGACCCAGGTACTGGAGTGCGTTGGTGCTCATGGAACTGTATCCCAAATGAGTCAGCACTTTCAGAAAGGGACAAAAAGAGAAATTGAGGATAGACAGTCAAACAATGAAGACACCTAAAACAACCTGTGAGGCTTAAAGCATTTAGAGATTTTTTAACTGCTTGTTATATTTGATTTCTGTTCTCTCAGCTTTTTCCAAATCAAAGTAGACATCCCAAACGAGTGCAGAATTTACCCCATAGACTCTGAGGACGAGGGTGAAGATTGTCACAGCACCTACAGGAACTCTGCGAAGGAAGTCATTTGCCCTTGGGAAAGTGTGGCAGAGGAAAGTAAAGCAGGATGATGGGAGTTCACGTTAAGGCCAACGGACTTTGAGATACCCAAGTACTTGAGCTGCCTTAATTCCAGTATCAGGAAACCAGCTCTTCTGCTATGTTGGCAAATACTGTTAAAGAAACACGCAGCTTTTTGATGTTGTTTCATTTGTCATATTCTTCTTCAGTTAATGATTATAAATCTTCACTTTTATTTCTCTTGACAGAGCAATTTCTGCTCTCTCATCCAGGTTGCCATGACATTGCCTTTTTCTGCTAAGAACTGTGGGTGACTAAAGTCTTAACAACACAAAAACAGCTGTTGTACAGAAGTGAGCTTTAACAAAGAACTGTGAGACTTCAACTGCATCATCTGCCCAGAATTCCTCCCAGGAAAATATGCCATAGCAACCTGGAACATCCAAATAAGTGACCGATGGAGTCACAAACAGCAAAGGGATGATTTAGTAACTGCAGAGTTGGGCTTGCAATGCAATAAAAAATGGTTTCATGTCTTCGTTTATTTTCCATTGAGATTCACTTTATACATCAGAATAGAGAATGTACACATGTGCCGCCAATGATAGTCCGAAGCCCCTGTTGTTTAAGAACCTTCCCTATTTGGACTGTAAATGGAACCATCAGATTATAATGATTTAGTTCTAGCTAAGACAGAAGAATTTCTAATTTTTTTGTGTGAAGATACATAATATCAATGATGATCTTGTTGGCACCAGAACTCTTTAAGTTGTACATGATGTTATTGTATACATTTCTACTTTTATAAAAGAAAAATTTGCATTTATATAGCGTCTTTCACAACCACCAGATGTTCCAAAGCGCTTTACATTCAATGAAGTACTTTTGAAGTGTAGCCACTGTTGTAATGTAGGAAATAATATATGGAATCATATGAACAGTGTATTCGTAACAGTGACTCAATGACGTATGTTAACTAGTTAATACATTCAATAGCCCAAGTGCTTTCCAGATGTTGTAACATACACAAGACATTGTGTAACCCTTCACTGAAATGCAAAAAGAAAGTTGTGCAAAGTTCCCCTACTGGCTTTAGTGCTAAATGCTGCTAGCAAAAGTATCAATCTAACAATAGTCACAACTCCACTTGTGTTATACAATGATGTGATTTTGATACTGTGGGGAAAATATTAGCAGTAATAAAGCACTCTAGATATTTATGAAATAATGAGAATATATCGACAAGATTACTGAATTTTAATCACACCTAGGTATCCACTAATATCTAAGCAAGGATATTCTAAGCAAGAGTTGTTCCATATATCATGAACCCGTTCGAGACTGCTTGCCATTTCCTGCTATCTTTTCTGATGCTGTAACGCTGTTGTACAAGTGCCTAAACAGAAACAGTTTTTTTGTTGTGATTTTACTAATTTTATAATATTTTCAATTGTTAATCCAATGAGATTGTGGGTGGTTAAAATCCAGTTGCTACTAGGTGTTCTTGCTGGTGAGTTATTCTGGTGTTAAATTAAAAACTGCAATTTCAAGTATTTGCCAACTATTATTTGTGTTCTTGGTGTGGATCTAATGTTTTTTTGAGTTGTTTTATTGAATACTGTTCAGTGAAGCCCTTAAATATTCTACACTTCCTTAATCTTTTTGAGATAGCCCCTAGTAGATTCAGGAAAGTCCTATTATATTGTATACTCAGATTTCCAGAGGGCCTTTGATAAATGTTTCATGTGAAAGGATGTCAATCCAGTGAGTATCACCAGGTAAAACTTGGAGGTAAAGAAGGAAATGGCTGAGAGAGAAAATAAACAGGTGTTATTTTGGAACAATAATGTCAGCTTGCAGGGTTAATAACCAGGTTGCATAGATTAGAGGGGAGTTGAGGAGAATTCTTTTCACCTAGAGGGTGTTGGGGGTCTGGAACGCTCTGCCTACCACACTGGAAAGGATGGGCTCCAAGCGTTGCACAAAGCCGTGTGCCAAGTTGGAGCTGGACTCCTCCATACACCTTGACAGTGATAATAGGCTCTGGGGTGCCTGCCAATACACCAAAATTTATGTATGCATGCCCATCAGTATTTTCCTATACACTGCCCTATAGTGACTCACCATGTGGAGATCCCAATTCTATATTACTCTGAGGTAAATGCAATGCCAGCATCTGTGCTGATGACTGCAAGTGTCAGATCAAGTGGTGGGTTTCTTCTTCAGAGGTCTTCTCCTCCCCTGGGTGTCAGCCTCAGGCACCATTGGCTGGCCAGGTAACTATTCTTGGGCACCTGAAAGCATAATGCACAAGGGGAGGGTTGGGAGTGAGGGAAGATGGGGAGTGGTGATGGAAAACACCACTTGCAGCTTGTATATCATACCTGATTGCAGGATGAAGGTGAAGTGGGATTTGAGAAGTGCTTTAGGAAGAAACATACCATCACCCTGAATGGTTTCAGTATCGCCACTTGCCACAACCTCAGTGACGAAGGCTCCAATTATCCCCCAGCACCATCTCCTCCATTGGGGGCCAGAACATGTGGTCTTGCCTGCCTGTTTGCTGCTGCCATCTATTATGGGACACCTCGTCCTGCAAAAGAAAGGAAAGTGGGTCAGTGAGTGTGTTGCAATGTGTTTGGATGATGTGCCTTCAACAGTTGAACAGTATGTGGAAGCTGTAAGATGTAAGGATGCAGCTTCCTGCAATGCTAAGTGTGTGAGGGTGAGCTGAAGCATATGAATGTGATGTTTGATCCATGGTTGATGTAGATTGTTGGATGGAGAGTGAAGGGGTTAGGGATAGGGATAGGGTTGCTTCCTGTAGCTCTTCCACTGTTGCCCAGCCACTTCCAACCCCTGCTGCAGCCAGAATGCAGCTCGCCTTTAAGAGGTGCAGTCTGGCTTTAAGTAGTGCTCCCCAGTCGGAGCCACTCAGCAGGGTGTTTAGCGCCAGGCTGCATGCCTCAATCACGTAAATGAGCAGCCAGCACAAAGTTTGCATATTGTCTGCATCACTTCGATTGTGATGGGTAACTGCCCATCACGATCCCCATGCCCAAATTCAGGGGCTATCCAATTTAGCTCCCACCATTTTTTTGACGAACCTCATCTTCTATTCTACTCTTTTAAACCTTGGGAGAGTCCTGTACCTATGGCCATTGGCCCTTCACCTATGTTTTCAATTTAAAAAAAAACTCAAGGCAGCATTCCAACATGTCAGTACACATGAAGATTGAATTACCTTCCCCACCTCCCTTTCTGTTATAGCACAAACCAGGACATGATCAAGCTTTTTATATAGACGGTGACATTCTTATATTTTTGTATATTGTATGTCAACATGAATAAGAATGCAACAGATATGTAAAGAAATGAACTGTTATATTGAAGTTATCTGCATAGGTTCAGGAAAACAGGACATTTTCTACCCGGATTTTCTGAAAGTCTTTGATAAGGTACATCACACTCAGTACACTTCACAAGATAGAATATTGTGGTATCAGTGGGAATTTAATACTCTGGATTAGGAACTGACTCCAATCCCACAGTCAAAATGTTGTAGTCAGCTGGTGTGGATGAGCCTAAAGACGGGTTGGCTTGGTTCCAGGTCAACTACTACTCAATGATTTTATTAATGATCTGGACAGTGGTGTTGGAAGTAGAGTCAGTAAGTTTGCAGATGTTACCAAAATTTATGCAGGGTTAAGACTGTGCTTGAACGTGTTGTTGCCTCCTCAATCTGTTCCCATCTTTCCCGGAACTCCATGTTAAAATCCAATCAGGTTTCCTCTGCTGCCACTGTACTAAAACAGCTCTTATCAAAGTCACAAATGACATCCTATGTGACAGTGACAAAGGTAAACTTTCCCTCCTCATCCTTCTTGGCCTGTCTGCAGCCTTTGACACAGTTGACCACACCATCCTCCTCCAATGCCTCTCCACTGTTGTCCAGCTGGGTGCGACTGCTCTCACCTGGTTCCATTCTTATCTAACTAATCATAGACAGAGAATCAACTGCAATGGCTTCTCTTCCTGCTCGCACACCATTACATCTGGTGTTCCCCAAGGATCAAGCCTTGGCCCTTTCTATTTCTCATCTACATGCTGCCCCTCAGTGACATCATCCAAAAGTATGGCGTTATTTTCCACATGTATGCTGACGACACTCCGCTCTAAGCCACCACCACTTCTCTCGACTCCTCCATTGTTGCTAAATTATCAAACTGCTTATCCGACATCCAGTACTGGATAAGCAGAAATTTCCTCCAATTAAATATTGGGAAGACTGAAGTCATTGTTTTCAATCTCTGCTCCAAACTCTGTTCCCTAGCTACCAATTCCATCCCTCTCCCAGGAAATAATCTGAGATTAAGCCAGTCTGTTCACAACCTTGGTGTCACATTTGACCCCAAGATGAGCTTCTGACCTCATATTCGCACCATCACTAAGACTGCCTATTTCCACCTCTATAACATTGCCTGACTTCACCCGTCTCAGCTCTTCTGCTGCTGTAACCCTCATTCATGCCTTCGTTACCTTTAGGCTTGACTATTCCAATGCACTCCTGGCTGGTCTCCCACATTCTACTCTCCATAAATTTGAGGTCAACTAAAACTCTGCTGCCTGTGTCTTAACTTGCATCAAGTCCCGTTCCCTTCACCGACTTACACTGGCTCCCGGTCAAGCAATGCCTTGATTTTACAATTCTCATCCTTGTTTTCAAATCCCTCCATGGCCTCGCCCCTCCCTACCTCTGTAATCACCTCCAGCCCCACAACCCTCCAAGATATCTGCGCTCCTCTAATTCTGGCCTCTTGTGTATCCCTGATTTTAATCGTTCCACCATTGGTGGCTGTGCCTTCAGTTGGCTAGGCCCCAAGCTCTGGAATACCCTCCCTACACCTCTCTGCCTCATTTCCACCTTTAAGACACTCATTAAAATCTACCTCTTTGACCAAGCTTTTGGTCATCTGGTTATAATGCTCCTGCAAAGTGCCTTGTCATATTTTATTATATTAAAGGCACTATATAAATATAAGTTGTTGTTATACACTACAATCTTTCTTCTGCAAAAAAAGATTCAGAGGCACTAGGGGAATGGGCCACACAATATCAAATGGCATGAATGCAGCATCATGCATGTAGCCAGCATTTACAGGAATGAATACAGAAAGCAGTTGAGTAAGAAGAACATCTAGGTGTTATTGTGCACAGATCACTGAAGGTTCACAACCAATGCAAAGAAACTGTAGCCAAAGCAAACAGGTTTGCACTTACCATCCAGAAGAGCAGCGGACAGGAGCGGACCTATGGGAGGAACACAGAGCAGAGAGCAGTTAAATAAAGGCCGAGGCTCACGGCCTACAGCACTTACCATCCAGGAGAGCAGCGGACCTACGGGAGGAACACAGAGCAGTTAAATAAAGGCCGAGGCTCACAGCCTACAGCACTTACCATTCGAGAGAGCAGCGGACAAGAGCGGACCTACGGGAGGAACACGGAGCGGAGAGCAATTAAATAAAGGTCAAGGATCACAGCCTACAGCACTTACCATCCGAGAGAGCAGCGGACAAGAGCGGACCTACAGGAGGAACACGGAGCGGAGAGCAGTTAAATAAAGGCTGCAGATCACAGCCTACACCACTTACCATCTAGGAGAACAGGAGAGGACCAGTGGGAGGAACACGGAGCGGAGAGCAGTTAAATAAAGGCTGAGGCTCACGGCCTACAGCACTTACCATCCAAGAGAGCAGAGGACAGGGCTCCAGGTGCACCTGTGTTTGAAAAATAAAGAGAACAGTGACATCACAGGAAAGCTGTAAGGTGATTGGTTGATGAATAACAGCTGTTAGGGAGTATCTGTAAATAGCTGTGTTAGTACACTAGTGTTAGGGTGCGTGTGTAAATAGCTACAGATTAGAAAAAAACTTAAAATTAAAATTAATGTAACTGCCATATAATTAATTAAGGTACACAAGCAGAAGGGAAAAGCTGTTGAGTCTACTGTTCTATTTTAAAGCAGTAAGGTTTATTAGTGAGGCTATTACTACTATTGGTAACATTTTAGTATTGTTAGGGTATATTAATAGCGGTAAGGTAGATCAGTTTTGGTAAGTGGACATCACAGGGAAGCAGGTAGGTGATTGGCTGGGCGAGACGTCAGAGCTACATACAGTGCGAGAGGGGAGAGAGAGTGGCGAGGCATGGAGCTGGTCGATGAGTATCTGGTGGGTATTTTCTTATTTTTTATTGTCTTTTTTTCTCTAACATTTGTCTATTTACAAGTAGAAGCTGAAATACCGGTAGTCGGTAGGTGGTTAACCATTTGTTTATTTTATTTATAACCATTTTATTGTATTTATTTAAATTCCAATTTTAGTGCAGTCAATAATTCAAGGCATGGCAAGGCTGCTCACACCCATCGAATGCGCATCCTGTGCCATGTGGGGACTCCAGGACCCTGGCCATGTCCTGGACAACTACATATGCAGAAAGTTCCACCAAATGCAAAATCCCGAGCACCAAATCTTGGAACTCGGGGAGCAGCTGCAGTCACTGAAGTACATTCACAAGGATAAGAGAGACGTGGATAGCACTTTTGAGGAAGTGGTCACCCCACAGCTTAAGAGAGCACAGGCAGAGAGGGATTGAGTGACTGCCAGAGAGACAAGAAGGACAAGGCAGGTAGTGCAGCAGTCCTGGGAGGGCATTCCACTTTCTGAGTACCGATGGGAGAGAGGGTTCCTCCTGGAGAGTGCAGTAAGAGTCATGACCAGAGCACCATGGGTGGCTCAGCTGTGCAAGGAGGGAGGAGAAAAGACATGAGAGCAACAGTGGCAGAAGGTTCTATAGTTAGGGGAGCAGACAGGCGTTTCTGTGGTCGCAGATGTGATTCCAGGATGAGATGTTGCCTCCCTGGTGCAAAGGTCATGGATATCACGGAGCAACTACAGAGCATTCTGGAGGGCAAGGGTGCACAGCCAGAGATCATGGTCCACATTGGTACCAACGATATAGGTAGGAATAGGGATGAGGTCCTGCAGGCTGAGGTTAGGGAGTTAGGAAAGAGATTAGCAAGTAGGACCTCAAAGGTAGTAATCTCTGGATTTCTCCCAAGGTCACGTGCGAATGAGTTTAGAAATAGGAGAATGTGTGGCTGGAGAGATGGTGCAGGAGGGAGTGCTTCAGATTTCTGGGGCATTGGGACCGGTTTTGGGGAAGGTGGAACCTGTACAAGCCCGACGGTCTACACCTGAACAGGACTGGGAAGAATATCCTTGCTGGAAGGTTTGCTATTGCTATTGGGGATGGTTTAAACTAGATTGGCAGGGAATGGGAACCTGAGGGCAGTTTCAGATAGGACAAATTCAGAGCAGGGAACAGGAGGCAGAGAATTAGTGAGTGACTCTGAACGACAGAAGAAGCAAAGGTTAAAAATTGTGTAGCACAGGAACTTGGCAATGTTAAATGGTATTTATTTAAATAGCAAATAAAGCCAATGAGCTGAGGGCACAGATAGACACAGGTCAACACAATATCATTGCTATACGGAAACTTGGCTTAAAGAGGGGCAAAAATGGCAGCTCAACATCCCTGGATATAGAGTTTTCAGGCAGGAAAAAGGGGGGGGGGGTAAAAAAGGAGGGAGTGTAGCATTATTGGTTAAAGAATCAATAACAGCTGTGAAGAAATATGATATGCTAAATGAATCATCAAACGAGGTTATATGGGTTGAGCACAGAAATAAAAAAGGGACAGCCGCACTACTAAGAGTGTACTATAGACCCCCAAATAGTGAGAGGGTGATAGAAAAACAAATATGTAGGCAAAATTTCTGAGTGCAAAAACAATCGGGCAATAGTAGTTGGGGATTTCAACTACCCTAATATCAACTGGGGTACAAACAGTGTGAAGGGCACAGAGGGGACAAAATTCTTGAACTGCATTCAAGAGAACTTCTTTAGCCAGCATATAACAAGCCTTGAAGCTACTTGAAGGAAAATCAGTGGCAAACCAATGGGAGGCACTCAAAAGAGAGATACTATAGGCACAGTGTAGACATGCCTCCACAAAGATAAATGGTGGTACGGTCAAATCCAGAGTCTCCGGTTATCTAGAAGCTCACAGGGTAAGATAAAGCAGAAAAAGAAAGCTTATATAATGTAAAAACAAGAAATGCTGGAACCACTCAGCAGGTCTGGCAGCATCTGTGGAAAGAGAAGCAGAGTTAACGTTTCGGGTCAGTGACCCGAAAGTGCAGGGGTGAAGTGAAAAAGGAAATTAGGAAAGCAAAGAAAGGACATGAAAAAATATTGGCAGGTAAAATCAAGGAAAACCCAAAGATGTTTTATCAGTATATTAAGAGCAAGAGGATAACTAAGGAAAGGGTAGGACCTATCAGAGATTTACAAGGTAACTTACGCATGGATGCTGAAGATGTGGGCAGGGTTCTTAGTGAGTACTTTGTCTTCACAAAGGGGAGGGACGATTCAGACATTGTAGTTAAAGAGGAGGACTGTGAAATATTAGATACGATAAGCATAATGAGAGAGGAAGTACTAGAGGGTCTGACATCATTGAAAGTAGATAAATCACCAGGGACAGATGGATTATATCCAGGCTGTTAAAGGAAGCCAGGGAAGAAAAAGCGGATGCTCTGAGGATCATCTTCAAATCCTCACTAGATACGGGCCAGGTACCAGAGGATTGAAGGTCTGCAAACGTTGTACCATTGTTTAAAAAGGGTGTGAGGGATAGACCAAATAATTATAGGCCGGTCAGTCTGACCTTGGTGACCTCAGAAAATTATTAGAATCAATTCTGAGAGATAGAATAAACTGTCACTTAGAAAGGCACGGATTAATCAGGGATAGTCAGCATGGATCTGTTAAGAGAAGGCCGTTTCTTACCAACTTCATTGAATTTTTTGAGGAAATAACAAGGAGGATTGATGAGGGTAGTGCAGTGGATGTTGTCTACAAGGATTTTAGTAAGGCATTTAACAAGGTCCCACATGACAGACTGGTCAGGGAAGTAAAAGCCCATGGGATACAGGGGAATGTGACAAGTTGGATCCAAAATTGGCTCAGTGACAGGAAACAAAGGGTAATGGTCAATGGATGTTTTTGCGAATGGAAAGCTGTTTCCAGTGGTGTTCCACAGGACTCAGTGTTGGGTCCCTTGCTGTTTGTGGTATATATTAATAATTTGGACTTAAAATGTGGGAGGCATGATTGGGAAATTTGCAGATGACACAAAAATTGGCTGTGTAGTTAATAGTGAAGAGGATAGCTGTAGACTCCAGAATGATATCAGTGGTTTAGTTGAGTGGGTGGAAAAGTGGCAAATGGAATTCAATTGGGAGAAGTGTGAGGTAACGCATCCGGGGGAGGGCAAACAATGCGAGGGAATAGACAATAAACATGAGGAGGATATTGAGAGGGATAGAGGAAGTGAGAGACCTTGGAGTGCATGTCCACAGGTCCCTGAAGGTGGCAGGACAGGTAGAGTGGTGAAGAAGGCACATGGAATACTTTCCTTTATTGGCTGAGGTATAGAATACAAAAGCAGGGATGTAATGCTGGAACTGTATAAAATGCTGGTTAGGCCACAGCTGGAGTATTGCGTACAGTTCTGGTCACCGCATTACAGGAAGGACATAATTGCCCTGGAGAGAGTAGAGAGGAGATTTACAAGAATGTTGCCAGGGCTTAAACTTTGCAGCTATGAGGAAAGATTGGATAGACAAGGGTTGTTTTCCCTAGAACAGAGGAGGTTGAGGGGGTGACTTAACTGAGGTGTACAAAATTATGAGGGCCCTAGATAGAGTGGACAGGAAGGACCTGTTTCCCCTAGCGGGGTGGGGGTGGGGGTGTCAATTACCAGGGGGCACAGACTTAGGTGATTGGTAGAAGGATTAGAGGGGACATGAGGGAAAAATTTTTCACCCAGAGGGTTGTAGGTGTCTGGAATTCACTGCCCGGATCAGTGGCGGAGGCAGAAACCCTCAACTCATTTAAAAGGTACCTGGACCTGCACCTGAAGTGCTGTAACCTGCAAGGCTACGGGCCAGGTGCTGGAAGGTGGGATTAGATTGGGCGGCTAGTTTTTTCAGCCAGCGCAGACACGATGGGCTGAATGGCCTCCTTCTGTACCGTAACCTTTCCATGGTTCTATGGTTCTGTGATATTTGGTTACATTTTATTTGGAGTACTGTGTCTAATGTTGATCCCCTCACATAGTGGGTAATAGCCTTGGAAAAGGATTAAAGGAGTACTACAAGAATGATTCCCTGCTTAAGGAACCTTAGTTCCTCAGGTAGGGTTAAAGAGCTGGACCTATTTAGAGCAGCATAGATTTAGAAGCAACCTAATAGAAGGATATAAAATAGTGAAAGAGCTAGATTGCACGCTTATTGATATATTATTTCGGTTTGACAGATTGCGGAGGACCAGGGACATACACATAAACTACACAGAAGTAGGAACAGCTAGATGATAGATATTTCTTATGTTCCGAGAGATGCATTGCTGCCTTATGCAATCTGTGCTGACTCTCTGCATGCCCTCAAGAGGGATCTAGACCAGTGTTTGGCTGCGACAGAGATCGCATCCTATGAATGTGATTTAACAATTAATGTATACGTGGTAAATGTGTTCATCGGGACTGCTTTCGTTTGCCTGAGGTGGTCAGAGAGGAATTTTCTAAAGTCCTTTTTCCCTTTATTGGCTCTGTTTTTTTGTTGTGTTTTTTTCTTGCCTCTCCTAATGGATTAATGGGGTGGGAAATATCTTGTCACGATGTTCCAGCCATCACCAGTGTGGGGCAGGTTTGATGCTTGATGACCCACTTTATTTTGCAGCCTGTCATTTTCATATGTTCATAAAGCCTCCCAAGAAAATGTGGGGCAAAAGTGAAGATTATAGCCAGAGGGTCACAAGAAGGAACTTGTATTTATATAACACCTTTCACATGCGCAAGCCAACCCAATGTGGTTCATAGCAGATAAACTACTTTTAAGTATTGTCACATTTGTAACACAGGATGCAGAGAAGTCTATTTGTGTACAGAAAGGTTCCAAAAACAGGATTAAGATAAATGACCAGTTTAATAAAGGGCGGCACAGTGGCGCAGTGGTTAGCACCGCAGCCTCACAGCTCCAGCGACCCGGGTTCAATTCTGGGTACTGCCTGTGTGGAGTTTGCAAGTTCTCCCTGTGTCTGTGTGGGTTTCCTCCGGGTGCTCCGGTTTCCTCCCACATGCCAAAGACTTGCAGGTTGATAGGTAAATTGGCCATTATAAATTGTCCCTAGTATAGGTTATTGATAGGGAAGTATAGGGATAGGTGGGGATGTGGTAGGAATATGGGATTACTGTAGGATTAGTATAAATGGGTGGCTGATGGTCGGCACAGACTCGGTGGGCCGAAGGGCCTGTTTCAGTGCTGTATCTCTAAATCTAAAATCTAAAAAATATAGATAAACAATCAGGTTGAGGGAAAAATGTTGGCCAGGGCGTTATGAGACTGCACTGCTCTTCTTCAAATAACACCATGGGTCTCTTACATCCATCTGAGATGGCAGATAGGACCTCAGCTTATTGTCTCATCCAAAAGACATCACCTGCAACAATACAGCATTCCCTCAGTAGTGTACTGTAGTATCAGTCTGGGGAACTAAGCCAGCAACTGATGTAGTCATACATTAACGTGTGTTAATGTGTCCTGGTGAAAAGAGGTAAGGGGAGAGAATCAGAAGCAGGTCTGGGGCTAAGAGATGTGTGTGTGTGGAGGAGGGAGGGGGCATTTAATTCCTACAGTTGTGTTGAAACAACACGTTACTGGCTGTGGCACATGTAAGTGTGCAGAAATGGCATTTTCTCATTGCATACATTCACCTAGAATTTCTCCAGGGGTTCTCCTAATCTCCTGCCATAACTTCCATGGAAGTTTGGCTTCCACCAAACTTCCGACTGGAGATTGGGAGAATCCTGCTAAAATTCCCCCCACTCCTTCATATCCTTAACTACTTTGAGCTGGATCCAGTGATGTGCTATCAAATAAGTAGCACCAGCTCATTACTAGCATCTGTCTACCAGTAATATAGATAACAGACAGTGTAATTTCACAAGTAGCAGCTGACTTATAAACGGAAGCTCACTTATCATTTTTGTCAGCCATGTAGGTGGGGAAATATTGTGATTTTTTTTTAATGGCATTGGTACTTCTCAAAGTGCCACAAGAACAAGCAGAAATTGTAAAAAGTGGCTACAGATTGTAAGAGAAAAAGCCTTAGAATCATAGAACAGTAGCACAGAAATGGGCCATTCGGCCCAGACAGTCTGCGCTGGCTCTTTCAAACTGCTATCCAGTTAGTCTCAATGTCCTGCTCTTTCTCCATATCCTGCAATTTTTTCTCCTTCAAATAATTAATCAATTTCCTTTTGATTACTACTATTGAATCTGTTTAAACCACACTCTCCCCCTCACTGCCCACACTCTCCCATAAGATCATAAGATCATAATCATAAGATCATCAGAAATAGGAGCAGGAGTAGGCCATTCAGCCCCTCGAGCTGCTCTGCCATTCAACATGATCATGCCTGATGTGATTGTGGCCTTAACTCTATTCCCTGCCGGCCTCATTACCCTTGACTTCTTTGTAGATCAAATCTGTCTAGCTCAGCCTTGAATATAGTCAATGACCCAGCCTCCACTGCTCTCTGGGGCAGAGAATTCCAAAGGTTAATGACCCTCTGAGAGAAGAAATTCCTTCTCACCTCTCTTAAAAGGGAGACCCCTTATTCTGAAACTGTGTCCCCCAGTTCTAGATTCCCCACAAGGGGAAACATTCTCTCAACATCTACCCTGTTAAGCCCCCTCAGAATCTTATATGCTTTGGTAAGATCGCCTCTCATTCTTCTAAACTCCAATGAATATCGGCCCAACCTGCTCAATCTTTCCTCAAAAGGTAACCCTTTCATCTCAGGAATCAGCCTAATGAACCTTCTCTGAACTGCTTCTAATGCAAGTATATCCCTCCTTAAGTAAGGAGACCAAAACTATATGCAGTACTCTAGGTGTGGTCTCACCAATGCCCTGTACAGTTGTAGCAAGACTTTCCTACTTTTATACTCCATCCCCCATCCCCCTTGCAAAAAAGGCCAACATTCCATTTGCCTTCCTAATTACTTGCTGTACCTGCATGCTAACTTTTTGTGATTCATGTACAAGGACAACCAGATCTCTCTGTACCGCAGCATTCATTAGTTTCTTTCCATGTAAATAATATTCAGCTTTTCTGTTCTTCCGGCCAAAGTGGACAACCTCACATTTTCCCACATTATACTCCATCAGCCAAACTTTTGCTCACTCACTCAACCTATCTATATCTCTTATCGGACACTTTGCATCTTCCTCACAACTTGCTTTCCTATCTAACTTTGTATCATCCGCAAATTTGGCTACCATACACTCTGTCCCTTCATCCAAATCATTAATATAGATCATAAATAGTTGAGGCCCCAGCACTGATCCCTGTGGCACTCCACTAGTTACAGTTTGCCAACCTGAAAATGCCCCATTTATCCTGACTCTCTGTTTCCTGTTAGTTAACCAAACGTCTATCCATTCTAATATATCACCTCCAACACCATGAACTCTTATTTTGTGCAGCAACCTTTTATGTGGCACCTTATCGAGTGCCTCCAAATCTACTGGTTCCCCTTTATCCACCCTGCTTGTTACTTCCTTAAAGAAGTCTAATAAATTTGTCAAACATGATTTCCCTTTCATAAAACCATGTTGACTCTGCATGATTGTGTTATGATTTTCTAAATATCCTGCTGCTACATCCTTAACAATGGATTCTAGCATTTTACCTATAACAGATATTAGGCTAACTGGCCTATAGATTCCTGCTTTCTGTCTCCCTCCTTTCTTGAATAGAGATGTTACAATTGAGGTTTTCCAATCCACTGGGATCTTTCCAGAATCTGGGGAATTTTGGAAGATTACAACCAATGCATCCACTATCTCTGCATCCACTTCTTTTAAGACCCTAGAATGTAGGCCATCAGGTCCAGGGGACCTGTCAGCCTTTAGTCCCATAAGTTTTCCTAGTACTTTTTCTCTAGTGATAGTGATTGTTTTAAGTTCCTCCCTTCCTTTTGCCTCTTGATTTTCTACTATTCTTGGGATGCACTTTGTGTCTTCTGCTATGAAGACAGAAACAAAATACTTGTTCACAGTCTCTGCCATTTCCTTGTTTCCCATTATTAATTCCCCAACCTCATTCTCTAAGGGACCACGCTTACTTTAGCAACTCTCTTCCTTTTTATATACTTAGAGTTTGGACTTTAATTATCCAAACATAGATTGGGATAGTAAAAGTGAAAAGGGCAGTGAAGGGCAAGAGTTCCTAGAGTGTGTTCAGGAAAATTTTCTACAGCAATATGCTGCTAGTCCAATGAGAAAGGAGGCACTGCTGGACCTGGTTGTTAGGAATGAGGTGGGACAAGTGGATCAGGTGTCAATAGGAGAACATTTAGGGGAGAGTGATCATTGTATCATAAGGTTTCAGCTGACTATGGAAAAGGACAAAGAACAATTCAGAGTAAGAATAATTAACTGAGGGAAAGCCAACTTCAATGGGGTAAGAATGGGGCTGGGGTGAACAAGTTGGAGTCAAAAGTTGGCAGGAAAACCGGTAGCTGCACAATGGACTACCTTCAAATTTGGAGATAGTTCGGGCACAGTTAAGGTATGTTCCCTCAAAGGGGAAAGGTAGGGTAAACAAATCCAGAGTTCTCTGGATGACAAAAGAGGTAGAGTTTAAGATTCAGAAGAAAAAGTGTACTTATGACAGATGCCAGGTAGAAAATACTATTGAGAACCAGGCTGAATATAGAAGGTTCAGAGGGGAAGTGAAAAGCAAATAAGAGAAGCAAAGAGAGAACATGAAACAAGACTGGCAGCTAGCATTAAAGGTAATCCCAAAGCTTTCTATAGACATATAAATAGTAAAAGGGTGGTAAAAGGAGGAGTGGGGCTGAGTAGGGACCATAAAGGAGATTTATACATGGAGGCAGAGGGCATAGCTGAGGTATTAAATGAATACTTTGCATCTGTCTTTACCAAGGAAGAAGATGCAACCCAGGCAATAGTGAAAGAGGAGGAAATTCAGACACTAGAAGGGTTTAAAATTGATAAAGAGGAAGTTTTAGATAGACTGTCTGTACTTAAAGTGGATAAAGCACCAGGACCAGATGAGATGCATCCAAGGATACTGAGGGAAGTGAGGGTGGAAATCGCAGAGGCACTGGCCATAATTTTTCTGTCTTCCTTAGCCTCGGAGGGTGCCAGAGGACTGGAGAATTGCAAACGTTACACCCTTTTTCAAAAAAGCTGTTTTCAAAAAAGCTGTTTTCAAAAAAGGGTGTATAGATAAGCCCAGCAACTATAGGTCAGTCAGTTTAAATTCATTAGTGGAGAAACTTCTAGAAAAAATAATTTGGGACAAAATTAATAGTCACATGGACAAATGTGGGTTAATTAAGGAAAGCCAGCATGGATTTCTTAATGGAAAATCATGTTTAACTAATTTGCTGGAGTTTTTTGAGGAGATAACAGAGAGGGTTGATGAGGGCAATGCAGTTGATGTGGTGTACATGGACTTTCAAAAGGAGTTTGATACAATGCCACACAACAGTCTTGTGAGAAAACTTATAGGTCATGGAATAAAAGAGACGGTAGCAACATGGATATAGAATTGGCTGAGTGACAAGAAACAAAGAATAGTGGTTAATGGATGTTTCTCAGGCTGGAGGAAGGTGGAGTCAGTGTTGGGGCACTTGCTTTTCCTGATATATGTTAATGACTTAGACCCTGGTGTACAGGGCACAATTTCAAAGTTTGCAGACGATACGAAACTTGGAAGCATTGTGAGCTGTGAGGAGGATAGTGTAGAACTTCAAAAGGACACAGACAAGTTGGTGGAATGGGCAGACAGTTGACAGATGAAGTTCAATGCAGAGAAATGTGAAGTGATTCGTTTTGGTAGGAAGAACATGGAGAGACAATATAGAATAAAGGGTACAATTCTAAAGGGGGTGCAGGAGCAAAGGGACCTGGGTGTATATACGCATTAGTCATTGAAGGTGGCAGGACAGGTTGAGAGAGTGGTTAATAAAGCATACAGTATCCTGGGCTTTATTAATAGGGGCATAGAGTACAAGAGCAAGGAAGTTATGTTGAACTTGTATAAGACGCTAGTTCAGCCTCAGCTGGAGTATTGCGTTCAGTTCTGGGCACCGCACTTTAGGAAAGACATTGGAGAGAGTACACAAAAGATTCTCGAGGATAATTCCAGGGATGAGTAACTTCTGGTATGAAGATTGATTGGAGAAGTTAGAGCTGTTTTCCTTGGAGAAGAGAAGGCTGAGAAGTGATTTGATAGAGGTATTCAAAATCATGAGGGGTCTGGACAGAGTATATAGAGAGAAACTGTTCCCACCTGTGAAAGGATCAAAAACAAGAGGGCACAGATTTAAAGTATTTGGCAAGAGAAGCAAAAGTGACATGAGGAAAAACATTGTCACACAGCGAGTGGTTAAGGTCTGGAATGTGCTGCCTGAGAGTGTGGTGGAGGCAGGTTCAATTGAAGCATTCAAAAGGGAATTAGACAGTTATCTGTAAAGGAAGAATGTGCAGGGTTATGGGGAGAAGGCGGGGGAATGGAACTGAGTAAATTGCTCTTTCGGAGAGCTGGTGTAAACATGATGGGCCGAATGGCCTCCTTCTGTGCTGTAACAATTCTGTGACTCTGTGAGAGCCATTTACATAGAGTCATTTACAGCATAGAAGGAGGCCATTCAACCCATTGAGTCCATGATGGCTCGCCACAGAGCAATCCAGTCAGTCCCAATCCCCCGCTCGATCCTCGTAGCCCTGCAAGTTTATTTCTTTCAAGTGCCCATTGAATTTCCCTTTGGAATCATTGATTGTCTTCACTTTCACCATCCTCACCACCAGGTCATTACCACTCGCTGCTTATAAATGTTCTTCCTCACATTCTCCCTGCATCTCTTGCCCAAAATCTTCAATCTTTGTCCCCTAATCCTTGTACTATCAGTAAATGGGAACAGTTTTACCTTGTCTAACTCATCTAAGCCTGTCATATTCTTGTACACCTCTATTAAATCTCCCATCAATCTCCTTTGCTCCAGGGAGAACAACCCCAGCTTCTCCAACCTAACCTTGTAACTAAAATTCTCCATCCCTGGAACCATTCTGGTAAATCTCCTCTGCACTCTCTCAAGGACCCTCACATCTTTCCTAAAGTGTGGTGACCAGAACTGGATGCAATACTCCAGTTGGGGCCGAACCAGAGCTTTATTAGGTTCAGCATAACTTCCCTGCTTTTGTATTCAATGCCTCTATTTATGAAGCCCAAGGTCCCATATGCTTTGCTAACCACTTTCTCAATATGTCCTGCCACCTTCAAAGATCTATGCACATGCACCACCAGGTGCCTCTGTTCCTGCACACACTCTTTAGAATTGCACGTTTAAGTCTATATTGCCTCACCCTATCCCTTCTGCCAAAATGCATCACCTCACACTTGTCTGTAATAAATTCCATCTGCCACTTGTCTGTCAATTCTGCTAGACTATCTATGTCCTGTTGCAGACAGTGCATATCATCCTCACTGTTTGCCACGCCTCCCAGTACCTCCTTGCTCTCAAGCTGTTACTGTCTGATTTTACATTTCTTGCTAGTTTACTATCATACTCTAATTTCTCCCTCTTTATTACTTTTTAGTTATCCTATGCTGGTTTCTAAACTTTCCCAATCTCTGGCCTACCACTAATCTAAATTTGATACCATCCTTAACTTCCTTAGTTAGCCACAGATGATGCATTCTTCTCATAGAGTCTTTCTTTATCAATTAATATATCCTTGTTGAGAGTTATGAAATAGCTCCTTTAATGCCTGCCACTGCTTCTATATTCTTGTACCTTTAACTTAATTTCCCAGTCCACTTTAGCCAACTCTATCTTCATACCCTTGTTCATTATTTAAGTTTAAGATACTAGTTTTGGACCCAAATTTCTCACTCTCAAACTGAATGGGAAATTCTATCATGTTATTATCACTCTTGCCTGGAGGATCCTTTACTATGAGGTCATTTATTATGAATATCTCATTACCCCTGCCCTCCACACTCACCCCTCTCCCTCTCCCTCACTGCCCACACTCTCCCTTCTCCCCCTCTCCTCCACACTAACCCCTCCACTCTTGCCCCCTCACTGCCCAAACTCTCCCCCTCACTGCCCACACTCTCCCCCTCACTGCACATGCTCTTCCCCTCCGCTCCACGTGTTCTCCCCTTCACCGCCCCCCCCCCCCACGCTCTCCCACTCCCCCCATGCTCTCCCTCCTCCTATGGTCCCAATCCCCACACTCTCCCCTTCCCCCCCACGCTCTCCCACTCCCCCCATGCTCTCCCTCCTCCTATGGTCCCAATCCCCACACTCTCCCCTTCCCCTCCACACTCTCCCACTCGCTCCCCACGCTCTCCCCTCAATCATGAAACACCTGCAAAAAAATCCCTTTTTCCAAGCATCAAAATTGTCACTTAACTGGTATAAAGTGATGCAAATTCTGCTCTGGATTATGCAAATGTTGTGCATGAAGCCTATGTGAAAATGTAGATACTTGAGATTTACCAGAAGGCCATATATCAGTGGAGCAACCAACAACAATATTAAGCTCAGGATTCCGAGTGACATTTCTAAGTGATGGGGTGGGGCAGTGGAATAAAGCCACACTTTCTGAACTTTGTAACAGTTCCACCAAACTATTCCACCAATGAGTTACTGGCATGTTATCGGAGTAATCTATTTTTACTGATGGCCCGAGTACACTGCATGTGAGTGGACCAATATTATTTCCATGTATACCATTGCTTGGGATATACTGGACTGAGAGACCAAAGTTTCACCAAATTTCCAGGAATGTCCTCATTGATTTGTATGGAATAGAACTTCTTCCTGACTCCTGCAAGACAAAAGATGGGCAGAGATCCATGGCCATGACTCCCTAAACCACAATGGGGACCTGGCATTGTAGTGGAGGAGTACCAGCCTCGATAGAAGTGCACATGGGCCCCACCTGGTGGGCTCTCACTATTTTTTTCCAAAAATATACTTTATTCATAAAATTTGTAAAAGTACATTGCATAACAGTTCAAATTTGACATTAAATAAAGCGCAATGCAGATCAATTTTTTTCAATATACATGAGGTGCCTCACTGCACTTGCCATATTTACAATGTACATTTGCATTTCTTGTCAAACATTCTCTGGTGTATACAGTCCAAGGGGTTTTACATGGTTTCCAGCCCATCGGTATACTATGGTGGGGAGGGCTTTACATAGTGGCCTTTCCCCATTGAGCCTTTGCGGCAGCTGCCCCAAACAATAATGCGTTCCTCAGCACGTAGTCCTGGACCTTCAAATGTGCCAGTCTCCAATACTCAGTCGTGGACAGCTCTTTTCATTGGAAGACCAGCAAGTTTCGGGCAGACAGAGTTGATGGTCCTCCAGCAGAAGTTGATGCTTATTGTTACAACCGACCGCTCCAGTCAAAGCCCCCAACCAAAATATACAATTCTGATTGTGGTGGGAGAAACGCACAGTTAATTCAATCCCGTCCCTCCACAGATCGCCTAACATATCATTTAAAACTTTCCAAGTTAAAGAAAGGCCCAGCCAAATTGTACTATCTATTAACCCCGAATAAGGCTAACCAAACCAGGTGTCTTTAAATCAACAAATTAACTGCTTAATTAGAAAAACTAAATTCTTAAACACCACTATGATATAACAACATTTAAAATAGAGAAAATTAGAGTCCTTGCAGATTTACTCCTGCCGGATGTGGAACAGTCCAAGGTTGCTTGAAGTCCTCACAGCCATCTGATGGGGAAAAATTGGTTCTTCAGCAGTAGAACAGTCTGTAATCTAATTCAGAAGTTGAATTGTTGCTCCTTTTCCAGCAATGAAATTCAACAATTAACAACTTGCAAACACTTTTTAATGAATCACTTTGGCTTTAGAATTTTTGAGGGATAGAAGATTGTCCCAGTCTAACTTCCCTTCCTTCAGTTTAAATTATCAGAGTTCTCTGTTTTGGCTTGACGTTTTAGGGAGAGAATAATAAATAAACAGACTAAATTCTCTTCCTTCAGTTTAAATGGTCTGAGAGATCTCCTTTCAGGTGCTAACTCACAGCTGTCTGTCTGTTTTTCTCTTAATTGTCTCTCAAAAGCCAGCTTTTCAATTAGTTTCAAACATCATTCGGCAACAATGTATCTCTCGATGCTCAGTCCGAATGGCTGTATCCCAGGCAACGAGAATGCTCTTTTTGAATCACAGTTTCCGAATGGCAATGTCCCAGGCAATGAGAATGCACTCTTTGAATCAGTTTCTGGAGCTTGCTGCCTTAAAGCAGTATAGCTCCTTTTCCAGCTTTAAAAGCACACAGCATTCTTCCCGAAAAAAATTACAGGATCATAACATTATCGCAGTGTGCATCCCTGGGAACAGCCCATAGAGATGGGCTCTGCCTGTAAAAGCCTGATGGCTGTGCACCAACTGCTCAATGATATGGACCACTAGCCAGGAAGCCTGCGCACAATGCCAGGGAATTCCACCGTCTACTTGTGTAGGGTCAATGCACATGGCATTGAATTAATGCAGTCAGTCATGGAGCATATGGTCACCTTTATGGCCACAACAGTGGGGCTCTCAGCTATACAGCCTTTAGTGGCAGCTCTGACTGCTTCAGTGGAAGCTCAGATCACTGTAGTTCAGACTCTAGGTTCCACTTCCTCACCCAGCTTGCTCAGTGCGAAGAAAGTGTGGGTTTTGGGTTCCAAAGTTACCTTACTCCTACACTCCGCTCTTGCTTAGAACACTGGGAGTGCTGAGGTGCAGCTCCACATGATGGCAGTGTTGCATGGCCGTGCCCGTGTTGGCACTGGAAATTAGCAGGGTCAGACCACTCTGGCCATAGCCGGGATGCTGCAGTCTGTAGCTGGGTGCGCTCAGGCGAGACATCTGATTTCACCTACCATGGCCATCTCAAACACCCTCAGCGGATGAACAGCAGCCTTCCACTTCTGTGGGCAGCTGGCAGTTGTAAATCTCTTCCTGTGTCTGGGGTAATGCAGCTGCTTTATAATGGCATTTTCAGCTCTTTGTGTTGCTGTCTACAGCTGCACTGCAGCAGGTAGCTTGGCTTTCACTACAGAAACCATGCTAAATCACTTTACAAATACAAATACAAGCTGGCCTATATAGCAGAAAGTAATCACTTATAGGGAGGTATTTGAACTATACATTTCAATTCCTTATTTTTCAAAAAAAAACAGAAATATACCTAAACACGACATTTTAAATTCCTCCAAACTCGACCATTGTCTGTCTGTCTTTCTATTGCAATTAAAAGCATGTTGTTTCTTGCAGAAATCAAAATGGTGAACTTAAGCTGCGGAATTCTGTCTAAATCTCTCTGCCTCTCTTTCCTCTTTTAAAATATTCCTTAAAATCTGCCTCTTTGACCAAACTTTTCTGCCCTAATATCCCCTTATGTGGCTGGGTGTTAAATTGTTTGATAACCCTTTTGTGTAGCGGCTTGGGACGTTTTACTTTGTTTAAGGTGCTATATAAATGTAAGTTGTTGTTGTGTTCAATTCGATGTGCATGAGTAAAGGAAGTCATGTGATGCAATGGCAAGAAACCAAACTACAACAAAATACGTTTGTGCAGACATGCTTATCGCCAGCTGTTACTACAGACAAAACCCAGATCAACAAAGATGTTGAAAACAAGTTTATTGCTTTGGATTGTTCTGCTATGTAAGTACTTTACACACACATATCTTCAACAAACAATTTTTATCCGCATCAACATAAACGGTCAGTGTTAGAATAAGACACAGAAAGTGTGACATCAATGTGCTTAGGTTGGTGTGAATTATGGAGCTTCGGCTATAAGTTTTTAATACAAGAAATTCGGCCTTTTGGCATGATATTGGGGGTTTGCATGGGCTACAAGATAAAAACAAAATATGGGTGGGAGAGAAACAAGGAATTAAAGAAAGGGAAATGCATCGCTCCCAAATATTTGACATGTGTTTTAAATTGTGACAATACACAAGGAATGTGGCAAAGAAAAGCACAGCAACTCAGAAAATTTAACTAATGTAACTAACTTGTGCCAACGATTACAAAAATTACAAATATATACATTCAGATAGATCATTGCAGTTTGAATTTCTTATAGCATGTTTAATTGAAGCTCCAGTATCTAAATTTCACTGTGTTTTCATTGTTTCAGTTCAAGCTGTTAAGACAATGGAGTTGCAGAAAGGTAAGAAAGTGTTTAAAGTTAATCCTTAAATATTCTAAGCTCTCACTGTAAGGTTGTACTGGAGAATAATGTAAAAAGCAGGCAATTAATGCCATGCTATAGAATGTACTATATGCCTTCTGTAAATTAAAGAAAGGGAAAATGTATCGTTACTAAATATTTTGAATGTGTTTTAAATTAATGACAATGAGATGTGAAATGCACAGGGGATGTGACAAAGCTACACAGAAAAGCACAGCGACCCTTTGAGAATTTGACTATGCTCTGGGAAGTAAAATTACAAAATTTGTGAATGACCTAAAAATAGCAAGTATAGTTAATACAGTGGAGGACCATGACAAAATACAGGAAGATATTAATAAACCTGCAAGATCTGCGCTACTCCAATTCTGGCCGCTTGCACATCTCCGATTTTAGTCGCTCCACTGTTGATGGGCATGCAGTCCCCCCGTTAAGTACTCTGCAGATGTGGTACGCCGTCAGGCTGAGCTTTGTGCTACTTGGTCATCTGTTCTAATTACTCCTTGTGTGGCTTGGAGTCAGGTTTTGTTTGATAACGCTCCTGTGAAACGCCTTGGGATGTTTTACTACATTAAAGGCGCTATATAAATGCAAGCTGTTGTTGCTGTGTAATTGGCAAATGCCCTTCAATGTAGATAAGTGTGAGGTAATACATATTGGTAGGAAGAATAAGGAGGCCATATACTCTTGGAAAATAAGTGTCTAAATAAGGTAGAGGAAAGGAAGGGCTGGTTACAGATCTTCTTCTTTTGGGCCTCCTTATCTCGAGAGACAATGGATACGCGCCTGGAGGTGGTCAGTGGTTTGTGAAGCAGCGCCTGGAGTGGCTATAAAGGCCAATTCTGGAGTGACAGGCTCTTCCACAGGTGCTGCAGAGAAATTTGTTTGTTGGGGCTGTTGCACAGTTGGCTCTCCCCTTGCGCCTCTGTCTTTTTTCCTGCCAACTACTAAGTCTCTTCGACTCGCCACAATTTAGCCCTGTCTTTATGGCTGCCCGCCAGCTCTGGCGAATGCTGGCAACTGACTCCCACGACTTGTGATCAATGTCACACGATTTCATGTCGCGTTTGCAGACGTCTTTATAACGGAGACATGGACGGCCGGTGGGTCTGATACCAGTGGCGAGCTCGCTGTACAATGTGTCTTTGGGGATCCTGCCATCTTCCATGCGGCTCACATGGCCAAGCCATCTCAAGCGCCGCTGACTCAGTAGTGTGTATAAGCTGGGGATGTTGGCCGCTTCAAGGACTTCTGTGTTGGAGATATAGTCCTGCCACCTGATGCCTGTTACAGATACACAGATCAATAAAAGTAGCAATTCAGGTTAATGAGGCCATTAAAAAACAAACCTGTTACAGATACACAGAACAAACCTGTTACAGATACACAGATCAATAAAAGTAGCAATTCAGGTTAATGAGGCCATTAAAAAACAAAGCACTGGGGTTCATTTCTAGAGGAATAAAATTGAATAGCAGAGACGTTAAACTTGTATACAACCTTCGTTAGACCACACTTGGAGTATATGAATAGTTCTGGTCTCCATATTATTAAAAAAAAAGGACAGATGTGCAATGGAGAAGGTGCAAAAACAAAATTACTGGAATTATCTAGAAAATGGAAGAGTGAGGTGCGTGGTCAGAGGTTGGGAATTCTGCAGCGAGTAACCCATCTCCTGACTCCCCAAAGCCTGTCCACCATCTACAAGGCACAAGTCAGGAGTGTGATGGAATACTCTCCACTTGCCTGGATGGGCGCAGCTGGATCAAAATCCTGGAACTCCCTCCCTAACAGCACTGGGTGTATCCGCAGCAGACGGACAGCAGCGGTTCAAGAAGGCAGCTCACCACCACCTGCTCAAGGGCAATTAGGGATGGGCAATGAATGCTGGCCTAGCCAGCGATGCCCACATCCCACGAAACAAATTTTTAAAAAAATCTTCAAGACTCTGCAAGGTTTTGAGAAGTTAGTCGTAGAGAAGATGCATTCATTTTCTGGCAAGACCAGAACTAGAAGCCATAAATATAAGATAGTACTAATAAATCTAATACAGAATTCAGGAGAAACTTCTGTACCCAGCGAATGGTTAGAATGTGAAACTCGCTAGCACAAGGAGTAGTTGAGGAAAATAGCACAGGTACATTCAAGGCGATGCTAGGTAAGCAAACGAGAGAGAAAGGAATAGAAGGACATGTTGATGGGGTTTGATGAAGAGGGGCGGAAGGAGGCTCCTGTGGAGCATAAACACTGACATGGATCTGTAGGGCTGAATGGCCTGTCTCTGGGTTGCAAATACTTTGTAAGACAGAGTAAGCAGTAGAACTCTATAAATGTTTAGAATTTTATACCACAGGAGGCTATTTGGCTCACCAGTCTGCTGCTTGCCCCCTTCACCTGCCTCTTATATTCTTTAAATTTTTTATTTTCCAAATATTTATCCAGTTCTATTTTGAATGTTACTAGGGACGCTGCCTCCACCACTGATTCTGGGAGGACATTCCAGGCCTATAACTGCCCTCGGCGTAAAAAAACCCCCCAAAATTCTCCTAACGTCATCCTTCGTTCTTTTGGTAATGCTAAATTTATGCACTCTAGTTATTGGCTCATTGTTGTGATTTTCTTTGTCTATGTCTCCGATCATTTTGAACACCTCTATGACATTAACTCTTGTGCTTCTTTGTTCTAAGAAAAAGAGAGCCAGTTTCTCTAACCTCATGATAAAGGCCCATCCCCTAGTAAACAAGCGCAGGGAGAACATGTCGATGTTTTTTTTTAATGGGTCACTCTTGTTAGTTAATGCTGTTTTCTACTTCGGTCTGAAAAATATTTTTAATTATTTTTTTATCTGAGGGCTGATCTGATAGAAGTCTTCGAGACTATGAAGAACTATGTAAGTAAATAGTGTCAGACTGTTCTGATTGATCAGTGAGTCAGTAAAAAGAGGGATCTAATTGCAGTTCATTGCAAAAAAAGTTAAGGAAAGAATTTCTTTGCACAAAGATTGGTTAGAATTTGAATTCTCTGTCACTAGGCCTTCTATGATTTAGGAACTGTTCTTCGGAAATATCCCTTTTATCTTTGACAATTTACTCTGTCTGTACAATTTTTGTGAGTAGGCAGCCGTTATCTCAAATGCTGCTGATTTATTATCACGAAAAGAAAATGGCTTTAGGAAATTCTCGGTAGGGTGTAATGCTGAGGGATAGTTCTGATGCTATGCTTGGGAAGCGGCTCATTGCAGATAGTGTGGAATGAGGAGGAAGAAGCAATAGATGCCTGGTTTGGAGACCCATAGGGTTTTTGGATTGTTTTAATGGGTGCACAGCATTTACTCTGATTTAAATGTGTCCCATACCAATTTCGGCACCCTCAACTCTTTGTGTGCCATTTGTCAACTTAAAGCAGGCATTTCTCGGCTTCCTGGTTGTTCATTTAAAAAAGGGGTTTCTTTTTATTTCACTTGTCACGGTGCTTTTTCTGCATTATCGATTGTTCTATAGGCTTTTTCTTCTGTGTGCTGATGGCTGTTTAAAATACTGGACTCCTTTTGTTCCTTCTTCATCTCCGTTCCCTTGTTCCCCATTCACCCACCACTGGAAACAATCGTTCGCTATTTGCCCACAGTTAAGTCCCTACGTTTCACTCATCCCATTACTGACTGCTCCTTTCTCAGTTTCGCTCCCACTCATCATGCTGCTACTGCTCCCAGCTCTGCAGAAAATCCCCTAACCAAACCCATTCCCCGCTCTTTCTTCCCCCTCCCCATTCGAGCCAGGCAGTAGGAGTGATGTCAGTGAGCTAGAGTCTTCTCTGCAGCGGCACGGAGCAAGGGTGAAAGCACTGCTGTGCCAGGGAGTTTAAAGCTGGCAGCAGCTCCTGAGGACTCCCGAACAATCCAGAAGGGTTGGCAATCCTTGCCATGACTCATGCTTCATAACAAATAAACAACTCGAGCAGTGGTCTTTCAGAGGCAGATAGTGGGTGTAACATTCATCTGTCATCCTAAGTTCTTACGCCTGCGAAACCTTGTGAGTTGGAAAGTCACAAGTGCCTTTCAGCTTCCCACTCACTGAATGCAGAATGTGAAACTGCTTCTCAGTGAGCTGTGCCAGCTCTTCCACAGACAATGGTTAACTGTGAGTTTACATTAAATCTGTCGATTGATTGTACCTAGACTTGCTGCATTATACCTGATCACGTAGTAATCCTGTGATGTACTGATCTATTAGAAATCGGAGTCAGAATTCATCCTAGTTTGTGTTGGGAATAAAAGATACATTGTGGATTTTTGGCACAAGTGCTGTTTTCTTACCTCAGACAAGAGATTGAAAACAAAATTGCTATCCATAAGAAAGTTTCACTTTTACTCCTTAACGCCATCAGAAGCAAATACAGCCTTTATTACTCCACAATTATCAAAATAAACTATTACAATTCCAGTTATCAAGACTACAGCTACCACAATACAATAGGTAACGATTTAAAAGTTTAATATGAATTATGCTCACTGATGCTCAGTTTGGATTCCGCCAGGGCCACTCAGCTCCAGACCTCATTACAGCCTTGGTTCAAACCTGGACAAAAGAGCTGAACTCCAGAGGTGAGGTGAGAGTGACTGCCCTTGACATCAAAGTAGCATTTGACTGAGTATGGCATCAAGGAGCCCTAGCAAAACTAATGTCAATGGGAATCGGGGGAAAAGACATACCTAGCACAAAGGAAGATGGTTGTGGTTGTTGGAGGTCAATCATCTCAGCTCCAGGGCATCACTGCAGGATAGTGTCCTAGGCCCAACCATATTCAGCTGCTTCATCAATGACCTTCCTTCAATCATAAGGTCAGAAGTGGGAATGTTCACTGATGATTGCACAAAGTCCTGCACCATTCACGATTCCTCAGATACTGAAGCAGTCCGTGTAGAAATGCAGCAGGACATGGACAATATCCAGGCTTGGGCTGATAAGTGGCAAGCAAGTTTATGCCACACAAGTGCCAGGCAATGACCATCTCCAACAAGAAAGAATCTAACCATCTCCCCTTGACATTCAATGGCATTACCATCACTGAATCCCCCACTATCAACATCCTGGGGATTGCCATTGACCAGAAGCTGTTCTAGAGTAGCCATATAAATGCCATGGCTTCAAGAGCAGGTCAGAGGCTAGGAATCCTGCAGCAAGTAACTCTTGACTTCCCAAAGCCTGTCCACCATCTACAAGGCACAAGTCAGGAATGTGATGGAATTCTCTCCACTTGCCTGGATGGGTGCAGCTCCAACAACACTCAAGAAGCTCGACATCATCCAGGACAAAGCAGCCCTCTTGATTGTCACCCCATCTACAAACATTCACTCCCTCCACCACCGACGCACAGTGGCAGCAGTTTGTACCATCTACAAGATGCACTGCAACAAAGCACCAAGGCTCCTTAGACAGCACCTTCCAAACCCGCGACCTCTGCCAACTAGAAGGACAAGGGCAGCAGATGCATGGGAACATCACCAGCTGCAAGTTCCCCTCATTGTCGCTGGGTCAAAATCCTGGAACTCCCTTCCTAACATCACTGTATCTACCTCACAGTAAAGCCCGGCTTGAGTATAAAATTAAAACCCGACCCGGGACCGACCCGACCACTGCCAACCTGAACCCAACCCGGGCCCGAGTCCTTTAATTTTTTTTCGCACCCGACCCGACCCGACCCGACCCGACCAGACATGAATCTCCTTCATCCGTTTCGGCAGCAGGCTATTCCTGCAGTTGGAGTTGTGCGGAATCATGGGTAAGCCTGATCCCGTGACCTCTTGGAAGCACTGTCCAGCCCGACCCGACCCAAGCCAGAATGCGGGACTCGGAATATAGACCCGACTCGACCCGAACCTAACACACGCAGTCGGGTCTCATCTGGTTTGGGTTGGGTAGCCAGGCTGTACCCCAAGCGGACTGCAGCGGTTCAAGACGGAAGCTCATCACCACCTTCTCAAGGGCAATTAGGGATGGACATTAAATGCTGGCCTAGTCAGCGACGCCCACATCCCATGAATGAATAAAAAACTGTTATTCCCCATTTCTATTATTAACAATATCTTTGGGACCGGGGTTGAGAAGCCTACGGCTGCATCACCAGTCCGACTGGGATTGCATTCCTGTCAGGACTTGCTGCTGCCTGCTCCTTCCATGTCTGCTATATGCAAATTGGTGTGAGACAGAGGTTCCAGGACCCAAGAGGGCTTCCCTTCCATCCAGCCCACTTATCGATTTTTCCTGGGGCAACCACACGGAAGGTGACAGTCAGCCCCAGGAAGTGGTGGGTAACAGTCCTGAGTTTTATGTCTAGTGGGAAAAGGCCGGTTCGTGGCCTGCTGTTGGCCCACATGGGTAGGAAATTGGTTAGGTGGTAGGAGACAGAAAGGGAGGATAATGGGTATATACTCCAATTGGCAGGGTGTGATTAGTACAGGGATCTGTACTGATGCCTCAACTTTTTATTATATTTATCAGTGATTTGGATGAAGGAATAGAACGCCATATGTTCAAGTTCGCTGATGACACAGTAAGTAAGCAATGTCAATGGGAGGAGAAAGTTGCAAAGGGACATTGATAGATTAGGTAAGTGGGCAAAACTGTGACAGATGGAGTTCAATGTGAGGAAGTGTGAGGTCATTCACTTTGCACCTAGGAAAGATAGGTCAGAATATTTTCTAAATGGCGAGAAGCCAGGAACTGTGGAGGAGCAGAGAGATTTAAGGGTCCATGTACAGAAAGCACTAAAAACCAATGAACATAAAAGGCGATGGAATGATAACCTTTATCTCAAGATGGCTGGAATATAAAGGGATGGAAGTTATCTTAGTTATATGGAGCTCTGGTTAGGCTGCATCTGGAGTATTTCTGGACATTGCACTCCGGGAAGGAGAGGGAGCTGGCAGATTCACCAGAATAATACCAGGGTTGAAAAGGGTTAAATTATGAGGACGGGTTACATAAAAACTAGGCTTGTGTCACCTTGCATATAGAAGATTAAGGGGTGATCTAATTGCAGTGTTTAAGATGATTCAAGGATTTAGAATCATAGAATGGTTACAGCATAGAAGGAGGCCATTCGGTCCATCATGTCTGTGCTGGGTCTCTGAAGGAGCAATTCACCTAGTGCCACTCCCCAGCCTTCTCCTTGTAGCCCTGAACATTATTCCTTTACAGGTAATAATCCAACTCCCTCTTGAACACCTCGATTGAACCTGCCTCCACCACACTCTCAGGCAGCGCATTGAAATAGCACCAGGGGATCTTTTACATCCACCTGAGCAAGCAGATGGTACCTTGGTTTAACCGAACGTCTCATCCAAATGACAGCACCTCCAACAGTGCAGCACTCCCTCAGTATCGCATGATACCAGACCACATTTTAATTATATTTTATTATCACAGTTAAAATGAGGAAAGACTGGATAGGTTGGGGGTTGTTTTCCCTGGAATTGAGGAGGCTGAGGGGTGACTTGATTGAGGTGTACAAAATTATGGGGGGCCTAGATAGAGTAGACAGAAAGGACCTGTTTTCCCTGGCAGTGGGGGTGGGGGTTGGTTACCAGGGGACACCGATTTAAGGTGATTGGTAGAAGGATTAGAGGGGACATGAGGAATACCTTTTTCACTCAGAGGGTAGTGGGTGTCTGGAATTCACTGCCAGGAATGGTGGTGGAGGCAGAAACCCTCAATTCTTTTAAAAGGTACCTGGACACGCACCTGAAGTGCTGTAACTGGCAAAGCTATGGACCAGATGCTGGAAGGTGGGATTAGTTTGGGTGGATAGTTTATTCGGCCAGCGCAGACACAATGGGCTGAATGGCCTCCTTCTGTGCTGTATTTTGTTCTACGTTTCAAAATCATGAGAATAGGAATTTTACCACCAATTGAAAAAGTATAAAGGAACATTTCAAGCAGCTAATTTTAATAATGTAAGTCCAAGTAACAGATTAAAAATGTTCCTTTATACATGAGAAATACAAAGTTTACATAATCCGATCCCTTTTCTTGTTGAAAGCCATCAGGCCTTCAGTTTGGATGCTCCTGCTAGTGTCTGCGGTCACCCAATGTTAGGTGCACTTGAGGCTTTTCCATTTGCTCTATTTCATGAGGTTATGCTGTACCGAGGGGCAGACATGAGAACATTTTCTTGGAGTTGCCCAAGACAACATAAGATCAAAAATGGCTGCTGTGCAGAGAAAAGCAAGAAATAAAAAAATTCTGAGATCATTACTGTCTTTGGGAAAGATGTTCCATTTATTGTAAAGTCAAATTGGCCATTATAAATTGCCCCTAGTATAGGTAGGTGGTAGGGGAATATAGGGACAGGTGAGGATGTGGTAGGGAATATGGGATTAGTGTAGGATTAGTATAAATGGGTGGTTAATGGTCGGCACAGACTCGGTGGGCCGAAGGGCCTGTTTCAGTGCTGTATCTCTAAATCAAATCTAAATCAAATCAAATCAAAATTCATTTATCAGCCTCTAAAGACACAACAAATGTGAAGAGATAGGGGTGGGATTCTCCTGTCCCTTGGCCAAATAAATGAATTTTTACCTCATTTTTAGAAGTGGATTTCAACATTTATTTGATAGGGTAGATAGAGAAAAGCTGTTTCCTCTGTTGCAGGAGTCCAGAACAAGAAAACAACTTTTAAATTAGAGCTATTCATACAGGGGTGATGTCAAGGAGCACTTCTTCACACAAGGGGTAGTAGGAATCTGAAATTCGCTCTGCCCCAAAAAGCTGAGGAGACTGGAGGTCGATGGAAAATTTTAGAACTCTGCTTCATAGATTTTGTGTTAGGTGAGGGTATTAAGGGACATGGGAACAAGATGGGTAAATTGAATTGAGACACAGATCAACCGTCACCTATTTGGTCAAATTATAGCATATAGAGTCATACAGCACTGAAACAGGCCCTTCGGCCCACCGAGTCTGTGCTGACCATCAACCACCCATTTACACTAATCCTACAATAATCCCATATTTTCTACCACATCCCCACCTTCCCTCAATTCTCCTACCACCTACCTACACTAGGGGCAATTTACAATGGCCAATTTACCCATCAACCTGCAACCGGAGCACCCGGTAGAAACCCACACAGTCACAGGGAGAACTTGCAAACTCCGTATAGGCAGTACCCAGAACCGAACCTGGGTCGCTGGAGCTGTGAGGCTGCAGTGCTAACCGCTGCGCCACTGAGCCGCCCTGGTTGACATACTAAATCCGTGTCACACTCATGCAAGCAGAAATTATGAACTATAAAATAAACTGATGAATTGAACTCAAAACGGACGCCTTCTTTTGCTGCAAAACAGGATGGAGTAAGAGGTCAGGTGACCTCTCCTGTACTGCGAATACACAAGGTAACTGCTGAAACCCTGAATCAATTGTCATGTCTGGTTAAGTGCTGAAGAAAGCATTAGAAATGTAAATGGCCCATTCAATGTTAATGACTACCTCTCTTCAAAGTTGGGCTAACAATGACTTGGCAGAGATGGAGACGCAAGACTCAAACTCAGGATAAATGGCGTGAAAAAATACCGCTATATTAAGATGACATAGAGATGAGCAACATCCAAGCCTTTTGTCTGACAATGGCCACACCATCAAACATCATTTCTGAAAACACATTGGGAGAGAAAATTTGGCCACCTGACAGAAAGCAAGTCCCTGATAAGGGGTTTTAATAAGAAACATTGTCTGTGCAGAAAGCCAGAAGTCAGAAAGAAGAGAGAGACCCAACCCGACAAGCAGAAAACTCTGCCAGAATACCATCTTTAAACTACCCAGAGGCAGAGAGAAAAGGTAACCTTTGAAACTCCCTCCCTGAGAAACTGTAACAGGATTTTTGCCATTGAACTGTAACTACGATTTGACCAAAGAAGTCTGTAGCAAAGCATCCATCCACCTGAAGCTTTCCAAAGTTTGATGTCAGTGAACTAGGAAAAAGGAGAAACAAGCGTGTACCGTTTTAAAATTATCCTCCCGGAGAAACAAACAAGGTTTCACAACGAACTCTTTGTTAACACCATCAAACCTAAACGCATGCTATCTTTTAATCTCTATCTTTTCTCATGTGTGTGCATGTGTGTGTGAGGGGGTGATTATTTTCAGATATTGTTTAATAAACATTTATCTTTCTTTAAACCTACAGGAAAACCTGTCATTTGTCTTTTTATTGACTATTAAAATGCTCAATGGTTAAAACATAATTCTAATAAAAATGCTATCTTCGGTCAGTTGAGAGGTGAAATAGGAGAACCATCCCTATCATTTCCCACCTGTCCGTAACAAAGGTTGCCTTCCGTGAAATCCTTTGTGTTGTGATGTTATTCCGTGGGAGTTTCCTGAGCAGCATGTGTTCTAGTTATTGTACCCTGGGCCTTGAGAAACCCAGCAACCCCGTAAAACTGGATGGTCCTATCTTACTCTGTTGTTGAAGATGACAACTGACCCAACTCTCCTGTTAGTGCGTCAATCATCCAATGACTGATCCCATACTGCTCCCTGGATGATATTGCAGCGATCAGCCAATGCTGTCTGAATTGATCCTGGACCATAAAAGTTGAGTGCAGTCATCACCTTCACAACTACAGACAGAGTAGTATGAGCAGACTGCAGGTCCTCATTCATTAGGTGTCTGTGCCTTTTTAATGATACAGACTCTTCTGATATATATTTCTGCACTAAGGTCCTATATCTTCTTTAATGGGGTGCATCCTCCTTAAGGGCTGCCTCACTGTCCTTCCCCCGTCCTCTGCTCCTCCTCCATTATAATGGCACACAATGGTAAAAACAATGGCTACATTCAAAATATTTTGGAGTTTGGTTAATGCAGAAATGCCTCCAATCTTCTGTCTCTAAAATACACACCTAGAAACAAGCATTATATACCCGCAGGGAGGGATGAAGTGAAGCAAAAGAATCAATGTACAAATTGAAGCTAACTTCTGCTTCTGTTCTTTCCTCGCAGGTGTGACTGTTCACAATGTGGAAATAAATTCTGGTGCTGAAGATGGGGAAAAAGTTAAAGAGGGAAGCAGCATAACCCTGACTTGTTCAGCAAATATCGTGATACCTCCTGATCATCCATCTCAGGTTTTATACTTATTTTACAAAGGAAAAAACAAAGATGTCCTGCTGAAAAACATTACGGGTAATGGGCAAGAGTCCCACTATACAATACAATCTGCTCGAGCATCACATTCCGGATACTATCATTGTGTCGTGGAAGTAGGGCGTAAGAGAGAAGAAAGTAAAACATTCATAACAGTTACAGGTATTGTGAAATGTGTAACTCAAAGTGAGGTATGGGACTAATAACATGATTCCGACCAAAGTGTTCCCACCATCTCTGCACAATTGTATTCCAGTGTGTATCTGTGATTATTATGTTATCCTTTCCTCCGCCTTGTGTTGCTATTCCTTCTCAGGAGTAGGTATGGCTTTCCCTATAGACATACCATGTCATACAATGGTATGCCTATAGGGAATGCCATACCTACTCCTGAGCAGCCCTCAGTGTAGGTAGGTGTCTGAGGGGCCAGGATTCCCAGACTCCCAGAAGGAGTGGGAAGGAAGCCCAAATTTGCATAGGAAGGAATCACAATGCAAACACTCCACCTTTTTCAGGCTTACAAACTCCTCACTGCCTGCCTCAGCTGACCCTAGTAGCAACTATGCTTTATATTTCTCACTCTAACTTATCCCAAGTGCATTGTGAGTGTAAACCCAGGAAATATGAGGATGCAGCACCATCCCCTTTACCGTGCATTATAATGAACTCACTATAGGATCGACAGGCTCAACACAAGAAGAGCTAAATCACGTTTGGAAATTTGGGAGGTCTGATTTTTAGGGTGATAAACTGGCAGGCATGGCTTCCACCTTATTTTGCTGTGCAATTCATATCCTTTCCAATGGAAGCTGACAAACTAAGAGAGACTGACAGGGATCCCATAGGTGCATGGAGCAACTGATGGACAGCATGTGCCATTCAAAGTCCCACATGATAACCCCCTTATTTTTCTGAACAGGGAAAGTTGTCATTCTATTATTGTACATGTATTATTCTATTATTGTATGATGTTTAGCTCTAGAACCAATGCACTCCTGGCCAACCCATATTCTACCCTCTGTAAACTTTAGGTCATTCAAAACTCTGCTGCCCATGTGTGTCCGTACTCACATCAAGTGCCATTCACCCATCACCCCAGTGCTCGCTGACCCACATTGGTTCACAGTTAAGCAACGGCTCGATCTTCATTCTTGTTTCCAAATCCCTCCATGGCCTTGATGCTCCCTATTTCTGTAATCTCCTCCAGTCCCATAACCCTTTGAGATCTCTGCACTCCTCTACTTCTAGTCTCTCGAGAATCCCCAATTTTATTCACTCCACCATTGGAAGCCGTGCCTTTAGCTGCCTAGGCTCTAAGCTCTGGAATTCCCTCTGCCTCACTCTCTCTTTCCTCCTTTAAGACGCTCCTTAAAACCTACATCTTTGACCAAGCTTTTGGCCAACTGCTCTAATATCACCTTTATAACTTACGTGCTGTATAACGCTCCTGTGACTGGCCTTGGGACATTTTATCACGTTAAAGGTGATATATAAATACAAGTTGTTGCTCTTGTTGTTGTCAACCCTGCACATCATTGCAAGTTACCCAGGAAGCAGCTATGATGCTTTCATCATGTGACAATCCACCATACAAACACCTCATGGCTCAGAACTTCAGGATAATTCACTAGTCACAGGAAGGCCTCCACAGGCAATGGTGGGGGTGGGGGAGAGGCTGGGGGCAACAAATATGATGAGGTCCATGTCACTACAGGAAGCGTCATAGAGTATAGAAATCCCGGTCTTGCTTTAGGTGCCTGGATTAATCTGGTAGCACTCTGCAATACTGCCCAGTGAGGGTTTTCCAGAATCACAAGCCAGGAATTTCCTTGAACCTGGTCACTCTGCCACCGTGACTTTGCCCGAGGTACGGCAGAAATCCTGTTTCGATGTATAATCAGGTTTTCCACCGCACTTCCATGAAGTTACAGAGTGCTGAGCAGGTGCAGTTCTGAAGAAATTAAGTCCTTCACAATTTTGTTCATCCCTCCCCGCCATGATGGTATACCCAACATTACCACACTGCTTTGGTGGCCAAGGATGGAACAAGTAGTGACATTAAGGCCCAGAAATTCTTGCAATCCCTACTTTGCTGACATGGGGTGAAACACCTGCCTGCCTGCCTGGAGCCCTCTTTTCAAATCCTGGCGATAGGTTTATTTGCATTTATGGGCAGCTTTCTGGAGCCTGTGGGGGGGTCTGTGCCTCTGCCCATTTCAATCTGGCCTCCTAACTCTGAAGTTCCAAACTGCTGAAGGAATTTTTAAATAATTAGTGCACTCTCCACTGCTGTCCTTGCCACCACCATGCATGGTATGTCTATAGGTTTAGAGGGGATTTCAGGAAAAAAATTTTCACCCAGAGGGTGGTTGGAATCTGGAACGCACTGCCTGAAGGGGTGGTAGAGGCAGGGACCCTCACAACATTTAAGAAGTATTTTGATGAGCACTTGAAACGCCATAGCATGCAAGGCTACAGGCCAAGTGCTGGAAAATGGGACTAGAATAGTTAGGTGCTTGATGGCCAGCACAGACACGATGGGCCGAAGGGCCTGTTTCTGTGTTGTATAACTCTATGACTATGACATAAAAAGGTCTTCAGCTCCCATTGGAGCCACTTGATGCTCAAGAAGGTAAACGATCACTTCCAGGATTGAATAGCTTATCCTAGGAAAGGCCTCAAATTGACTCAGTCATAATAGGTCTCAGTGGCATGAATTGCATTGAGGCAATTCAATTGTGTAAAGGCAAGTAGCTCAGGAATGATCCCATCCCTTCACCCTCCCAGACACATCTCCTTGACTGGGGTCAAGGGGGCGGGGGGGGGCGAGGAATGGACAGAAGTTCCCGATTCAAAGTCCTGTCTAAATGGGATGGAATCTGTGCAGCACCAGATTCCGGTTCATCTTCCGGAACATTCGGATGGAAAAGGGATTTTTGCCAATGCTGACAAATTATCAGCTCCTTATGCAAAGCATTAAGGTAGATAAGTCCCCAGGGCCTGATGGGATCTACCCTAGAATACTGAGGGAGGCAAGGGAAGACATTGCTGGGGCCTTGACAGAAATCTTTGCATCCTCATTGGCTGCAGGTGAGGTCCCAGAGGACTGGAGAATAGCCAATGTTGTTCCTTTGTTTAAGAAGGGTAGCAAGGATAATCCAGGAAATTATAGGCCGGTGAGCCTTACGTCAGTGGTAGGGAAACTATTAAAGAGGATTCTTCGGGACAGGATTTACTCCCATTTGGAAACAAACAAACTTATTAGTGAGAGACAGCATGGTTTTGTGAAGGGGAGGTCGTGTCTTACTAATTTGATTGAGTTTTTTGAGGAAGTGACGAAGATGATTGATGAGGGAAGGGCGGTGGATGTTGTCTATATGGACTTTAGTAAAGCCTTTGACAAGGTTCCGCATGGCAGACTGGTACAAAAGGTGAAGTCACACGGGATCAGAGGTGAGCTGGCAAGATGGATACAGAACTGGCTCAGTCACAGAAGACAGAGGGTAACAGTGGATGGGTGTTTTTCTGAATGGAGGGATGTGACTAGTGGTGTTCTGCAGGGATCAGTGCTGGGACCTTTGCTGTTTGTAGTATATATAAATGATTTGGAGGAAAATGTAGCTGGTCTGATTAGTAAGTTTGCGGACGACACAAAGGTTGGTGGAGTTGCGGATAATGATGAGGATTGTCAGAGGAGACAGCAGGATATAGATCAGTTGGAGACTTGGGCGGAGAAATGGCAGATGGAGTTTAATCCGGACAAATGTGAGGTAATGCATTTTGGAAGGTCTAATGCAGGTGGGAGGTATACAGTAAATGGCAGAACCCTTAGGAGTATTGACAGGCAGAGAGATCTGGGCGTACAGGTCCACAGGTCACTGAAAGTGGCAATGCAGGTGGATAAGGTAGTCAAGAAGGCATACGGCATGCTTGCCTTCATCGGTCGGGGCATAGAGTATAAAAATTGGCAAGTCATGTTGCAGCTGTACAGAACCTTAGTTAGGCCACACTTAGAATATTGTGTGCAATTCTGGTCGCCACACTACCAGAAGGATGTGGAGGCTTTGGAAAGGGTACAGAGGAGGTTTACCAGGATGTTGCCTGGTCTGGAGGGCATTAGCTATGAGAAGAGGTTGGAAAAACTCGGATTGTTTTCACTGGAACGACGGAGGTGGAGGGGCGACATGATAGAGGTTTACAAAGTTATGAGCGGTATGGACAGAGTGGATAGTCGGAAGCTTTTTCCCAGGGTGGAAGAGTCAGTTACTAGGGGACATAGGTTTAAGGTGCGAGGGGCAAAGTTTAGAGGGGATGTGCGAGGCAAGTTCTTTACACAGAGGGTGGTGAGTGCTTGGAACTTGCTGCCAGGGGAGGTGGTGGAAGCAGATACGATAGCGACATTTAAGAGACATCTTGACAAATACATGAATAGGAAAGGAATAGAGGGATATGGGCCCCGGAAGTGCAGAAGGTGTTAGTTTCGGCAGGCACCAAGATCGGCGCAGGCTTGGAGGGCCGAATGGCCTGTTCCTGTGCTGTACTGTTCTTTGTTCTATAGTTTAAACTCCACCCGCCCCCCTCCCCAAAAGAGTGGATCAATTGTCAGGTGACAGACTCACTCCTTCGCCACTCAAACTTTTAATTTGTGCAGAAAAAACTTATGCTGCCCCTTAGGGTCTGCAACAGACACTATCCCCTCCCACAAGGTAGGCTTCTCAGCACAGGTGGGGATCTGGGATATCTGCTGGGAGCCTGGCAAA
This sequence comes from Heterodontus francisci, assembly GCF_036365525.1. Classification (NCBI taxonomy): domain Eukaryota; kingdom Metazoa; phylum Chordata; class Chondrichthyes; order Heterodontiformes; family Heterodontidae; genus Heterodontus; species Heterodontus francisci. The sequence continues at coordinate 66,533,171 of NC_090396.1, forward strand.
AACAGAAAGGCGAGAATTGGAAATATTAAACAGCTTTTTCTTTCCTATTTTGTAGAGCTGTAAAAATATGCCACAAACGTTGCTTAATTTCCTTTTTATATTTCACTTTAGGAAAATTACAGAGGCCTGTTCTCACCGTTCATCCAAGGGAGGTGACTGTGGGAAATTCAACTAATCTGCGCTGTGAAATACTTGAAGAACTTCCTCCTCTCACATTCATATTCTATAAACACAGATATCAAACACGTTCCCGCCTCACTGAGATAAAAGAAAATAAAAATTTTGCAATATACCCACTGAAAGTGACAGAAAGCACAGAGGAAAGCTATAGCTGTAGCTGTAGTGTCCATGGGATAGACAAGGGCAGTCTCTCAAACCATAGTGAAATAGTACAATACACTGTGCGAGGTAAGTCAGCTGTGGTGCAGCTTTCAAAATACTTATGTATGTGCATATATGTTTAAGAACCCATGATGTTCTGGGCCTCCACTTTAAAAAGTTACTTGAGACGTTTCTCAATCCTTTTAGGACAAAAGGTGGTCGAGAAGGGCAGGGATTTGCAGTGGGATTCAGATTGGGCCAGAGTTCAGCCACTATAAATGCAGGAACAAATGGGAGGATAATGAAGTGTAAGCTGATCTATCTGCCAGAAATGTCTTTGTTTCAGCCACATTAGGGCGGCACAGTGGCGCAGTGGTTTCCACCGCAGCCTCAGAGCTCCAGCGACCCGGGTTCAATTCTGGGTACTGCCTGTGCGGAGTTTGCAAGTTCTCCCTGTGTCTGCGTGGGTTTCCTCCGGGTGTTCCGGTTTCCTCCCACATGCCAAAGACTTGCAGGTTGATAGGTAAATTGGCCATTATAAATTGCCCCTAGTATAGGTAGGTGGTAGAGAAATATAGGGACAGGTGGGGATGTGGTAGGAATATGGAATTAGTGTAGGATTAGTATAAATGGGTGGTTGATGGTCGGCACAGACTCGGTGGGCCGAAAGGCCTGTTTCAGTGCTGTATCTCTAAATAAATAAATAAATTGCATTAGATTTAACACACGAGTGTATGATAGAGGAATGAATTGCTGCAAGTCTTGCAAAAGAATGAAGTGGTTGATTTTACAGGCTCTGACTGCCTACAACTTCCTCTGAGATAGCAGCTCTGACAGGTGCGATTTAAACGTTTATTTTTTTCCGCTGTGCTGCTACAAAAAGAATCCCTCGTACTGCCTCTCGCAGTTTCAGGCAGGGAAACCAGCTTTTTCCATCTTTCCCGCCATGGGGTTCCCCTTGGACATTCCCATACACCTGCTCCTGCAACTGTGGCCTTCTCCAGGGTGTTCCCTGCCTGACAGGGGGTCAAGCCTGTCAATGAGGCCAGCCTCCAGGCTGTAACCTTGTTGGACAAAATGACTCATGCTGTGGAGTTAAAACTCTTGAGCACGCAGGGCCAGAGCTCCTGCCCCACCCCATCAATATCAGGCCCATATCACTAAAGGACGTGAAATTCAGAGAATTCTGCTTTGCTGGAGTTCGTGCGGCAAAGGACACTAAGGGCACCAGCCATATCAACACTGTGGCCCAACAGCAGGAATGTGATAATTAGCATAGTTGGCACAACTTGCTGTAGTTTCTAAGTGTACGCAGGATGGCACCAAAAATGTTTTTAAAAAAACCATGGGATAGATTTTTCCCTTCAGTGCTTCAGACAAAAGTGTCATCTGGGTGGCAGAGTGGGAACAATTGGGAGGGGCAGATCACCCATTACGGAGTCTGCCTGATATTCTCTCCATTAATTGAAATGGGTGGAAAATTATGCAGTCTCTGATATTGTAAACTATTTGTCTCACTCGAGTTTCCTCCATGCACTCCACCCAGAAGATCTTTTATGCTAAAGCTGAAAAATCTAGCTGCATTTCTAGATCGTGATCAGGTTTTTCCTGTAGGCTATTAGATTTATTGAGCTTTTGTTTTTACATATATGGAGCTTGTTTATCTCCCATTGTGTCTGTCACTTCATGTCATTGTGTGTCTGCTTGACTCCAACTCCAATTCTTGCTGTCTTTGTCTGTGTTGAGTTCCTCCTGCCTTCCTCCATTTCTCTGTATGTTTCTCAGACTTTTTTTGGGCTGGATCTTAACACCTTAAAATGGATGGGCTGGGACTGGGTCAGAGGTTTACATTTTTAAAAATATCAAATCCAATTCCAACTCACCTCCAACATGCCCCCTTCTGGATTTAACAGAGCCGGAGAGCTGGGAAGCTCCCATGAGGCGGATTGGAAATGTAAATATTTTCTTGAGGCTGTCAGCCTCCGATTTAACCTTTTTGCAGGTTTAACTGTGGCCTGCCAGGTTTCCTCGGCAACTCAAAGGAGTCGGGATCAGCTTCAGCAAAAAGGCCTTTATAGCACTGCTTGTGGGCCACAAGGAGCAGGAGTGCTTCCCCTGCCCCGGCCTCCCAAGCTCCCCACCATCAGACCCACCTCACCCGCATACAAAGGCTCCTGGGATTGTAAAGTGGACACCACCTTGGATCTCCACTGCTCCACCCACCACCCCCACCCCAGCTGGGGTTAGGGATTGGGCCCCCAACCCTGGTATCGGGGGATCAGGCCCTTACCCCCCTGAGTTATAGGACTAAACTAGAGCCCCTCCTGGGATTGGACCCTTGGAATTGGATACCACCAATCTGGGGGTCAGGGATCAGACCCTCCCCCTGCCCTCACCAGGTCATGGATCAGACCTCCATAACCCTGCAGTTGGTGATTGGATCTACCAGTAAAGTGAGATTGTATTCTCAAGCTGCCATGGTGGGGTTTGAACTCATGTTCACTAGATTATTAATCCGGTGACAAAACCAATAAATTACCCGACCAGTTATCCCTCAGAAGATGGTGGTGGAGCCTACCTCAGAGTGTTTCCCACCTGACTGCAAACCGAGCCTGTTAATCATGCTGACTTCTGGGCGGGAAAGATGCCACAGACAAAGGACACACACTGTGAAATTGAAACTCCACAGCATGCGGGGAAGCCCATCTGAAACATCCCCCCGCTCCGCCATATGTAACCTGCCCTGTTAATATCCAGGCCTTTTATTCATAATCTCTCTGTTTCTATTCAACTTTTTCTCACTTTCTCCCTCTTTCTGTAAGTCTCCCATTAACATTCACAATGAACTGCTCTCTGCTATTTTAATATGATTCTTAACTAGTTTAGAATAAAATGTATTAAAACTAACAAGTTAACACCTTAACTTGTTATTGTTTAATTCTACATCAGAGTGGCATCGCTCTGCAGCTTGTTTCCAAATTTTAACGATATGTTTAACAAATGTATTAATTTCCACAAAAGAAATCTCATTAAGAAAGTAGTAGCCTCAACAGTGACATGTGACATGTACAGAGTCATTGCTAGACCGTGTGACTGACTTTGTTTCGCTTTCTTTGAGAACAGTGCCAGTTTCCACGCCAGTCTTGTCTTCAGAACCCAATAACAATATACTGAAGAAGGGGCAGGCTTTGACTCTAAAATGTACAGTGTCAAAAGGATCCTTCCCCATCAACTACAAATTTTTCAACGGATCAATTATACATAACACAAGTTTAAATTCTACTGAAGCAAAGTATCTCATTAACTCTGTGAACAGTGGAAGTGACTACTACTGTAAGGCATCAAATGCAGCAACATCTCACGCAGAAGAAAGTAACCATATTCCTATGAGAAAGTCTGGTAAGATCAAAGTACTTACTAATTGTTCCTGTGTGAACATAGGAGCAGGAGTAGGCCATTCAGCCCTTCGAGCCTGCTCTGCCATTCTAGATCATGGCTGATCATCTACCTCAATGCCATATTCCTGTACTATCCCCATATCCCTTGATGTTGTTAGTAACTAGAAATCTATCGATCTCTGTCTTGAACTCACTCAGTGACTGAGCTTTCACCACCCTCTGGGGCAGAGAATTCCAAAGATTCACCACCCTCTGAGTGAAGAGGTTCCTCCTCATCTCAGTCGTAAATGGTTTGCCCTTTATTCTGAGTTTGTGTCCCCTGGTTCTAGACCCCACAACCAGGGGAAACATCCTTTCTGCATCTATCCCTTTAAGAATTTTGTACGTTTCTATGAGATCGCCTCTCATTCTTCTAAACTCCAGAGAATACAGGCCCGGTCTCCTCAATCTCTGCTCATAGAATAATCCCACCATCCCAGGAATCAGTCTGGTGAACCTCCGCTGCACTCCCTCTATGGCAAGTATATCCTTCCTCAGGCAAGGGGACCAGAATATTCCAGGTGTGGCCTCACCAATGCTCTATACAATTGAAGCAGGACTTCTTTCCTCCTGTACGCAAATCCTCTTGCGATAAAGGCTAACATACCATTTGCCTTCCTAATTGCTTATGCACCTGCACTCCAGTGACTTACGAACAAGGACACTTAGGTCCTTTTGGACATCAACACTTTCCAATCCCTCACCATTTAAGAAATACTTGCACCTCCGTTCCTCCTATCAAAGTGGATAACTTCACACTTATCCACATTATATTCCATCTGCCATGTTCTTGCCCACTCCCTCAGCCTGTCCAAATACAGATACTGGAGTTATTTGAACAAAGTTTTCAAGATATTAAGGGGAACTGAGAGGGTAGATGGAGAGAAACTATTTCCACTGGTTAGGGAGTTAAGGAATAAGGGATATATCCTAAATATTACAGTCAGATTTTTCAGGAGTGAAGTTAAGAAACACTTTTACACATAAAAGATGGTGGAAGTTTGGAATTCTCTTCTGCAAACAGCAAATGAAGCTGGGTCAACTGGTAATTTTAAATCTGAGATTGATGGGTTTTTACTAACCCAAGGTATTAAAGGATATGGGGGAGAAGTGGATCTTTGGAGTTAGGTCACAGATCATCCATGCTATCACTGAATGGTGGAAAAGACTTGCATTTATATAGCGCCTTTCAGAACCACCTGACATCCCAAAGCGCTTTACAGCCAGTGAAGTACTTTTGAAGTGTAGTCACTGTTGCGATGTAGGAATTGGGATAATAACCAGATAAACTGTTTTTGCGATGTTGATTGAGGTGGAACAGGCTCAAAAAAGTTAAATGGCCTACTCCTGCTCCAATGTAATGGGGTCAGAGTTCACAGTCCAGCATGGCAAGTTGTGATATTGAATTTAACAAATCTGATGACCAGCACCAGAGAACAATGACCAATTGGAAGGTGACAGATTATTGTTAAAACCTCAAGGTTCACAAACATCCGCTTGCTGCTGTTAACGATGTTTATACAAGAACACAAGAACACAGAAATAGGAACAGGTGATACAGAAGTATACAGCACAAGACTGAAAAATCTCACACCTATATCTTGTTCAATGTTAACAGTTCCTTTTCCAGTATTATTCAGTTTATTCAATGTTATGTTCAGAAATGTGACTTGACTCAGACACTTGCCTGAATACCTCCATAAGTTAACTTTTGAACATTGTAGTACTTTTCAGCTTCCAAAATTATTATTCCACCATTTGTGCTTGCCAAACCCATTCAGGGGATTTTTTTTTTTTATCTTTAGCATTCTAAAATACATGTAAAACACATGCTGGGTATAGAAGCATAATTTCAAAGTTGGAAAATGATACAGAGCTTGAAAATGTAGTAAAAAGTGAGAATGAAAGTAGCAAAGGTTCAGGAGGACGTAGAAAGACTGAAACAATGAGCAGACACACGACAGATGAAATTTAATGCAGTGCAATATGAAGTGATGCATTTTGAAAGGAAAAATGAGAGGCAATATAAATGAAATTGTACAATTTTAAAGGGTGCAGGTACGGAGATATCGAGGGGCGTACGTGCACCATTCTTTATTTAAAGGAGCAGGTACTGAGATATCTGGGGGTGTATGTACACAAGTCTTTGAAGGTGGTAGGTCAAGTTGAGAAGTCTGTCAAAAAAACATACAGGATGCTTGGTTTTATAAATAGAGGTATAGAGTACGGAAGCAAGAAAATTATGGTAAGCCTTTATAAATCATTGGTTAAGCGTTAGCTAGAGGGCTGTGTCCAGATCTGGGCACCACACTTTAGGAAGAATGTCAAGACCTTGGAGAGAGTGAAGAGGAGATTTACCAGAGATGAGGGACTTCATTTATGTGGAGGGACTATAGAAGCTGGCATTGTTCTCATTGGAGCAGACCAGGATAAGGTGAGATATAACAGATGTCTTCAAATTTGAGGAGTTTTGATGATGTAGATAGGGAGAAACTGTTTCTACAGGCAGGAAGGTCAGAGGACACAGATTTAAGACAATTGGCAAAAAATCCAAGGGGGAAATGAGGAGAATTTTTGTTTTTACACAACAAGTTCTGACATTCTGGAATGCATTGCCCGAAATGGTGGTGGAAGCAGATTTGATAGTAACTTTTAAAAAGGAATTGGGTATATACTTGAAAAGGAGAAATTTGCAGGGGTGTGGAGAAAGAGCAGGGGAGTGGGACTAACTCAATAACTTTTTCAAAGAGCTGGCAAAGACACGATAAACTGAATAGCCTCCTTTTGTCATGCATGATTCTATGAAAAGCAATATTTGGTTGGAGCTAAGAAACAATAGAAGTACCATGACTGGATGTATTCCATGGGCCACCAACTAGTGGGAAAAATACAGAGGAACAAATTTGCAAGGAAATTACTGAGAGGTGCAAAAACTATAGAGTCATTATAATGGGGGACTTTAATTATCCTAATATAGAATGGGATAGTAATAGTGTAAAGAACAGAGGGAGAAGGCTTTCTAGAATGTGTTCAGGAGAATTTTCTACATCAGTATGTTTCCAGTTCAATGAGCGAGGAGGCAATGCTGGATCTGTTTCTGGGGAATGTGATGGGACACGTGGATCAAATGTCAGAAGAAGAACACTTAGGGGACAGTGACCATAGTATCACAAGGTTTCGGTTAGCTATGGAAAAGGACAAGGATGGATCCAGAGTAAAAAAATAATTATTTGGAGGAGGGATAATTTCAATTGGGTGAGAACAGATCTGACCCAGGTAAATTGGAATCAAAGATTGGCAGGCAAAACTAACTGAACAATCGGCTGCCCTTAAAGAGGAGATAATTTGGGTACAGTCGTGATATATTCCCATGAGGGGGAAAAATAGGTCAAACAAAGCCAGAGCTCCCTGGAAGATGAAAGAGATAGAGAGTAAGATGAAGCTGAAAAAGGGTGACTATGATGGATGTCAGGTTGATAATACAGTGAGAACCAAGCTGAATATAGAAAGTTCAGAGGAGAAGTGAAGAAAGAAATAAGAGCAGCAAACATAAAAGAGAATCCAAAATCTTCTATAGGCATATATATAGTAAAAGGGTGGTTAAAGGAGGAGTAGGCCCGATTACGGACCGAAAAAAGGATCCACGCATGCAGGCAGAGGTCATGGCCAAGCTACTCGGTGATTACTTTGCATCTGTCTTAACCACGGAAGCAGATGCTGCCAAAGTTGTAGTGAAAGAGGAGGTAGTTGACTCACGGGATGGGCTAAAAATTGAGAAAGAGGCGATATTAGAAAGGCTGGCTGTACTTAAAGTTGATAAGTCATCAGGACCGGATCAGTTGCATCTGAGGATACTGCAGGAAGTAAGGATGGAAATTTCAGAGGCACTGGCCATAATCTTCCAATCCTCCTCAGATAGGGGTGTTGCCAGAGGACTGGAGAATTGCAAATGTTACACCCTGGTTCAAAAAAGTATGTAACCTCGGTGGTGGGAAAGCTTTTAGAAAGAATAATCTAGGAGAAAATTAACAGTCATTTGGTCAAATGTGGATTAATTAAAGAAAGCCAGCACGGATTTGTTAAAGGAAAATCGTGTTTAACTAATTTTATTGAGTTTTTTGATGAAGTAACAGAGAGGGTTGATGAGGGTAATGCGGTTGATGTGGTGTACATGGACTTCCAAAAGGTATCTGATGAAGTGCCACATAACAGGCTTGTCAGCTTGAAGCCCATGGAATAAAAGGGACAATGACAGCATGGATACGAAGTTGGCTGAATGACAGGAAACAGAGAGTTCTTTTGGGCCTCCTTATCTCGAGAGACAATGGATACGCGCCTGGAGGTGGTCAGTGGTTTGTGAAGCAGCGCCTGGAGTGGCTATAAAGGCCAATTCTGGAGTAACAGGCTCTTCCACAGGTGCTGCAGAGAAATTTGTTTGTTGGGGCTGTTGCACAGTTGGCTCTCCCCTTGCGCCTCTGTCTTTTTTCCTGCCAACTACTAAGTCTCTTCGACTCGCCACAATTTAGCCCTGTCTTTATGGCTGCCCGCCAGCTCTGGCGAATGCTGGCAACTGACTCCCACGACTTGTGATCAATGTCACACGATTTCATGTCGCGTTTGCAGACGTCTTTATAACGGAGACATGGACGGCCGGTGGGTCTGATACCAGTGGCGAGCTCGCTGTACAATGTGTCTTTGGGGATCCTGCCATCTTCCATGCGGCTCACATGGCCAAGCCATCTCAAGCGCCGCTGACTCAGTAGTGTGTATAAGCTGGGGATGTTGGCCGCTTCAAGGACTTCTGTGTTGGAGATATAGTCCTGCCACCTGATGCCAAGTATTCACCGAAGGCAGCGAAGATGGAATGAATTGAGACGTCGCTCTTGGCTGGCATACGTTGTCCAGGCCTCGCTGCCGTAGAGCAAGGTGCTGAGGACACAGGCCTGATACACTCGGACTTTTGTGTTCCGTGTCAGTGCACCATTTTCCCACACTCTCTTGGCCAGTCTGAACATAGCAGTGGAAGCCTTACCCATGCGCTTGTTGATTTCTGCATCTAGAGACAGGTTACTGGTGATAGTTGAGCCTAGGTAGGTGAACTCTTGAACCACTTCCAGAGCGTGGTCGCCAATATTGATGGATGGAGCATTTCTGACATCCTGCCCCATGATGTTCGTTTTCTTGAGGCTGATGGTTAGGCCAAATTCATTGCAGGCAGACGCAAACCTGTCGATGAGACTCTGCAGGCATTCTTCAGTGTGAGATGTTAAAGCAGCATCGTCAGCAAAGAGGAGTTCTCTGATGAGGACTTTCCGTACTTTGGACTTCGCTCTTAGACGGGCAAGGTTGAACAACCTGCCCCCTGATCTTGTGTGGAGGAAAATTCCTTCTTCAGAGGATTTGAACGCATGTGAAAGCAGCAGGGAGAAGAAAATCCCAAAAAGTGTGGGTGCGAGAACACAGCCCTGTTTCACACCACTCAGGATAGGAAAGGGCTCTGATGAGGAGCCACCATGTTGAATTGTGCCTTTCATATTGTCATGGAATGAGGTGATGATACTTAGTAGCTTTGGTGGACATCCGATCTTTTCTAGTAATCTGAAGAGACCACGTCTGCTGACGAGGTCAAAGGCTTTGGTGAGATCAATGAAAGCAATGTAGAGGGGCATCTGTTGTTCACGGCATTTCTCCTGTATCTGACGAAGGGAGAACAGCATGTCAATAGTCGATCTCTCTGCACGAAAGCCACACTGTGCCTCAGGGTAGACGCGCTCGGCCAGCTTCTGGAGCCTGTTCAGAGCGACTCGAGCAAAGACTTTCCCCACTATGCTGAGCAGGGAGATTCCACGGTAGTTGTTACAGTCACCGCGGTCACCTTTGTTTTTATAGAGGGTGATGATGTTGGCATCGCGCATGTCCTGGGGTACTGCTCCCTCGTCCCAGCACAGGCATAGCAGTTCATGTAGTGCTGAGAGTATAGCAGGCTTGGCACTCTTGATTATTTCAGGGGTAATGCTGTCCTTCCCAGGGGCTTTTCCGCTGGCTAGGGAATCAATGGCATCACTGAGTTCCGATTTGGTTGGCTGTATGTCCAGCTCATCCATGACTGGTAGAGGCTGGGCTGCATTGAGGGCAGTCTCAGTGACAGCATTCTCCCTGGAGTACAGTTCTAGGTAGTGCTCAACCCAGCGGTCCATCTGTTTGCGTTGGTCAGTGATTATGTCCCCCGATTTAGATTTGAGGGGGGTGATCTTCTTGATGGTTGGCCCAAGAGCTCTCTTCATGCCATCATACATTCCTCTGATGTTTCCGGTGTCTGAGGCCAGCTGAATATGACTGCATAGGTGTTGCCAGTAGTCGTTTGCGCAACGCCTAGCTGTTCTTTGTGCAGTACTTCTGGCTGCTTTAAGTGCTGCGGATGTTAAATCGCTGGGGGCTTTCTTGTAGTTCAAAAGTGCAATGCGCTTAGCGGCTATGACAGGTTCCAGCTCTTCATTATGAGATTGAAACCAGTCTGCATTTCTCTTCGCACTTTTGCCGTAGGTGGTCAAAGCTGACTCATAGATGGCATCTCTGATGTGGGCCCACTTGGTCTCAGCATCCCCTGTGGGAGTGTTTTGAAGGGCTGTTACAAGTGAATTTAGAAATTTTTGTAACAGCTGTGGGTGAGAAATTCTGCTCGTGTTGATGTGCGGGTGGCCCTTCTGCTTGGAATGATGCAACTTCTTTGGTCTGAGTCTAACCTTGCTGCACACCAGGGAGTGGTCGGTGTCGCAATAGTGGTGAACAATCGTTGTTTGGACTGGAGGAAGGTGTATAATGGGGGTTTCCAGGGTGGTATTAGGCCCACTGCTTTTCTTGATCTATATTAATGACCTAGACTTGGGTGTATGGGGCACAATTTCAAAATTTGCGGATGACACAAAACTTGGAAGTATTATTAACTGTGAGGAGGATAGTGATAGAGTTCAAGAGGACACAGATAGGCTGGTGGAATGGGCAGACATATGGTAGATTAAATTTAATACAGTGGAGTATGAAATGATACATTTTGGTAGGAAGAATGAGGAAAGACAATATAAAATAAAGGGTACAATTCTAAAGGGGGTGCAGAAGCAAAGGGACCTGGGGGTATATGTACACAAATCGAAGATGGCAGGGCAGGTTGAGAAAGCAGTTAATAAGGCATATGGGATCCTGGGCTTTACAAATAGAGGCATAGAGTACAAAAGCAAGCAAGTTATGGTGAACCTTTATAAAACACTGGTTCAGCGACAACAGGAGTATTGTGTCCAATTTGGGGCAACACATTTTAGGAAGGGTGTGAAGGCATTGGAGAGGGTGCAGAAAAGATTCACAAAATGGTTCTGGGGATGAGGAACTTCAGTTACGTAGATAGATTGGAGAAGCTGGGACTGTTCTCCTTAGAGAAGAGAAGGTTGAGAGGAGATTTGATAGAGGTGTTCAAGATCATGAGGGGTCCAGGCAGAATAGATAGAGAGAAACTGTTCCCATTGACTGAAGGGCCAGGAACCACAGAACACTAATTTAATGTGATTGGCAAAAGAATCAGAGGTGAATGAGGAAATACTTTTTTACACAGCGAGTGGTTAGGATCTGGAATGAACTGCCTGAGAGTGTGGTGGAGGTAGATGCCATCATGGCTTTCTAAATGGATTTGGATAATTTATCTGAAGGGAAAAAATCTGCACAGCTATGGGAGAAATGCGGGGAAGCAGGACTAGTTGGGTTGTTCCTGAAACAGAGATGGCATGGACACAATGGGCAGAATGGCCTCCACCTGTAATGTAGCCATTATATGATTCTAAACAATATTAATTCAAAGGATTCTTGAAATAAAGTTAAAAAAAAATTCTTGGTGCCAATGTCCAACTGCAGTGTTGCAAAAAAGCAGCCCATATCAGAAACTGCAGATGTTTAGCAGAATAAAAGCAGAAACTAACACCATCTCACACAGGAAGCTCAAGAAATGCAGAAGACGAGAGAGCATGTCAGTATTTACCACAGTACAAACAGCAACACTTACAATATATAGATAATAAAAGTGGAAAGTAAAAAGCACTGGCTGGTCACAGTGGAAATCTTTGTTAGGCGTAACTTGCAACATCTCGTTCACACATTCAAACATACACTGAGCCACTGAAAAAGAAAACGTTCGTAATGGTATCAGACCTGTATCACTCTCTGCACAGGGAACATGGATTATGTGCTGAGGTTCATTTACTGGCATTTGAATACTAATCAAAATATAATGGTGCACTGTTAACATTAAAAGTATATTCAATTTCATTTTAAAGTCAAAATAAGTTAAAAACAACATGGTCCTGGTGACACAAAAAACATTTTTCAATATAAAGTGTCTCTAACTCTTCAGCAATACTATATTCCACCATGTGTCCCAAGATTACAACAAAGACTAAACTTCAAAAGTACTTAATTGGCTGTGATGCACTGTGGGACATCCTGAGGTCAGGAAAGGTGCTATTTAAATACAAGTTCTTTATTTCTATGTAGCATATTCTATCTTTTGTCTTAGCCAACACATATAACAGATTTGTCCTTTAATCAACATTTCATTTTAGTTTATTAAATAGTTTTACTCTCTCTGCAATTAAATCACAACAGAGCGCTTCACTTGTCAAATAGTGTATGTTCAAGATACCAATTACTGTGTGTTTTCTTTAAACAGCTTGTTCCCAAGTTGCAGTACCAGTGGCCTGGATTTTAGTTACCACACTGCTCCTCAGTGTCAGCACCATCTGCTCCAACTAACTAAGCTCAGACGAGATAACGGTCTGATTTAGTCAACTGAGCACAGGTTTGGTGGGAAATGTGATTGTGGAAGAACCACCCACCACTGACGCTAAGTGAATTTTGAAGATCAGCGTCATGCAGCTATCCTCTGGGTGTGTACTTCGGAGGATTGCCAATTTCTGGTGTGGGAAATCATGTGCTGTTGCAGGGATCATGATTGGTTAAACCTGGTGCACGGCAAGTTTCTAATATAAAAAAAACTCATGTCCAGAGGAATGCAACAGGGCAAAGAGAGCACCCTGCTTTTGTGACATGGCCACAGAAATTCTTTCAGTATCTGTGAAACTACTGCAATAGTTTGTAGATATTTTCTCAGCACGTTCAGCTGCAGCTATGAGACTTTTTTCCAAATACTAAGCAAAAACCATTTTATCATAATGTTTAACTCATGGCATTTTCATGCTAATGTTTAGATATATATTTTACAAATTAAATTGAAGTTTTTGAGATGCTTGGAGAAATTTGGTCAAAATGTAATTCTTTATGTTACTTTTAGACAATAATACAGCACATGCCTTCGAAACATTACAGAAATGAAAGAGAATATTGTACATTTCAATGTACCTTGTGTAAGGAATGACACCTTTCAGGAGGTTGTGACCACCTTTGTATTACAGTAGGTCTGGCATATTAGATGATCTTGACATGATAGGACTGGCACGTAGATAACGCTCAGGAACAGAGCGGACAACATGCAGGTAATTCATCACATTTCAAATCATTTGGGTTTGTTCTATCAGATCAAGAGTGCAATAACAGAAGCTCTGCCCACCCTAGCCCCAAGCCTGAGATCCTAGCTGAGATCCTCATCCACAGTCCCACACAAAATCAGGCTGGATCACAGTGGAGAACGAGGGACAATGTTGATAGTGAGGTCCTCACCCTGACTGGGATTTCCCTCCTTTGTCCTGCCGGAACCACTCCACCCCTGCCCACCGCAAATGAATTTTAAAAAAGCAAATGGCCCAAGACCCTGGAGTTTTACCCTCCCACGTTCCCACTTACCACTGCTTCTCGGAGCCACTATGTGCAAGGTGGTGTGGTAGAGGGCCCTGGGAAGCAACAGTTCCTCCATTGAAGGGAAGGGCCTTATCGAGGCCTCCTCTCCCTCAAAGTTGGGCCCAGAACTCATTTGCTGAAGGCTTCAGTCTTGATCAGGATTTTCTTTGCCTAGTAAAGGTTTGAAACTTTAGTAACAGGTCTCATGGCAGCGTTCTGCCGCTGTGAGTTCCTTTGAGGCCAAATAGAAGCCAGAGGACAAAAGCCATCATATTAGGAAGAGCTCAATCTGCATTTGGTCCCCACATTGGAAAAAGTCTGCAGTCAAAAAGACGGGATGGACTGCAAGTGCAACCTGGTTCTGTCCTATTTTCTCTTGACCGTAGTTGAGCTCGACTCTAATTTCAAAATCATTTTCCCCATTTGCAAATCCCTCCTTGCCACTGTCTCTCCTCTACATGCACATACCCACTCACTAGGGTCTTCAGACTAAAAAAGGTATTGCTTAGACTTTTCTGACTATCAGTGCCTCAGAAGGCTGTACTATTGGGAAATACGTCAACATCAAAGCTTACTACACAAGAGAAGAGTTCATGGCGTTAGGGGTGATATATTAGCATGGATAGAGGACTGCCAAACTAACAGGAAACAGAGTTGTGATAAATGGGTCATTTTCAAGATGGCAAATTGTAACTAGTGGATTGCCACAGGGATCATTGCTGGGGCCTCAACTATTTACAATCTGTATTAATGACTTGGCTGAACAGACCAACCAAATTTGCTGACGCTCGAGTCGCTCTGAACAGGCTCCAGAAGCTGGCCGAGCGCGTCTACCCTGAGGCACAGTGTGGCTTTCGTGCAGAGAGATCGACCGTTGACATGCTGTTCTCCCTTCGTCAGATACAGGAGAAATGCCGTGAACAACAGATGCCCCTCTACATTGCTTTCATTGATCTCACCAAAACCTTTGACCTCGTGAGCAGACGTGGTCTCTTCAGACTACTAGAAAAGATTGGATGCCCACCAAAGCTACTAAGTATCATCATCTCATTCCATGACAATATGAAAGGCACAATTCAACATGGTGGCTCATCAGACCCCTTTCCTATCCTGAGTAACGCGAAACAAGGCTGTGTTCACGCACCCACACTTTTTGGGATTTTCTTCTCCCTGCTGCTTTCACATGCGTTCAAGTCCTCTGAAGAAGGAATTTTCCTCCACACAAGATCAGGGGGCAGGTTGTTCAACCTTGCCCGTCTAAGAGCGAAGTCCAAAGTACGGAAAGTCCTCATCAGGGAACTCCTCTTTGCTGATGATGGTGCTTTAACATCTCACACTGAAGAGTGCCTGCAGAGTCTCATCGACAGGTTTGCGGCTGCCTGCAATGAATTTGGCCTAACCATCAGCCTCAACAAAACAAATCATGGGGCAGGATGTCAGAAATGCTCCATCCATCAATATTGGCGACCACGCTCTGGAAGTGGTTCAAGAGTTCACCTACCTAGGCTCAACTATCACCAGTAACCTGTCTCTAGATGCAGAAATCAACAAGCGCATGGGAAAGGCTTCCACTGCTATGTCCAGACTGGCCAAGAGAGTGTGGGAAAATGGCGCACTGACACAGAACACAAAAGTCCGAGTGTATCAGGCCTGTGTCCTCAGTACCTTGCTCTATGGCAGCGAGGCCTGGACAACGTATGTCAGCCAAGAGCGACGTCTCAATTCATTCCATCTTCGCTGCCTCCGGAGAATACTTGGCATCAGGTGGCAGGACCGTATCTCCAACACAGAAGTCCTCGAGGCGGCCAACATCCCCAGCTTGTACACACTACTGAGTCAGCGGCGCTTGAGATGGCTTGGCCATGTGAGCTGCATGGAAGATGGCAGGATCCCCAAAGACACATTGTACAGCGAGCTCGCCACTGGTATCAGACCCACCGGCCGTCCATGTCTCCGCTATAAAGACGTCTGCAAACGCGACATGAAATCCTGTGACATTGATCACAAGTCGTGGGAGTCAGTTGCCAGCGTTCGCCAGAGCTGGCGGGCAGCCATAAAGACGGGGCTAAAATGTGGCGAGTCGAAGAGACTTAGTAGTTGGCAGGAAAAAAGACAGAGGCGCAAGGGGAGAGCCAACTGTGCAACAGCCCCGACAAACAAATTTCTCTGCAGCACCTGTGGAAGAGCCTGTCACTCTAGAATTGGCCTTTCTAGCCACTCCAGGCGCTGCTTCACAAACCACTGACCACCTCCAGGCGCGTATCCATTGTCTCTCGAGATAAGGAGGCCCAAAAGAAGAAAGAAACGAAGATAGGGAGGAAAGCAAGTTGTGAGGAGGATACAAAGAGTCCGCAAAGGGATATAGATAGGTTAAGTGAGTGAGCAAACATTTGGCAGATGGAGTATAACGTGGGAAAATGTGAGGTTGTCCACTTTGGCAGGAAGAATAGAAAAGCAGAATATTATTTAAATGGAGAGAAACTGCAGAATGCTGCGGTACAGAGGGACCTGGGTGTCCTTGTACATGAATCACAAAACATCAGCATGCAGGTACAGCAATTAAGTAGGAAGGAAATGGAATATTGGCCTTTATTGCAAGAGGGATGGAGTATATAAAAGTAGGGAAGTCTTGCTACAACTGTACAGGGCATTGGTGAGACCACACCTGGAGTACGGTGCACAGTTTTGGTCACCTTTTTTAAAGAGGGATATACTTGTACTGGAAGCAGTTCAAAGAAGGTTCACTAGGCTGTTTTCTGGGATGAGGAAAGGCTGAGCAGGTTGGGCCTATATTCATTGGACTTGAGAAGATTGAGAGGTGATTTTATTGAAACGTATAAGATTTTGAGGGGGCTTGACAGGGTAGATGTTGAGAGGATGTTTCCCCTCGTGGGGGAGTCTAGAACTGGGGGCACAGTTTCAGAATAAGGGAGCTCCCTGTTAAGATGGAGATGAAGAGGAATTTCTTTTCTGAGGGTCGTTAGTGTTCGGAATTCTCTTCCCCAGTTAGCAGTGGAGGCAGGGTCATTGAATATATTTAAGGCTGAGTTAGACAGACTTTTGATCTACAAGGGAGTCAAGGGTCATGGGGGGCAGGCAGGAAAGTGGAGTTAAGGCCACAATCAGATCAGCCATGATCTTATTGAATAGTGGAGCAGGTTCAAGGGGCCAAATGGCCTACTCCTGCGCCTATTTCTTATGTTCTTATGTTCTTATCACACTGCTCCTCACCTTTAAAAGCTATGTGTGAACCACACCAGTCACTTTCTCTAACTCTTCTCCTCCCCCCAGGTTAGAGGATGCCTTTCCTTATTCCTTTGAAGTGCACTGCTTAGTTTTGCTATTTTAAACCTGTTACACAAATTGTTATACTTTCTGCATATCATGATGTGTAGCTTTGTATAAAATTGAAAACAATAAAATTCTTTGATTTCTACATTTTTTTTAACTGGTTGCTTGGAAAATATGGGTCCAGGATTGGGGTCGGTAGCGCACATTGTTTGGCCGCTACGGGTGCTGTTCGGAGACCAAAATGTTGTCCATCGCGCGTGTGTAGACTTCTGCTAGGAATCACACTGCACACCATCTTGGTGAGGGCCTTAGTGTACAGACGGCTAATATCAACCGGAAGTACACAGAGCAGGCAGATCACAATGTCAATCAGCACTGCCATTCTGGAACACCAGGCTCCAGCCAGTGCCCTCTCTTTAGCTCGCACAGATGAGCATACATTAAGCAGCATGAAGGACAACACCCCCACCCCCTCACCAGTGCTATTTAAAGGGATCATCAACTACTTTCAACTTAGCTGTTGGTTGATTTCTTCTGGCTTTTGCTATAATTCTACAAGTGTTTGGTTCTTTCCACAGTTGTTTCAAGTTGCAAACGTTTGTGGCAGGTGCTGAAGGACGATCTGCTGACTTCGAGGCTTCTGCAAAAAAGAGTTGCTCTCTGACATAGTTGCACAAGTTAGACTTCCCCTTGGAATAGAGCATGACTGGGAGAAAGGGGAGAGCCCCTACAGAACAGGACAAGCTATTAAAAGAGGGAGGTGGACAGGGAGAAGAGTTCTCAGCTGGAAGTCATATCCACCTAGGATGTTCAAGGAGTAATTCTCCGACCTGAACCTCTGTGAGAAACAACGTTTGAAAAGTCTGTGCTTCCATAACGATGCCCTCCCTGAAATCTGCCACCTGCTGCAGCCACTACTCTAACCTCAGAGCAGGGCGAGGACGGCATTGCCAATGGCTGTGAAGGTGACTGTGGTGATGAACTTTGATATGCTTGGCTCTTTCCAGGCCGGAACTGGAGATATTAGCAATATCACACAGTTTACCTTCCACTGTTGCATAAGAAAAGCCATTGATGCTCCTCTATACAAGGAAAGCTAACTACATTTCATTCTCTCTTGCCAAATGGAGCACAGAGACTGAGCACAAGGGCTTGCTAGGATTGCAGGCTTCCCCATGGTGCAAAGTGCCATTGACTACATGCACATTGCTTTGCGTGTGCCACCAACAGCTCTGCCATATACTGGAACTCCCTCAACCTCCAGCTGGTGTGTGACCATACACAGCAAATCATTCAGGTCAATGCCTGGTATCCTGGCAGTAATCATGATACTTTCATTCTGCGGCATTCCACTGCGCCAGCTGCATTTCAGTCACCAGGACAAACCAATGGGTGGCTACTGGGCGACAAAGGCTGCCTGCTGACAACATAGTTTGGTTCACAACCCACACACATGCGCACCTTAGTACAGTGAGAGCCATGCTGCCACACGAAATGTGATACAGCAGACCATTGCAATGCTTAAACAACAATTCCGCTGCCTGGACCTGACATTCAAAACAGAATCATAGAATCATCGAAGGTTTAAGGCACAGAAAGAGGCCACTTGGCCCATCGTGTCTGTGCCAGCTGAAAAACAATCCACCTATTCTAATCCCACCTTCCAGCATTTGGTCCGTAGCCCTGCAGCTTACGGCACTTGAGGTGCATATCCAGACTCCTTTTGAATGAGTTGAGGGTTTCTGCCTCAACTACCCTTTCAGGCAATGAGTTCCACACTCCCTCCACTCTCTGGGTGAAAAACCTTTTCCTCATCTCCCCTCTAGTTCTTCTACCAATCACTTTAAATCTATGCCCCCTTGTCACTGACCTCTCTGCTAAGGTGAATAAACCCTTCACCTCCACTCTATCCAGGCCCCTCAAAATTTTGTACATTTCAATCAGATCTCCCCTCAGCCTTTTCTGTTCCAAGGAGAACAACCCCAGCCTAGCCAATCTCACCTCATAGCTGCATTTTTCCAGTCCTGGCAACATCTTCGTAAATCTCCTCTGTACCCTCTCTAGTGCAATTACATCCTTTCTGTAATGAGGTGACCAGAACTGCACATAGTACTCAAGTTGTGGCCTAACCAATGAGTTATACAGTTCCAGTATAAATTCCCAGCTCTTATATTCTGTACCTCGGCTAATAAAGGAAAGGATTCCATATGCCTTCTGAACCACCTTATCGACATGTCCTGCTACCTTCAAGGATCTGTGGACATTCAGTCCAAGGTCCCTACTTCCTCTACACTTCTCAGTAGTTTCTCATTAATCGTGTATTCCTTTGCCTTGTTTGACCTCCCCAAATGAATCACCTCACACTTCTCCAAGTTGAATTCCATTTCCTAGTTTTCTGCCCATCTGACCAGACCATCAATATCTTCCTGCAGCCTACAGCTATCCTCCTCGCTATCTACCACACAGCCAATCTTCGTGTCGTTCGCAAACATCTTGATCATGCCCCCTACATTTACATCCAAATCAAAAAGCAGGGGACCCAGTACTGAGCCCTGCGGAACACCACTGGAAACAGCCCTCCAGTCGCTAAAACACCCATCAACAATTACCCGTTGTTTCCTGCCACTGAGCCAATTTTGCATCCACCTTGCTGCATTTCCCTGGATCCCGTGGGATTGCAGTTTTTTAACCAGTCTGCCATGTGGGACCTTGTCAA
Source organism: Heterodontus francisci (assembly GCF_036365525.1). NCBI lineage: Eukaryota > Metazoa > Chordata > Chondrichthyes > Heterodontiformes > Heterodontidae > Heterodontus > Heterodontus francisci. The sequence goes on from NC_090396.1 coordinate 66,552,770, forward strand.
AAGCCTTGCTAAAATCCATGTAGACCACATCAACTGCACTACCCTCATCTATCTTCCTTGTTACTTCTTCAAAATATTCGATCAAGTTGGTCAAACAAGATCTTCCTTTAACAAATCTATGCTGACTATCCTTGATTAACCTGTGCCTTTCTGAGTTCCAGTTTATCCTGTCTCCCAGAATAGATTCCAACAATTTGCCCACTACTGAGGTTAGACTGACTGGCCTGTAATTATTCGATCTACCCTTCGCTCCCTTTTTAAACAGAGGTACAAGGTTAGCAATTCTCCAATCCTCCGGCACCATACCTGTATCCAGTGAGGACTGGAAAATGATGGTCAGACCTTCTGCTATTTCCTCTCTCACTTCTTTTAACAGCCCACGATACATTTCATCTGGCCCTGGTGATTTATCAACTTGCAAGGATGCTAATCTCATTAATACTTCCTCTCTCCCTATGTTTGTCACATCCAGTACTTCACACTCCTCCTCCTTAACTACAATGTCTGCATCGTCCCCCACTTTTGTGAAGACCGACACAAAGTATTCATTAAGAACCATACCAAGGTCTTCTGCTTCTACACATAGGTTACCTTTTTGGTCTTTTATGGGCCCTACTCTCGCCTCAATTATCCTCTTACTCTTAATGTATTGAAAAAATATCTGTCACTCATTCTTCCTCCAAGCCCTCCTGGAAGGCACTGTGAACATAGTGTGGGTGCCACCCAGCCTATGGATACCCGAGAGAGATGGCATTGGCACTGCTAACTCCCTCAACACCAGGAGTCCACAAGAAATCCCCTATCCTCAGCAGGCAGGCAAGGTAACACATGGCATCCTTTTTCATCCTTGTCCATCCTGGGCAGCAACACACTCTTCATCCAGAAGCATTTCCATAATTAAACATAAATGGGAGGCACAGTGGCGCAGTGGTTAGCACTGCAGCCTCACAGCTCCAGCGACCCGGGTTCGATTCTGGGTACTGCTTGTGTGGAGTTTGCAAGTTCTCCCTGTGTCTGCGTGGGTTTTCGCCGGGTGCTCCGGTTTCCTCCCACATCCAAAGACTTGCAGGTTGATAGGTAAATTGGCCATTATAAATTGCCCCTAGTTGAGGTAGGTGGTAGGAGAATTGAGGGAAGGTGGGGATGTGGTAGGAATATGGGATTAATGTAGGATTAGTATAAATGGGTGGTTGATGGTTGGCACAGACCCGGTGGGAAGAAGGGCCTGTTTCAGTGCTGTACCGATAAATAAAATAAATAATCACTCACAGAGCTCCCTGGTAAATGAGGAGGCAGGGGGGTGGTGGTATGTGCAGGGTGGTGGGAGGCAGTCTCTAACTCAGCATCTTGCACTCTGGCTGCACAGCGCCCCTCACATCAGTTACTTACAAGCACAATCCTGACCCCTTCCTCCATTGTAACAGCCTCATACCCCCATTCCCACATCTCTTCACCTCATCCGTGCCACTTGGCAGACACTCCTCGTCTGCTGTCCTTAGTTCATTCATTCTATCACCTTGCAGGACAACTGGCAGACATTTCCCATCATAGGAAGGCCACCAGAGGTATGTTCCCACCTTTAAACCACTCACACCAGGTTACTGACTGCACTGTGTTCCTGGTATCCCAATGAGGCACACACAGCCACGACCTTCGACCAGCTTCTCTGTCTCGTTGATCCCAAAGGGGGTGACGCTCGCCTATTTTTAGCTTCTACCCTCCATTCCTTGCAGGTCCAACACAGCGGCAGGTGGTGCCCGAGGAGGAAGAGGAAGATGGTGAGGAAGAGGATGGTGAGAACCAAGTCATCCAGGAGCGGCAGCTGCATGATACTTCTCAGGACAGCAGCACAAGTCTCTAGCTGCCCCCTACACCAGTGGCAGTGGGGAGTCAACACCAAACTGTCAAGGAGCAAGTGGATTTGAGACAAGAGCCACCACAGTCCCATGAGTCATTTGTAGAGTCATGAGTAGCCAATCAGCTCCCTCCTGTGATCCTGGCCCTTGGGTGGCACCCAGGGCTACAAGGATCGAGCAGGAGAGTGGGACTGACTGAAAAGCTCCGTGGAGAGCCAGCATGGGCTTGATGGGTTGAATGGCCTCCCTCTGTGCTGTAAATGACTCTATGCCGTACATGCCTGAGAAACCCTGAAGATAGGCAAGAGGCGGGGGTCTAATAATGAGAACAGGCAGAACAAGGTGCAGCCTGTATTTTTTTCCCATTATAAAGACTGCTTTAAAAGTCATTTCCTCCCTGCAGAAGTCTGAATGTTAAGATCTCCAGCCTCTCCAGTTTCACAGCTTAGGGTTTCAACTCCTGATCAGTTTCTCGACCTTCTGGACGATGCACCTATGTGAATGTCAGATGAGCACAAGTTAGGTTGTGGCTGAGATTCTCCCATCGCAAACAGCCTACATATACTATCTGTTTAGGCCACTTAGGTGAGGTAGCAGAGAGCTGTATACATCAACATGAGTTACTGCTCAAAATATTTAGGTTTCTACTTTATTTCTTTTCTGAATGTTCTTTTTCCACTGTTTAAGGAACAAATTAAGTGAAAAAAGCTATTTGCTAAGGTATACTGATTTATTTTTGTTTAAATTACATAATTATTAATGTTTGTAACTTATCTCAGCCTTTATTACTTAATGAATCTATCTATTATCATATATTTCTTTACAGTATCACATGATACTTAGAAATGCTTGGACAAGTATTCTTCCAACTGCACATGACCTACGAGCACCACCTTGTGGTTCATTTATGTAAATGTTATTTGTGCTATTTCTTCAGGGTTTCCACTGAGTTCCAGGGGAAGACCAGGAAAACCCCCAGGCAGGGGTAGATTAACGTATGAGCCCACAGAGCCCGTGCACATCACCCCAGCTGAATCTGGCCCCCACCTCGCCCCATGACACAGAAAAATTGCTTATAATTACTGGATCAGTTTAATTTAAGCATGATTTTCATGATTCTGAGACAAGGTTCCTGAATCTTAATAAAGGAAAGTACGAAGGTATGAGGCGTGAGTTGGCTATGACGGATTGGGAAACATTACTTAAAGGGATGACAGTGGATAGGCAATGGCAAACATTTAAAGAGCGCATGGATGAACTGCAACAATTGTCTGGCACAAAAGTAAAACGGGAAAGGTAGACAAACCATGGCTTACAAGGGCAATTAGCGATAGCATTAGATCCAAGGAAGAGGCATATAAATTTGCCAGGAAGAACAACAGGCCTGAGGATTGGGAGCAGTTTAGAATTCAGCAAAGGAGGACCAAGGGATTGATTAAGAAGGGGAAAATAGAGTACGAGAGCAAGCTTGCGGGGAAATATAAAAACTGACTGTAAAGGTTTCTATAGGTATGTGAAGAGAAAAAGATTGGTGATGACAAATGTAGGTCCTTTAACAGTCAGAAACAGGGGAATTTATTATGGGGAATAAAGAAATGGCTGACAAACTAAATGCATACTTTGGTTCTATCTTCACAAAGGAGGACACAAATATCATACCAGAAATTTTGGGGAACACAGGGCTTAGTGAGAGAGAGGAACTGAAGGAAATAAGTATTAGTAGAGAAATGGTGTTGGGGAAATTGATGGGATTGAAGGCCAATAAATCCCCAGGGCCTGATGATCTGCATCCCAGAGTACTTAAGGAAGTGGCCCTAGAAATAGTGGATGTATTGGTGCTCATCTTCCGAGATTCTATAGACTCTGGAACAGTTCCTACAGATTGGAGGGTAGCTAATGTAACCCCACTATTTAAAAAGGGAGGTAGAGAGAAAGCAGGGAATTATAGACCAGTCAGCCTGACGTCGGTAGTGGGGAAAATTCTAGAGTCCATTATCAAAGATTTTATAGCAGAGCATTTAGAGAACAGTGGTAGAATCGGGCAGAGTCAGCATGGATTTACGAAAGGGAAATCATGCTTGAAAAATCTACTAGAATTCTTTGAGGATGTAACTAGTAGAGTTGATGAGGGGGAGCCAGTGGATGTGGTTTATTTGGACTTTCAGAAGGCTTTCGACAAAGTCCCACATAAGAGATTAGCATGTAAAATAAAAGCGCATGGGATTGGGGGTAGTGTATTGCAATGGATGGAAAATTGATGGGTGGACAGGAAACAAAGAGTAAGGATAAATGGGTCTTTTTCCGAATGGCAGGCAGTGACTAGTGGGGTACCGCAGGGATTGGTGCTAAGACCCCAGCTATTCACAATATACATTAATGATTTAGATGAGGGAACTAAATGTAATATCTCCAAATTTGCAGATGACACAAAACTGGGTGGGAGGGTGAGTTGTGAGGAGGATGCAGAGAGGCTTCAGGGTGATTCGGACAAGTTGAGTGAGTGGGCTAATGCATGGCAGATGCAGTATAATGTGAATAAATGTGAGGTTATCCACTTTGGTAGCAAAAACAGGAAGGAAGATTATTATCTGAACGGCTATAAACTGAGAGAGGGGAATATGCAGCGAGACCTGGGTGTTCTCGTACACCAGTCGCTGAAGGTGAGCATGCAGGTGCAACAGGCGTTAAAAAAGGCAAATGGTATGTTGGCCTTCATAGTGAGAGGATTCGAGTACAGGAGCAGGGATGTCTTGCTGCAATTATACAGGGCCTTGGTGAGGCCATACCAGGAATATTGTGTGCAGTTTTGGTCTCCATATCTGAGGAAGGATGTTCTTGCTATAGAGGGAGTGCAGCGAAGGTCTACCAGACTGATTCCTGGGATGGCGGGACTGACGTATGAGGAGAGATTGAGTCGATTAGGATTATATTCGCTGATGTTCAGAAGAGTGAGGGGGGATCTCATAGAATGGCCTACTCCTGCTCCTATTTTCTATGTTTCTAAGTTTCTGTGTATTGTGGTATAAAGCTTGGCAGCTGTCAGTCATCGTAAACTGGTGCATTCTCCATGGCAACGCCCCTATCAATCAGAGTTCACTTGCCAACCAATCAGCACTCTCTTCTCATATAGTATAAAGTTGTTGTTTTCCCTTAGATTGATATTCTTGCGGATTGTCCTGATGAATGCAAGACAAAAGAAAAGCTTCGACAATATGTCTCTATTTTCAGCAATACTCATATTGTGATATGTTTGCTTTATTATTGATATTGGTGAAGGCAGAGGCATGGTTGAGGCATGTTGCACCAAAACTATAGTAAACAAGACACTGAATGAGAGTAATGTACTTAAAGAGGAGGTACGAGAATTGGTAGCAGTACATAAAGTGGATAGGACACCTGGTTTGGATGGGATTCATTCTAGGTTACTGAGGAAGTGAGGGTAGAAATTGCAGAGGCACTGGCCATAATCTTCCAATTCTCCTTAGATACAGGGGTGGTGCCAAAGAACTGGAGAATTGAAAATGCTTCACACTTGTTCAAAAAAGAGAAGGATAAATCTAGACAATCAGTTTAACCTTGGTGATGTGGCAACATTTAGATAAAATAATCCTGGAGAAAATTAACAGCCCCTTGGACAAGCATCAACTAATAAAGAAAAGTCAGAATGGACTTTTTAAAGGTAAATCATGTTTGACTAACTTGATTGAGTTTTTGATGAGATAACAGAGAGGGTGAATGAGGGTAGTGTAGCTGATGGGTACATGGGCTTTCAAAAGGTCTTTGATGAAGTGCCCCAAATTAGGCTTGTTAGCAAAATTAAAGCCCAGAGGATAAAAGAGGCAAAAGCAGCAGAGACATAAAGGGCTGAATTTTATAGCCCGCCATGACATTGGGGGTTGTGGTGGGGAGTGGGGCCCGAAAAATGCCTCCGGCAGAGGCCCACCACGGGCCTCGATGCCGGGAAAGCCCAGCCTGATATTGCCAGCAGCAGCAAGGCCTCGTGGCGGCTCCCACGTCACTCGGCGACAGAAGCCAAATTAACATATTTAAATAAACTTAAATAAAGGCATTAATTATCGTCTTGCCTCCGCCTCCCGTCGGCTCTGATATTGGTGCCGGTGGCCTTTGGGTCCCCATACGGGGATCCGAGGTGGAACACTGGTGGGGAGGGGTAGCAGGTAGGATTTTCAGTGCAGGGCGGGGGACGGGGAAGTGGCGCCAGAGTAATTTCATTGGTCTAGGGGATGGTGGGAAGGGGTAAAGTTTAAAGTTTCTGAACTTTGGGGAGTAGGGGGAGGGTCAGGTGCACCAGGTCAGTGATTTGGGGAGGGGGAGAGGGAAGGTAATTATTTCCAGGTTTATTTTGGGGGGTGGGAGAGGGTCATGATAAATTTAGTTAATTTTTTAATTTCACCGCAGCTTTAAAAGCTAAATTAAATGGAAGGGCTTGAAGCCCTTTCTCAATGGCGTCAGCACCTGCGCAAAGGCAGCTGACACCACTGTCGGGGACAGAACGCCCGCCCCCTCCACGTCATCGGGGTGGGCGGTCCACCCTGGCCTTTTAAATGAGCCGCCGCGCTGAATATCACGGCAGCTCCACAAAGTGCGGCCCGCGTTGTTTATGTCAATGTAAAATGCAACCCATTGACCGAGGCATAGAAAACAGAGAGTTGTGTTCAATGGCTGTTTTTCAGACTGACGGGGGGTATGCAGTGACCTTCCCCAGGGTTCAGTACTAGGACCACCGCTGCTTTTGATATACATTAATGACTTGGACTTGGGGACACAGGGCACAATTTTGAAACTTGCAAAGGATATGAAACTTGGAAGTGTAGTAAACAGTGAGGAGGATAGTAAGAGACTTCAAGAGGACACAGACAGACTGGTGGACTAGCTGGACAGATAACAGATGAAATTCTATGCAGAGAAGTGTGAGGTGATACATTTTGGTAGGGAGAATAAGGAGAGACAATACAAGCTAAATGGTACAATTTTAAAGGAGTGCAAAAAAGTAACACAAGAATGCTTGTGCACAAGTTTTAGAAAGTGGCAGGACAGGTTGACAAAGCTGTTAATGAAGCAAATGGGATGCTGGGCTTTATTAGGAGAGGCATAGAATAGAAAAGACAGAAAGTTATGCTGCACATAGATAAAACACTAGTTCGGCCCGACCCAGAGTACTGTGTCAAATTCTGGGCATCACACTTTCGGAGGAATATGAGGGTTTTGTAAAAGAATGTAGAAGAGATTTGCTAGAATGGTTCCAGAAATGAGGGTTAAAGTTACTGTAGGATCGTTTAATAATGACAGTTAACAAGACTGAGACGTAACTTGATTCACAAACGTTATTCAGCCATCTTCATTCTGAAGATGCAGTCCTTCAACATGTGCTATCTGACCTTTAACCCCCAGGTCAGGTGACCTCCTAACTAGTTCAGAATGTACCTTATTGCATCTAATGTGTGAGTACCCTTATAGTACCTAATATGCAAGTCCACATAACACTCAGTTGTCATCATGACAGTTATGTGGATAGATTGGAGAAACTGGGCTGTTCTCCTTAGAGCAGAGAAGGCTAAGAGGAACTTTGGTAGAGATGTTTAAAATCATGAAGGGTTTAGATGGAGTAGAGTCATAGAGTCATAGAGAGATACAGTACTGAAACAGGCCCTTCGGCCCACTGAGTCTGTGCCGACCAACAACCATCCATTTATACTAATCCTACATTAATCCCATATTCCCTATCACATCCCCACCATTCACCTACCACCTACTTACACTAGGGGCAATTTATAATGGCCAATTTACCTATCAACCTGCAAGTCTTTGGCTGTGGGAGGAAACCAGAGCACCCGGCGGAAACCCACGCGGTCACAGGGCGAACTTGCAAACTCCACACACGCAGTACCCAGAACCGAACCCGGGTCACTGGAGCTCTGAGGCTGCGACGCTAACCACTAAATAAAGAGTAAATAAAGAGAAACTGTTTCCGATGGCTGAAGGGTCAATAGCCAAAAGGACATAGCTTTAAGGTGATTGGCAAAAGGACCAGAGGCGACGTGAGGAAATTTTTTTTTTACACAGTGTGCGTTTAGAATTTGGAATGCGCTTCCTGATAGTGTGAAGGATACAGACTCAAGAACAGCCTTCAAAAGAGAATTCGATAAATGCTTGAAGGAGGAAAGAATTGCAGGAACATGGGGCAACAGTGGGACAATGAGACTGACTGGATTACTCTTTGAAAGAACCAGTGCAGACCCAATGGGCAGAATGACCTCCTTCTATGCTGAACTGGCAAGAAGTCACTTTTGGGAGTGGTGTACAGGCCCCCTAACAGTAACCACACTGTAGGACGGGGTATAATGGCTGCTTGTCAGAAAGGTACGGTGATAATCATGGGGGATTTTAATCTACATATAGAATGGAAAAATCAGATGGGCAAAGGTAGCCTAGATGAGGAGTATATAGAATGTTTTCAGGATAGTTTCTTAGAGCAGCACATTCTATAGCCAGAGAGCAGGCTATACTAGACCTGGTATAGTGCAACGAGATGGGATTAATTAATGACTTCATAGTTAAGGTGCCCTAGGCAGCAGCGATCATAATATGATTGAATTTTACATTCAGCTTGAGGGAGAGAAGAGCAATTCCAAGACTAGTATTTTAAACTTAAATAAGGGCAATTATGAGGGCATGAAAGCAGAGCTAGCTAAAGTGAACTGGAAAATTAGGTTAAAGTTTAGGTCAATAGAGATGCAGTGGCAGACATTTAAGGGGATATTTCAGAATACACAGAATAGATACATTCCAACGAGAAAGAAAAATTCCAAGGGGAGGACCCACTATCTGTGGTTAACTAAAAGAGTTAAAGATAGTATCAAACTTAAAGAAAAAGTATATAATTACGCAAAGATGGGTGGCAAGTCAGAAGATTGGGCAGAATATAAAAAAAGGAAAGAATGACTAAAAGATTGATAAGGAAGCAAAAATTAGAGAGAAAGCTAGCTCGAAATATAAAGACAGATAGTAAGAGTTTCTATAGATATTTTAAAAAGAAGAGTTAAAGTGAGTGTTGGTCCTATAGAAAGAGAGTATGTGGAATTAATAATGGATAAAAAGGAGACGTCAGATGAATTGAACAGGTATTTTGCATCGGTCTTCACTATGGAGGCTACAAGTAACATCCCAGAAATAGCTGTAATTCAGGAAATGGAAGGGAGGGAGGAACGCAAGAAAATTACAATCACCAGGGAAGTGGTACTGAGCAAATTGTTGGAGCCGTGGGCTGACAGGTCCCCGGGTCCTGATGGACTTCATCCTAGGGTCTTAAAAGAAGTGGCTACTGAGATAGTTGATGCTTTGGTTTTAATTTTCCAAAATTCTCAGATTCAGGGAAGGTTCCATTAGATTGGAAAATAGCGAATGTAACTCCTTTATTCAAAAAGGGAGGGAGACAGCAAGCTGGAAACTACAGGCCAGTTAGCTTAACATATGTCTTAGAGAAAATGTTAGAAGCTTTCATTAAAGACAATATAGCAGGGCACATAGAAAAATTCAAGGTAATCAGGCAGAGTCAACATGGTTTTGTGAAAGGGAAATCGTGTTTAACCAATTTATTGGAGTTCTTTGAGGATGTAGCATGTGCTGTGGATGAAGGGGAACCAGTGGATGTACTGTACTTAGATTTCCAGAAGGCATTTGATAAGGTGCCACATCAAAGGTTTTTGCGAAAAATAAAAGCTCATGGAGTAGGGGGTAACATATTGGCATGGATAGAAGATTGGCCAGCTAACAGGAACCAGAGAGTAGGTATAAATGGGTCATTTTCTGGTTGGCACGATGTAATGAGTGGTGTGCCACAGGGATCTGTGCTGGGGTCTCAAAATTTTACAATTTATATAAATGACTTGGATGAAGGGATCAAAGGTATAGTTGCTAAATTTGCTGATGACACAAAGATAGGTAGGAAAGTAGGTGGTGAAGAGGACATAAGGAGGCTACAAAGGGATATAGATAGGTTGGGCTGGATTTTAATGAGCTCGATTTCGGCAGCGAGCTCCAAACATGGGCGGGCTGCACGCCAAAGAACTGCTGCAATCTCAAGCATGGCGGCTCATTTAAATAGCTGGGGTGGGCCACCACCCCCCCCACACAAACATGTGGAGGGGGCGGGCAGTCCGTCCCCGGTAATGGCGTCAGCTGCCTGTGCGTAGGCTCTGACACAATTTTTAAAAGGCAGTTAGCCCACCTGCTTATTTAAATATTTAAAGAAATATTCAACAAAATTGCATAAATACATTTCCTTTGCCCCTCTCCCACCTCCCCATAACAATTACATTGACTATTTGCCCTTACCACCCCCCCCCCCAAAACACTTAACTGTAACATCTGACCTTCCTCCCACAAACTGCACAAAGTTTAAATTACAACCCTTCCCACCATCCCCTCCACCCATGACGTTTATTTGATCCCATTCTGCCTACCCCCCCCCCCCCCCCCGAGAAACTTACCTCCTCCCTCCTCCCCACCAGTGTGGCGCCTTGTTTCCCCAGACAGAGATCCAAAGGCACGGGAGTGCTGGCTGCCGGGCTGAAGATCGTGGCGAGACATCAAGATTAAGGGTGCATACAAGTAAATCCATCAATTTTAACCATTTGAATATTCATTTTTTATTCATTTCATTCATATGCTGATTGTGGTCCTGTCACAGAATGGTGGGGGGTTGGGCTGCCACGGTGCCTCGCTGCCGCCGGGAGGATCGGGCTGAGACCTGGCGGCATTGAGGCCACCCCCGCACCCCACCCCCCACCCCCTGGCCCCCCACCACAAACCCGACGCCAAGGGCTCCTTAAAATCCAGCCCATTAAGTGAGTGGCAAATGGAGTATAATGTGGGAAAATATGAAATTGTCCGTTTTGGCAGGACGAATAAAAAAGAAGCATATTATCAAAATGGTGAGAGTTTGCAGAGCTCTGAAATGCAGAGGGATCTGGGTGTCTTAGTGCATGAATCGCAAAAGGTTAGTACGCAGGTACAGCAAGTAATTAGGAAAGCTAATAGAATGTTATTGTTTATTGTGAGGGGAATTGAATACAAAAGTAGGGAGGTTATGCTTCAGTTGTACAGGGAATTAGTGAGACCACATCTGGAGTACTGTGTACAACATTGGTCTCCTTATTTAAGGAAGGATGTAAATGCATTGGAAGCAGTTCAGAGAAGGTTTACTAGACTAATACCTGGAATGGGTGGGTTGTCTTATGAGGAAAGGTTGGACAGGATAGGCTTGTATCCACTGGAATTTAGAAGAGTAAGAGGTGACTTGATTGAAACATATAAGATCCTGAGAGGTCTTAACAGAGTGGATGTGGAAAGGATGTTTCCTCTTGTGGGAGAATCTAGAACCAGGGGGTCACTGTTTAAAAATAGGGGTCGCCCATTTAAGACCGAGATGAGGAGAATTTTTTTCTCACATGGAGTCATGAGTCATTGGAATTCTCTTCCTCAAAAGGCGGTGGAAGCAGAGTCCTTAAATATTTTTAAGGCAGAGGTAGATAGATTCTTGATAAGCAAGGGGGTGGAATATTATCGGGGGTAGGTGGGAATGTGAATCAGTTTAGTCATGAACTGGAGGGTGGAGGGGCTGAGTGACCTACTCCTGCTCCTAATTGATAAGTTTGCATGTTCGTATGAACTATTCAATGATTCTATATCACAATGTGTGAACATTCAATGGGCCTATTTCTTCATGCATTTTACTACACATTTGAGTTTTAATAGATCGGGGTGAGGCAAAGGGGCCTTGAATGGTCACGGGTGTCCAGGACCCTATGAATTCTTAATCTGGTCCTGATTCCAGGCATCAGTTTTTGGCTTGCTTGAGGTAGATTTTCAATTAGTTGTGTCTGATAAACAGGCCTAAAATGGGCATAGTTGATCATGAAAAGGGTTGGAGATCATTGATGCTGGATCTCTACCTATTTTCGTTTTTTTTATTCTTTCAGTAATGTGAGAGTCACTGACAAGGCCAGTGTTTGTTGCCCAACCCTAATTGCCCTTGAGAAGGTGGTGGTGAACCGCCTTCTTTAACTGTTGCATTTCATGTGGGGTAGGTACACCCACAGGGCAGTTAGGGAGGGAGTTCCAGATTTTGATCCAGCGACAGTGAAGGAACAGCAATATAGTTCCAAGTCAGGATGGCGTGTGACTTGCAGGTGATGGTGTTCCCATGTGTCTGCTGCCCTTCTAGGTGAAGAGGTCGCAGGTTTGGAAGGTGCTATCAAAGGAGTTTTGGCAGGTTTCTGCAGTGTATCTTGTAGATGGTACTCACTGCTACCACTGTGTGTCAGTGGTGGAGGGAGTGAATGTTTGTGGATGGAGTGCCAGTCAAGTGGGCTGCTTTCTCCTGGATGGTGTCGAGCTTCTTGAGTGTTGTTGGAGCTGCACACATCCAGACAAGTGCAGAGTATTTCATCACACTCCTGACTTGTGCCTTGCAGATGGCAGACAGGTTTTGGGGAGTCAGGAGGTGAGTTATCCATAGCGGATTTCACAGCCTCTGAGCCTTTGACCTGCTCTTGTAGCTGCAGTATTTATATGGCTGGTCCAGTTCAGTTTCTGGTCAATGGTAAGCCCCTGGATGTTGATAGTGGGGGATTCAGTGATGGTAATGCCGTTGAACATCAAGGGGAGACAATTAGATGCTCTCTTGTTGGAAATGTTAATTGCTTGGCAATTGTGTGGCGCGACTGTTACTTGCCAATCAGCCCAAGCCTGGATATTGTCCAGGTCTTGCTGCATGCAGACATGGACTGCTTCAGTATCTCAGGAGTCACGAATGGTGCTGAACACTGTGCAATCCTCACTTCTGACCTTATGATTGAAGGAAGGTCACTGATGAAGCAGCTGAAGATGGTTGGGCCTAGGACACTACCCTGAGGAACTCCTGCAATGATGTCCTGGGACCGAGATGTTTAGCCTCCAATGACCACAACTATCTTCCTTTGCATTAGGTATGACTCCAGCCAGTGGAGAATTTTCCCCAATTCCCATTGTCTTCAGTTTTGCTAGGGCTCCTTGAAGCCATACTCAGTCAAATGCTGTCTTAATGTCAAGGGCAGTCACTCTCACCTTGTCTCTGGAATTCATCTCTTTTGTCCATGTTTGGACCAAGGCTATAATGAGGTCTGGAGTTAAGTGGGCTTGGTGGGATCCAAACAGAGCATCAGGGAGCAGGTTGTTGCTGTTTAAGTGGTGCTTGATAGCATTGTCGATGATACCCTCCATCACTTTGCTGATGATCGAGAACAGACTGAAAGGGTGGTAATTGGCCAGATTGGATCTGACCTGCTTTTTGTGAATAGGACATACCTGAGCAATTTTCCATTGTCGGGTAGATGCCAGTGTTGTAGCTGTTCTGTAACAGCTTAGCTATGAAAGTGGCTAGTTCTGGAGCACAAGTCTTTAGTATTACAGCTGGGATGTTGTCAGGGCCCATAGCCTTTGCTGTATCCAGTGCCTCCAGCCAGTTCTTGATATCACGTGGATTGAATCTAATTGTCTGAAGACCAGCATCTATAAGGGTGGAGACCTCAGGAGGAGGCCAACGTAGATCATTCACTCAGCACTTATGACTGAAGATGGTTGAAAATGCTTCAGTCTTGGCTTTTGCACTGATGTGCTGGGCCCCTCCATCATTGAGGAAGGGATGTTTGTGGAGCCTCCTCCACCAGTTAGTTGTTTACATGTTCACGATTGGATGTGGCAGGACTGCAGAGCTTAGATCAGATCTGTTGGTTGTGGGATCACTTAGCTCTGCCTATACCATGCTGCTTCTGCTGTTTAGCATGCATGTAGTCCTGTGTTCTGGCTTTGCAAGGTTGGCACCTCATTTTTAGGTATGCCTGGTGATGCTCCTGGCATGCTCTCCTACACGCCTCATTGAACTGGGATTGATCCCCTGGCTTGATGGTAATAGTATAGTGAGGAATATGCCAGACCATGAGGTTACAGATTGTGGTTGAATACAATTTTGCTGCTACTGATGGCCCACAGCGCCTCATAGATGCCTAGTTTTGAACTGCTAGACCTGTCTTACTTTGAAATACCAATTTTCAAGAGCACCATCAGTTAATCAGTGATTCCATGTAAATTAGGGCAAATTGAGACCATTACGTTGTGCATACAATTTAATCTATCAATCCATTTAAAATGGACAGGTAGGATTGTTAGGGGATATGTTGCATTCAGAAGAGATTGAAAAAGCATATCTGAAGGCTTCATTGCTGCATTCGCTTGCTTTTTGTTGTATACTTTTCCTTCTGCTCCATCAGTTGGTCACTTAGTTTGTACAAAATGCTTTTAAGCTAATTTTTGCTTGGACTATCTACCATATTGGTTCAATGGGTTTGTCCATGTGAATGTTCCATTGGAGCGAGGGAGGGGCACCAAGCTAGATAGACTGAAGCAGAGGAGAAATATCACCCAATCTGCAGTCTCTGATGCCTACATTGACAAGCGAAGGCACGCTGCCACCTGTCAAGCCTAGGGGTCTTTGGGCCTAGAAGGGGCTTTGGTTTCAGCTTTAAAGAATTTCTGCTAGTTACTAGCCAATCTGTTGTTGTTTTTATAACAGGAAATTGCAACAGCCCCTGCAGCATTTCCAGGCAAATAATGTTTTTGATAAAAAGTCTGATTCAAGATTCAAAGGTGTTAATTCCCAGAACCCAAGCACAGTTTCCTGTCTAGACACCAAAGAAAAAGGCTGAAACTGCTGAATCAAAGGGTAGCTGGGAACTATAATGGACTTGAGCAAAGTTGTTGAGGGCAACACATCCCAGATAGAAACTGAATAAACGTTAGAATGACTTTCCTTTACTGAGTACAGCGGGAGTCCTGGCAAAGTGACCCACACCAAGGTGGCAGCGAAGGGTAACAGTGCTAGTTTTGATTAGTAACCAGGGGCAGACATGCTATATTGGCAATTAAGAGCTTTCCCGCGCGTAAGTGTGAATGATTGCACAATGGTCCCCGTGAGCTCATTTTCCTATGAGAATCCTGTGGCATTTTGGGGGAACCAGTTCTCGCCTGTTGGCAGCACAATCATAGAATCAAAATGATAGAGCACAAGAGGAGGGCATTTGACCCATGTCCTCCTGAAGTCTCTTACTATCCTTTTCATTGTTTACTACCTTTTGAGTTTCGTGACATCTGCAAACTTTGACATTATGCCCCATATACCGAAGTCAAGACCTTTAATATATATTAAAAAGAGCAGTGCTCCTAAATATCAAGCCCTGCAAATGATCAGCAACGAGAGCAATGAGACGGTGTTGCAGCTAATATACACCATGTCTCCGCTTTAAAGACGTCTGCAAACGCGACATGAAGTCCTGTGACGTTGATCACAAGTCGTGGGAGTCAGTTGCCAGCGATCGCCAGAGCTGGCGGGCAGCCATAAAGGCGGGGCTAAAGTGTGGCGAGTCGAAGAGACTTAGCAGTTGGCAGGAAAAAAGACAGAGGCGCAAAGGGGAGAGCCAACTGTGCAACAGCCCCGACAAACAAATTTCTCTGCAGCACCTGTGGAAGAGCCTGTCACTCCAGAATTGACCTTTATAGCCACTCCAGGCGCTGCTTCACACACCACTGACCACCTCCAGGTGCGTATCCATTGTCTCTCGAGACAAGGAGGTCAAAGAAGTGGGTTAACACTACCAATGGCAGTGATAGCTTCTGTTACCCCATGAGGAGGGTCTCCTGGTGTGCAAACAGAGCCACCCTCCTCCTCATTACCTCTTAGTATATCTATTTAACAGTGGTTCAAATGATGTGCCACTCCATCCCTTGGCCAAGATCTTGCTTTTTTATCTCCACTTTTTATTCTCCCATTCGCCAGCCATTGTTCGTCCAAATAGCTAAAATACTCCCAAAGGAAAAAAAAGCACCTTTGAAAATCTACCGACATACGTGTCCTGATCTGTGGCCACTTACCTTGAATGAGCTGTAATTTCCTGCAGTTAAACATTGGAAAGACAGAAGCCATCTCTTCAGATCCTACCACCCCTCTGTACCCTTGCCACTAATTTAATTATTCGCCCTGACTACCGACTCAGGTTGAAACAGACTGTTTTCAGACACAGCGCCTGATTGTATCAGCAGATGTGCTTCTGAGCCCACATCTTCTCCATCAGAAAGACCACCTACTTCCCCCTTCATCACATCATCTGCCTTCAGTTCAAACGCTGCCAAAACTCTCATCCAGGCCTTTATTGCCTGCAGACTCAACTATTCCAATGCCCTCGAAGAGAACAGCCTCTGGGTGGAGTGGACCTGGCCTCTTGGTGACTTAGTCTAACTTCCTTCTCTGTGTGTTCCGATCTCTCTGTGAAGAGAACAAATGGCACCGGTATGCTCACGGAAGGAGCAAGGATGAAAATGAAGTGAATTGGAGCAGTTATAAGCTAAAAAATGAACTGGCGAGATAAATGCCAAAATATGGACAGATTGTTGCAGACAAGATGGAGTAGGGTAATAAAAGCAAAATACTGCAGATGCTGTAAATCTGAAATAAAAACAAAAATTGCTGGAAATACTCAGCAGGTCTGGCAGCATCTGTGGAGAGAGAAGCAGAGTTAACGTTTCAATTCAGTGACCTTTCATCAGAAGGAGTAAGGGTCAGGCGACTCTTCTCCTGTACTGAAAATACATTTGGCCTGTCAGTGACCAAACCCATCATCACGTCTGGTCTATCCCTGGGAAGACATTAAAATGGAAAACAGGCAATTCAATGCAAAGTGACTCCTATCTTCAAGAACTGAGTTATCAAAGACCCTGGCAGACAGAGAGACTGCAGATTGAAAAGTCAAAATAATAGATGTGAAGCAGCACCATTGCAGCAGAATGGATCCCATACAGAAGACATCAGATAGCCTGATTTTATTGTGAGATTGCTTCTATTTCTTTTGTAAAATATGTTTTAAGTACTTATAATTGAATTATGGACATTGATTCATCTGGACTCTTGAAGAGATTACTGAACTTTGTGTTTTTTTTTAAAGTCACCAGAAAATTCCTGGATTTAGCTTGTAAACAAGTCTTACTGGAAGGCACCTGTCTGTAGACAATCACCCAGCAGGGGTTGTTCTTGACTTGGGGCGATGTTTACAAAGAATTGACAGGTCAAGATTTATAGATATCAGGAGGCTTGACTTCTGGAATGTTTTTAGTTTCAGTTTGAACAGCTATAACAGACAATTGGTTTTTACCTGCCAGAAGAAGACACAACTCACTTCTCTCTCTCTTGCAAAATAAATCCAGTATGTGAGTTTCCTCTTTCCAACTGTATTTGAAGAAATCCTGCTTATCGACTGTATGGGAACTGAAACCTTGTTGCTGCATTTCTGCTGTAAAGCCTGTCTGCAGCCTTTATAGCTGCGTTTTTTGGATCGCCTACCCAAACTGATCTTCAACATCGCCCAGTAAGAATTGTTCTCAGAAGATCCTAGTGACAGCCATCTATACACATTTGGAACACCAAACCAAAACCAAGGACAAATATTCAGCCTAAGTGTTTTTTTCTGGGTTTTTATTTTACAGCGCTTTAATAAAAATCCCATTTATTTTCCTGGTTAGTGTGTGTGTGTGTGTGTGTGTGTGTGTGTGTGTGTGTGTGTGTGTGTGTGTGTGTGTGTGTGTGTGTGTGTGTGTGTGTGTGTGTGTGTGTGTGTGTGTGTGTGTGTGTGTGTGTGTGTGTGTGTGTGTGTGTGTGTGTGTGTGTGTGTGTGTAAGATAAATAAGGGGCTTTAATATTTCAATTTATGTCTGTATGTTCTTTACTTCATTATTGGTTAAGACTTGGTTTATAATCAACTGATAACTCAGTTGTTAGTTTAAGAAACCTGGTTGATGTGTTTTATTCTGGGGAAAATAGAGTATATGGTTGCCTGTATTGGTAAGTGGGAAAATTTAAACATATGTTGTGATCTGTGGAGAAGTGGGACTGGAATAAACCGTGCACTCCTTCCACCTCAGTCGCAACAATTTCCATGCTGGACCACTGTATGGCCACAGCAGGGAAGAGGGGCCCCTTTCTCACTCAAGAGTCATGAGTGTGATACATTTTTATCTTAAAAGGTAGCCCTCCGGAGAAGGAGGCACAAATCAACCAGAGACCTCAGAAGGCCATACATCAGCTAGAGAAGCTGTGAGGTTGTCCAGCTAAGCAAAGGAGCCCTGCCTGCAAAACAGCTTTAAACCATCTTTGACAACTGAGGCAGGGAGAAATTACAAGGTGACTTTAAACTCCCCACCTGCGCAGGTAGACCAGAAGACTACAGCACATTAGCAAGGTCAAGACAATAAACATCCAGGCCTGCACCTTTGAAAAGACTTTCCTCCCAAGACAATTCAATAGGTTTCCGCAAACCGTGAACTCTTACATCCCTTGAGACTTTAAGCGCAGCCTACTTTTCCTTTCTATCTATCAGTCCTGTGTGCATGTGTGTTGTTATGAAAATGCTTTAAAAAAAATTTTTTTTTGAGGACTCATGTTTTAGAATTATGGACATTGGTTAATTTGGGAAAACTGAGAAGATTCCATGGATGTGTTTTTCCACAAGGGTCACTGAGAGGTCTTGTTTGAAAACAAAACTTTATCGGATGTTGCATGCCTTAAGCTCAATAAAGAACAGAATCCTTGGTGACTTGGGACGAGATGTTTACAGAGAAGTGTCATGTCAAAATTTATGGTGGTCAGGAGGTTTCGCTTCTGGGATTTGTTTTGGTTCAGTTGGGGTGTGGACTGTGTTGAAAGCAGTTGGGTTTGTAGCCTGCCCGTGAAACACCCAGTTCCTCTTTCTCTACCTCTTTGAAAAATCCCTGAAAATCCAGTACGTGAGAGCTAAAACCCCTGTTGCCGCATTTCTCCTGAGACACTCCTGGAAAGCCTGCCACATTACTTTTTGACATCGCCTGAAAAGAACTGCACCAGAAAAGATCCCAGTGACCCATCTACATGTACTCAGATACCAGACTGTATGCCATTTTTGGGACACAACATATCTCATCCCTTTTCTTCAAGAATTAACAAGTATTGGGCCAAATTATTCTTTTTTGTCTTTTTTTCTTGTAAAAGACCTCTGCAGAGAGAATTACTTTATTGTTCTCTTTAACCAGTGTGTGTGTGAGTGCATGTTCAACTTTCATATTCAATCTGTGTGTTAATGCTTTGCTTCTTTATTGGATAAATCTTGTTTTATAATAAACTGATAATTTTGTTGTTTGTTAAAGAAACCTGGTTAGTATATTTTATTCTAGGATAAAAATATGATTGACTGTATCGGTAACTGGGTAAACATTTAAATATATGTTGTGACCTGTGGAGAAATGGAACTAGAAAAGACAGTGCACTCCTCCTGGGAATTCTTGTCAAAAGGAAAAGTAACTCCTTATTGTTATGAACAGATAGCTTATTAGAACTAATTTCTTTGTCTTTTCAACAACCTGTCCGTAAGCAGATTGTTTTTGAATTTTCTTCCCTTGAACCTGACTTGTAAAGGACCAGAACAACACTGTTGTTAAAGTTCAGACAAGAAAGTAGGGTTTATTAACACACAATCCTAATCTCAGGAGGGGGGTTAACTTCACAACACATGCTCACAAACATACAAGGAAAGTTAAAGGCATCGAGAGGGCAAGGACATTTACCAAGTAAAAAATAGCTTAACTGCAGGGGTTTCAGTTGAAACTTGAGTCTGCTTTTTTTAATTAACAGAAAGTCCAAAACTGGAGTTAACCGACTGGAAATGCTGAGTGGGGGTAGGGGTCGTTGGAAACCTCTTCTTATACACATTCGTCTTCTTGCAGAGATAAGCTGAGGCAGCTGAATTTATGAGGTCACCCTTTTTGACGAAGAGAAAACTGGCTGAGAGCAGATTTTCTTGCTGTTTTGCAAACCGTGGCTTCTTTTCTTCTTGCAGGAATGCCTCTGGGAAGTGAGATGCAGCTTCAAGGCAGCTGTGTTTTTGAATGAGCTGTTCCTTCAACTGATACTGTTTCAAATCCAGGCAGGCTGAAAAGGGTGGCTTATGGGTCATGTGACTGGACCCCTTCAAGTAGCTGTCCCACTTCCTGTTGGTGAAGTGATCTCCCACCTCAATTTTAACAAGTGGAACACAGAAGTAAAATAACTTAACAAGCTGTGTATAATGGCAGTTGACAACAACACCCAAGTGCACAAAAATACAATTTACAGCTGGTTCTCATCTGTTCATGACGTTATCCCTCAAGTGAGGCAGGTAAACCTATAGCTATACTTAGAGATACAGGAGTCACCCAAGCTCTTTTGCTGGGGAAAGGCATAACTTTTTGACCACAGAGCACATTGAATGCCAATGTTTTAGTGAATGGTATCGGCGGGGAGTATATACCCATACCTTTGTATAGGGTGCACCTGGAGTGTGACATAATGTCTGGAATGTTAACTGTGGGTGTTGCCCATAGTTTGCCAGTAGACAGAGTTGACCTACTCCTGGGGAATGGTTTGGCCGGAGCAAAGGTAGTTGCTTCTCCAGTAGTCACGGAAAGACCAAGTGAAGTCAAAGAGACAGAGCAGTTGCAGGAAAAGGTTCCAGGAATTTTTCCTTCATGTGTAGTGACCCGAGCAATAGCTAAACAAGTTCCATCATCGGAGGTCAAATTGGCACCACAGACAGATAGCCAAATATCTGAAACATTCTTTGGGGATTTTGATAATCCGAAGGAAATGTTCAGTAAGTCTTCTCTGATCAAGGCTCAGCAAGCCGATCCAGAGTTAAGTAAAGTGGCACAATCGGCTCGAATTGAGTTCCGGAAGGCTACTATATTAAAAATGGGATTCTGATGAGGAAGTGGAGACCTCCTCACAGACCTGCAGATGAAGAATGGATGATTGTTCACCAGATAGTGGTACCACCCAAGGATCGCTGGGAAATATTAAGGATAGCGCATGAAATTCCTATGGCAGGACATGTAGGGATCAGGAAGACCTAATCATGTATAGATCAATATTTGTACTAGCCAGGTCTTTCCAAGGACGCGGTTCAGTTTTGTAAAATGAGCCATATGTGCCACATTGTGGGAAAACCGCAACCTGCCATAAATCTAGCTCCTCTAATTCCCATACCAAGTTTTGGGGAACCATTTAGTAGGGTGTTAGTAGACTGTGTGGGGCCTTTACCAAAAACAAAAGCAGGACACCAATATATACTCACTATCATGGATATGGCTATTTGGTTCCCAGAGGTCATTCCCTTGAAAACAATTTCTGCTAAGTGTTATGACCGCTCAGGACAAAGTCCCCAATCAAAATATATGAATCTGATTGTGGTGGGAGCAACGCACTGTCAATTCAGTCCCGTCACTCTACAGGTCGCATTATAGATTTTTAAGCTTTCCAAATTAAAGAAAGCAGCAGCCGAATTGAAACAATCTAGTAAACCCCAAATGAGGCGAAATAAAAACAGGTATCTTTAGATATCAACAAATTAACTATTTATTAAAAGACCGCAATTGTTGACAACGCGATCGGTAGGTGGCGCTGTTTTGGCACATGCGCAAATACAGCATGTGCCACGAAAACGTCACAGCTTGCGACTGTCGCAGCTGCCAGGACTAAAGATGGCGCTGCTCAAAGAATCACAGAGATGAAACCTGACAAACACGTGGCAGAATTCAATGGCCGGAGTGAGAGAGTGGAGCGGGCTGGGGAAAGCAGCGCGGGGGGCGGGGAGATCAGCGCGGGGTGGGGGGGGGGGAGATCAGCGCGGGGGCCGGGGAGATCAGCGCGGGGGCCGGGGAAAGCAGCGCGGGGGCCGGGGAAAGCAGCGCGGGGGCCGGGGAGATCAGCGCGGGGGCCGCGGAGATCAGCGCGCGGGCCGGGGAGAGCAGCGCGGGGGCCGGGGAGATCAGCGCGGGGGCCGGGGAGATCAGCGCGGGGGCCGGGGACAGCAGCGCGGGGGCCGGAGTTGAGCAGCGCGGGGGCCGGGGAGAGCAGCGGTAGCGGTGCCGGGGGGCGAGGGGGGGGGGGAAGGGAGAGGGAGGAGAAAGAGGGAGGGGGGAGAAAGAGGGAGGGGAGAGAAAGAGGGAGAGGGGGAGAAAGAGGGGTAAGGAAGGGGGAGAAAGAGGGAGAGGGAGGGGTAAGGAAGTGGGGAGGGAGAGAGAAAGAGGGAGAGGGAGGGGTAAGGAAGGGGGGAGGGAGAGAGCTGGGGGAG
This sequence comes from Heterodontus francisci, assembly GCF_036365525.1. Taxonomy (NCBI): domain Eukaryota; kingdom Metazoa; phylum Chordata; class Chondrichthyes; order Heterodontiformes; family Heterodontidae; genus Heterodontus; species Heterodontus francisci. Next base: position 66,574,869 of record NC_090396.1, read on the forward strand.
AGGGAGGAAGGGGAGAGAGTGGTGGGGGAGCAGCGGAACGGAAGAGGAGCGCCTTTTTCTGTGCATGCGCCGTAAACACAACAGCAAAAGACTTACTGGCCAGTCCCTGGACCCGGTGACACCAAGGTCTTCGCACGCTCGCTCCCCGCGGCTCTCTACGGCCTCTCGCTTCCGGCCCTCTCCATTCAGTCGTTCCCTCCAGCTGCGGATGCCCAATCCAGTTGCTTTCTCCCCTACCCAGTTGCTTTCTCTACTTCTCCACAGTACTTCAGGCATTGCAACTGTTTGGTCCCTGCATTTTGCATGCTCCCTCTCCCCACCCCTCCCCGCTCTCCCCACCCCTCCCCCTCTTCACCCACCCCTCCCTCTACCCCCCCACCATAGTTGAATATCTGAAGTGCAGTTGCACAGTCGGGGAAATAGCATGCAAAACAAAACCTCAACAATTCTGGGTTTAATTATTGAAAAGTTTTATTAAGTTCATTAAGTATCCGAGGAACTGCTGTGCATGGATACATGAGTGTTGTGTCCAGCATTCCCGTTAGACAGACAGGCCGAGTCTCTGCTATGCACAGCTAAAGAGATTGTTCCTGGAGAGCCTTGTGGTGAATGAACGCTTGGCTCTCTATTCCACTACTGTATTGTCCATGTGAAGAAGGCAAAGTCACAAGAGTCTGAGCTCAGTCTATTCTTGGTGAATGTTCCCCAAGCGCATCCCAATGTGCATTCCCAATTCATCCAAAAATGCAATGTTCCTTTCCACATCGTGATGAGCTCCGCAGCATGATCTAGTTGCCTTCGTTGCTTGAATGCTGACCTTAAGTCTCAAGGATTGTTTTCTCGACGGCATGTTTTACATGAAAAGAAATAAAGCAAATCAGAGTCAGAGCTTGCCTCCCTCCATCCACTGAAATTACTGTTGTGCGCACCTTTTTAAGTTCTGCAGTGAAGGCACCAATTGATAACGTCGCCAATGAAGCACTTATTATCCACCTCAGATGCAGGAATCAGCACATCCTTGCGTCCTCTCCTGCACTGCCTCCTTTGCTTGAATGCCGTCCTTAAGTCTCAAGGATTGTTTTCTCAAGGGCACGTTTTACATGAAAGAAAATAAGGAAAGAACATCAGTGTCAGAGCTTCCCTCCCTCCAATGAAATTACTGTTGAGCATGCTTTGTGTTCTGCGGTAAAGGCATGTCCTGATAACACCGCCAATGAATCACTTAGTACCCACCTCAGCTGCAGGAGGCAGGATGATGTTACTGCCCCTATCTCGTGATGGTTCAAATCTGCTCTCAGGGAAAACATGAATGATGTGAGGGTGCTGGAAAAGAAACACATTTCTTTTGGGCTATGAACATAAAGCTGGCAATTTAGCCCAGCAGTTCCCTGCCAGTGGTTATGTTACTCGTGCGTCTTTCCATCCATTCCCATTTAATCCTGCCTACTACTATCACCAGTTGTGTTCACAGCAAGAGCATTCACATTTCTGCTACCACTGGACACGGCATGCTTGTTTCTTTTAGTGCTCAGTCTCTTCTTGCTGAATGTTCCCCAAGTGCTTGACCCCTTTGGACGCCCTCTCTGCTTGACAGGCCGCAACTGGCAATTGCGGAGTCTCACAAGGCTCTGCATGGTTGTTTCAACGTCGGATGGGGAAACAGGTGGCTGTGTGTCCATGAGCACTGCCCTGATGGGTGTAGGAGCAGGTAACTGTGTGTCCAAGTGCACTGCCCTGATGGGTGTAGGAGCAGGTAACTGTGTGCCCATGAGCACTGCCCTGATGGGTGTAGGAGCAGGTAACTGTGTGTCCATGTGCACTGCCCTGATGGGTGTAGGAGCAGGTGACTGTGTAACTGAGCAGCAAGAAGAGGGTACCGCAGGTAGGGGAAGTGGAGATTTGAACAGGCAGGCATATGTATGGTCCATCAGATCATTAGGCCAGGGGGTGAGACGCTCAGGATCCAGGGTTTGTGACACGTGACTGATGTCCAGCACGCGGCCACCTCCATCCGAAGGTGCTTCCGGGCAATTGTTGGGCATAGTAAATGGCTCCATCTCATCAGCCAGTCCTTGCTGCCAGCAGAGAGTCTGTTGCCGCAGCCAGTCCAATCTCCTCATGAATGCTGCCGTTCCACTCTGCAGAACGGCCTGTTGTAGCTGGTACAATTGATCTGAAAGCAAGCGGTATTTTTCATTGTGGCTGAGGGGCCTTGGCTGTTCCTCTGTAATCACAATGGCAGCAGCCATGCCTGTCGTCGTTGGTGTCTGAGATGCACGCCAGCGACAATTGGGGGCGAGCCTGTCCAGAGGCAGACCCAGATGCCTCTGCACAACAACAGCATGTTTGCAGTGCAACAAAGGCTGAATGGAGAAGATGCAGCTGCAGGTAGCCTGGCCATCATGTATCTGCAGTGTGTACTGTTTGGCGCCAGAAATCACAGTCACTGTGCCTTCATCCTGCTACATGCGGTGGCTCAGACAATGGAAATGTTTTCAGAGCAACTCACAACAGGGACTGGAGAACATGCAGTGGCCCAGACAATGGAAATGTTTTCAGAGCAACTCACAACAGGGGCTGGAGAACATGCGGTGGCCCAGACAATGGAAATGTTTTCAGAACAACTCACAACAGGGACTGGAGAACAGGCGGTGGCCCAGACAATGGAAATGTTTTCAGAGCAACTCACAAAGGCAGAGCAACTTACCTTGGAACAATCTCCTGTGTCAAATAAAAATGAAGCAAGTCTCCAAAACGAATAAATAATTCAGATAAAATGCGAGAAAATGCCCGACGAAACCTCCCCTCCTTCCACTTTCAAAAAGTCGCGCCGAAGCTTTGACGCATGCGCACAGGCCAAACTGGCGCATCGGCGAGGAAGACGAGATCACGCGATGACGTCATCTGCGCATGCGCACAACGATCCTCGCAGGTCGGACCGCATCGCATACGCAGAGCTGAGGAGACTGTGTGCGCATGCGCGTACAGCGTCATCTGCGCATGCGCTATGCGGATCAGGTCAGCCGGACCGCAGCGCATGCGCAGGGGGCATGAGACAGTCTGCGCATGTGCGCACCGCGGCGCATCCTGATGACGTGTCCGATGAAGTAGCGTTGTCATGAATTACTTTGTTATTAAAAAAACTACAATCTTAACCACTACTAAGATAAACCAATATCTAAAGACCTTATAACTTCTTAACTAAAAATCTAACTCCCACATTCGCATACATATACCCAAACTAACAGTAGTTTGGTTTTTAGTTGGTTTTTAGGCATCAGGTGGCAGGACCGTACTTCCAACACAGAAGTCCTCGAGGCGGCCAACATCCCCAGCATATACACCCTACTAAGCCAGAGGCGCCTGAGATGTCTTGGCCATGTGAGCCGCATGGAAGATGGCAGGATCCCCAAGGACACATTGTACAGCGAGCTCGTCACTGGTACCAGACCCACTGGCCGTCCATGGCTCCGCTTTAAAGACGTCTGCAAATGCGACATGAAGTCCTGTGACATTGATCACAAGTCGTGGGAGTCAGTTGCCAGCGATCGTCAGAGCTGGCGGGCAACTTTAAAGGTGGGGCTAAAGCGTGGCGAGTCGAAGAGACTTAGCAGTTGGCAGGAAAAAAGACAGAAGCACAAGGAGAGAACCAACTGTGTAACAGCCCCGACAACCAATTTTATCTGCAGCACCTGTGGAAGAGTCTGTCACTCTAGAATTGGCCTTTATAGCCACTCCAGGCATTGCTGCACAAACCACTGACCACCTCCAGGCACTTACCCATTGTCTCTCGAGACAAGGAGGCCAAAGAAGAAGAAGAAGTTGCTCGAAAAAATCGAAAAACAATAACGTCTTTGCAGATTACACTTCCAACGAATGGTCTTCAAATTCCACACAATCCACATTCACTTGCAGTCTTCCAAGGGTTGATGAATCTGAAGATCTTTCCAAAGATAGGAATTCAGCAATTCAGTTCAGCAGTTCAGTTCAGCAGTTTAGTTCAGCAGTTCAGTTCAGAATTCTGGTATTAAACGCTTCCTTTTTCAGCGTTGAACACAGTAGATCAATAATTTGTTATTTCTTTAAGAAATTAATCTGACTTGAAGCTTCTTTAGAATTTTGAGAGAGTATAATAAATAGGGTTTAAATAGACTGAGACAGAGCTCTCCTATTTCCTTCATGTGCCAGAACAGTCTGTTAACTGCGTGTCTCTGCCAGCCAGTATCAAAGTCAAATTGAAGTCCTGTTCTCCTCTGTATGATTGTTGCCAGGCAATCAGAATGCACTTTGGCTTACAGTCCCTGTCGGGGCTTGCTCCCTTAAAGATGTACTGATCTTTTACAGCCTTAAAGGCGCACCACAATATCTCCCGAGGAAAGAAAAAAAAACAGGATTGTGACATAAGGTAGTGGTAGAGAAGTTAACCCAGTTCTTCACTAGATAAGGATTACCAATCGTGATCCAGTCGGATCAAGGTTCCAATTTTATGTCTAAATTTTTCAGGACGTTATGGGTAATTTGAGTATAACACAGTTAAAGTCTTCTGCGTACCACCCACAGACACAAGGAGCTTTAGAGTGGTACCATCAGACCCTCAAAATGATGATCAGGGCATACGGTCATGAATATCCCCATGATTGGGATAAAGGGCGAGAATTTCTTTTGTTTGCCACTAGGGTTCACCAAATGAATCTACCAGGTTTAGTCCTTTTGAATTAGTTTATGGACATGAGATAAGAGGTCCTCTAAAACTAATCAAAGAAAAGTTTTTAGAACAGAGGGATGAATCTTCTGTATTAGATTATAGATCTGTGTTCCAGGAGAGGCTCACGAGAGCCTGCAAAGTGGCTCAGGAACACCTGAAAACTTCCCAAACAACCATGAAGAAATGGGAAGACAAGCATACCAAGACCCGAACATTTCAACCAGGGGATGAGGTATTAGTAATACTGCCTTTACAGGGTGAACCGCTGAATGCACGGTTCAATGGTCCATTTAAAGTGGTCAAAAGATTTGGCAAAGTAAATTATTTGATTGGCACCCCAGATCGCCAGAAAAAGAATCGGCTGTGTCATATCAATATGTTGAAACAATATCACCGCCGGGAGGAGGATAAGCAAGTCCAGGTATGTCAGGTAGTAGGGAGTGAAGGATGAAAGGTATAGTGAGGATGAGGCAGAAGGAGGCCTAGACAATTCTCAGACTGAACCTCTTACTATCCGGTTAGCTAATACTGAATTGTTAGGGGGACTGGACACTACATTTTCATATTTAGATGCAGAACAATGAGTAGACCCAACAAGGCTACTCACAACATTTAAAGAAGTCTGTAGGGATAAGCCAGGATGTACAATCTTAGCCACACATGATGTGGATGAAGGGGAATCCGTTCCTATAAAACAGCATCTTTATCACTTAAGTCCAGAGAAAAAGGCCCAGGTGAAAGCAGAAATCCAATACATTGTTGGAAAACCACCTAATTGAACCTAATAAAAGCAGCTGGAGTTCCCAGTGGTGTTAGTGCCTAAACTAAATTCTGTATAGACTACAGAAAGGTTAATGCAGTAACAATGGCAGACTCCTACCCAATTCCCCAATTGGAAGACTATATTGACAGTGTGGGTGCTGCCACATTTCTAACTAAAATTGATTTGTTAAAGGGATACTGGCAGTTTCTTTTAACACCCCGAGCTAAAGAAAAATTGGCCTTTGTCACACCAGCCGCTTTTCAGAGACTAGTGAACCAAATGGTAGCCAGTGTTCCTAACTGTGTGGTTTACCTTGATGATGTGCTGGTAAACAGTGACACTTGGAAGGACCATTTGGAATAACTAGAAGCTCTGTTTAGAAAATTACATTCTGCAGGTTTAGTGATAAACTTTGCCAAAAGTGAATTTGCAAAAGAGAGGGTAACCTACCTCAGGCATATAGTAGGGCAAGGACAAGTGTTGCCAAGAACAGCAAAGTACAAGCATTGGTGGAGTTCCCTACCCCTAACACTAAGTGAGAAATCATGAGATTTTTGGAGTATGTGGTTTCTACCGAAAGTTTGTATCAAACTTTAGTACTATAGCCGCTACACTGATGGATTTGCTACAAAAAAAGAAAGCCAAGATAGTGTAGTCAGGGGAGTGCCAACCATCGTTTGAGAGGCTGAAAGCCATTTTGATTAATGAACCAGTGTTGGTGCCCCAAATTTCTCCAAGCCCTTCAAGTTAGTAATTGGTGCTAGTGACCTGGGGGTCAGTGCAGTCCTGTTCCAAGACGATCAATTAGGCATAGAAAGTTCAGTGGGATTCTTTTCTAAAAAGCTAAATCGACACCAAAAGACATACTGAACAGTGGAAAAGGATATCTGGGGCTTATTGCTAGCTCTTAAGCGTTTTGAAGCCACGACTATAGACAGCTACTGATCATAACCCCCTGTGGAAAAATTCAAAAACCAGAATACCAGACTATTTGGATGAAGTTCACTATTGCAACCTTATCACTTAAAGATTATCCACATGGCGGGAAAAACAATGTAATTGCTGATGCTTTGTCTAGAATTTAACTTTGCTTTGAGTTATCTGAGTGTAAAGATGGCACAAAGCAGAATTGTAATAGTTACAGGTAAAGAGTGAATGAGAATGAGTGTGTAAATGTGTTTTAATATTTTTCATCTTCTATTTTTTTCCACACTTTGTAATGAAACACATTTAAAAATAGTGTTTCATTCCTCTAAGGATGGAGGTGTTATGAAAATGCTTCTATTTTTAAAAATTTTTTGAGGACTCCTATTTTAGAATTATGGCCATTGGTTAATTTGGAAAAACTGAGAAGATTCCATAGATGTGGTTTTTTTTACAAGGGTCATTGAGTGGTCTTGTTTAAAAACAGACCGTTATTGGATGTTGCATGCCTTAAGCTCAATAAACAACAGAAACCTTGGTGACTTGGGGGAGATGTTTACAGAGAAGTGACATGTCAAGATTTATGGTGGTCAGGAGGTTTCGCTTTTGCGATATTGTTTTGGTTCAGTTGGGGTGTGGACTGTGTTGAAAGAAGTTGGGTTTGTAGCCTGCCCAAGAAACACCGAGCTCCTCTTTCTCTACCCCTTTAAAAAAAGACTGCAAATCCAGTGTGTGAGAGCTAAAACCCCGATGCCGTATTTCTTCTGAGACGCTCCTGGAAAGTCTGCCAGATTACTTTTTGATGCCGCCTGAAAAGACATGCACCAGAAAAGATATCAGTGACCCATCTACATGTATTCAGACACCAAACTGTATGCCATTTTCGGGACACAATATATCTCATGCTTTTCTTCCAGAATTAACAAGCATTGGGCCTAAGTATTCTTTTTTGTCTCTTTTTTTGTAAAAGACCTCTGCAGAAAGAATTTCTTTTTTTTTCTTTAACCTGTGTGTGTGTGTGTGTGTGTGTGTGTGTGGTGTGTGTGTGTGTGTGTGTGTGTGTGTGTGTGTGTGTGTGTGTGTGTGTGTGTGTGTTGGGTATTTAAAAAGGGAACTTTCATATTTCAATCTGTGTGTTAATGCTTTGCTTCTTTACTGGATAAATCTTGTTTTATAATAAACTGTTAATTTTGTTGTTTGCTAAAGAAACCTGGTTGGTGTACTTTATTCTAGGATAAAGAGTAGAGTATATGATTGACCGTTTCGATAACTGGGTAAACATTTAAATATATGTTGGGACCAGTGGAGAAGTGGAATTCGAAAAGACAGTGCACTTTTCCAGCCTCGGTCGTAACAATGTGAATGCATGAGTGGGTGAAGGTTGCGAGCAATTCGGTTTTGAGTGTAAAAATAGTTATCTTTCTTTTTTTAAACCTATGCGAAAACCTGTCATTGGTCTATTTATTCAACACTTTAAATACTCAGGGGCTGAAACACCAGTTTAACAAAACATTATTATGTGGTCAGTTAGGAGGTGCCAACCACCCCATTTCCCACCTGTATATTTTTAGGAGTGCAGTTAGATCAACCATAAAGATGCAGCAATGTCAAAATAAGCTGTATTATGGGTGGCTGCTTAATCACTGTCACCAGATGACTGCACATAGCCTTGACTAGTAAATATTAGGGTAATTGTACAAGGACGCGCCAGTAGTGAGGAACTTTATTCGATGAAAGTGCATTTAAGAAAACTGTGGGCAATCCAACTGCAATTTTCTTACCTGCTTAGAGATGTTATAACTATAACCAAAAAGGTAAGAGTGAGCCAAAGAAAACATAAATCAATACCGTTGAACCAAGGTGTACAGGCATGAGGTGATTTGGCTCTCTCACTCCACCATGTCCAAACTGTGGCAGTCAGAGCCACAGAGCATTTTGTTCATTACTTTGGTTCAGACCATTTGGGTGCTGTGAGCAGGCTACCCAAAATGACAACTGTCCTGTTTTAACAGACGTGCTTTAGATAGCCCAACACTCTTCTTGGAGAGAGGAGATGATTAATATGTGATGATGTGTTTAAGACATCCCTTGGTCTCATCTTTCAGAGGACTGTCACAAAGCTTTCTCTGCATTAACAACTGATGAAAGGTCTACATCAAGATACAGACAGACATAGGTGCTTTAAAGCAGGAAAAAGACGAATGTTTCTGCCTTCAAATACTTGCAGGGGGTATGAATTACCACATTCTGACAATTCAGCCTGAAAGCTGTGAAACAAAACCCAATTCTTTAGAAACCTATATTCAAAGGCCATCTCTCTCTCCAGGCCAATCATCTTACTATCCTAGCACCTAGGTTTATAACATAATTTAAACAAGTTCACAACTTAGGGATCAGTAATCCCAAACTACCCTTCACATTATACCTCAGGAAACTAACCAAACTTATGGGAGGAAAATCTCCCCCAGAATAAGAATTACAAAAACTGTTTGGTAATTTTCTGAAATGAATAAGCCTTATCCACAAGGGGGAGCATAGAGAACAACCTGAGAAACATGCTCCTTTTGAGTGCTTTGGTCTTCAACTGCCTGGGGACATGCAGTAATTTTCCTCACTCAATGTCCCTCCAAAAATCAGCTGACAATTTTTTCCAAAGTGATATCTGCCCTTCCAGATGCTGGAGTTTCCCTAAATTTCAGTTCACAGATTGGGTAGATAAATTGCTCACAAATCATAGCTCATATGGGTTTGAAACCACATAACATAACAAGAGATGCAGATCAGTAGCCCTGGGTGACTATTTCTCTTTGACTGTTTCCTCCTACTGCATGGGAAGATGCCTGGCCTCATCTCTGCCTCCCCACAACTCACAGCGTATCTCTTTGTCCCTTGACGTTGCTGGGCAATTTGCGCATTAGTAACAACGTGTGTCGTGAACACGCTGTTGTTTCTCCAGAAAGAGACGGCCCTACAGCTTCTATATATTTATTTATACTAGTCAATGATCCAAAGTATGGTTGTCTGTTTGCACCTAAAAAATACAGGTGGCCACAGTTGAAAATCAGGGCAACCATCGCAGCTACCCCATTGACACCCCAGGCCTGTCTGATGCCTGAAACGGGCTTAAGGCTGCTCTACTGTACAAATCAGGGTCCTATGTTGTAGGGTCCCTGTGCAAGATTCAGGTACAAATTGGCAGAGTTGATAGTTTAGACAGTTGGATGTGGCAGAGCTTGTTTGCTATCTTCCTTTACTCCCTCCTCCACCCACTCAGCTGAGACTTTAATACAAGAAAGAAATTACAAAATTGGTCTAGATCCCTCGATCTCCCTAGATTTCCAGATCTATAGATTTCTAGATCTGTGAACTTTCTTTACTTTTACATATGATTACTTTACAATGCTGTCTTTGGAAACAGAGCTTCAATGTAAATAAATTGAGCTGGTTTAATTTCCTACCTCTTGAAACAAAGCACCAGCATGAGAATATGGTGGCTTCCATTTGCTGTCAAGTTTGCTATCTTAGTCTGTGCACAGACAGTTGAGCTTTGAGCTCACCCCTACAGGTCAACAATACTGTTTAATACCAGCCCCTGCCAAACTGAATGTCGAAACCAAAGTATTTTCATTACTTTAGTTAAAGTGAGTAAAACAGAGTCACAGCAATGTAAAGAATGTTATAAATTAATCTTTAAATATGCTGATCCCTCTCTAAATGGTTGATTTTATGAGCAATGCAAAACACATGTGATAATAAATGTTATCCCCCAACACAATCTAAACATCAGAACTTGGCAGCATGCAAGCTACGCTTCCTATTCTAATTCAGAGTTTGCTTTTACTCTGAGAAATACGGTATCTTTGTTCTTTTTTTAAAGCAATCTCGTTTGCTTTTTCAAAAACACAGCTAACCAGTCCCAGATCCCAGTACTTCATCAATCTCTTGGTACTGTTATTACAGGAAAAATACGCCTTTGATCAAATAATTGTGACAAAAGATGTTGAAAGTCACCTTTCCACTTCTGGCATTACTACTAAGTAAGTAAGATATAAAGGTTCTTTTATTATTTCGGCAAAGTAAACATGGGGAGAAGATCAGAAAATATCCTCCGTGCACCATGTGCAACAAAATTCTAAACCCTTTTAGAATTTCTTAACACATAGCGATGCAGAGGAAATCTCCCCCTCCCCAAAAAAGTAAAGGAATAGTTGTCAGACACAACAAAACACAGTTTAGTTATACAGATTTGTTAGGTTTATTTAAATGTTGGTGTTAGGGTTTAACTGTTGTATGTAATCTGGAAAACTCTTCGCTGAACTGTGTCTGCAATATAACCCAAATAGCTCTTTGGTCTTCTCATATCAACTAGTTGTTAAATCAGATATTTTTTTTCAGACAAACATATGGAGCGATTAATCATTGTAGTTTTAAATTTTTAAACTGAGGTAAATTCAATACTAAATATCTAAACTTTATCATATTTTCATTATTTCAGTTCAAGCCAGTAAAACAAAGTCACAGGAAGGTAAGAAATGTTAATATTTAATTCTTAAATATTCTGAACTTTCTCTATATAGAGTTGATTTTAGGAGCTATGCAAAAAGCATGTGGTAACAAAAGTTTAACTTCAGAAATTTCTGTGCGGGTTTGAATCAGGGAGGGAGCTGTAAAACCCTTTGCTCTATCAGTGCTAGCGGTACATAAAAGGTCCTAATGGATCCCTCACTGTTCTGTAAGTGTTGCTTTGGTCTATTAGGTATAAAATTGAGTTTAAAATTGTTGGGGTAGATCTTGATTTTGACGGAATATCAATGAAAATAAAAATGAGGAGAGACCTAAACCGGGTTGCCAACTCACTATCAAACATTTTACACTGTCGCACAAAGTCAAAATCTACCCCTTTGTGTCTAAAGAGAGCTGCGAGATGTTTAATGTGTTTGAGAATTATTACATTTGTTTAATCTATTTGCATATATTTTTGTGCTGAGGCAATCATCAACTCGATCAAATGGTGCTGCTTTTTTATCATAAATACTCATCAAATACCAATATTTTTGTAATTTCCGTCAACAAGAAATGCACTGTAGGAAATTCTCTACAAATTGTAATCATAAATATATAGGTCAGATAAAATGCAAATCAAAGTGAACGGTAATTAAATGAAAATGCATTTTATAAATGTTCATATCTATTCAGAAAGCCCCTACAGTTTCCTGATCCTGACAATAAACTGCTTCTTAAATGATTCCAAGGTTTTTCCTTAATTACCCATTTGTCAGTCCATTCCATGTACTGAGCAGTCTTCATGGAGAACCTTCTGACATAATTGTCAAATTTCCCTTTCACTAGCTTGAATGGCCGACCTCTCCTATTTCTTATGTTCTAATTTCTCTATTCTCTTCACTCGCTCTAACCTACCCGCTTCTGAACTTGCAGCAATCTGTTCTCTCAGGTCCAACACTGACATTGCCATTAAACCTGCTGACAAGGGTGGTACTGTGTTGTTTGTTGAGCAGACCTCTACTTTATGGAGACTGAACGGCAACTTTGCGACACCATGTCCTACTTCACCCTCACCATTGAATATTGAGCCATCATTCCCCAGACCATCACTGGCCTCATCTCCTCTGCACATCTTCCCCACAACAGCCTCCAACCTAAACCTGCACAGCCCGCTTCTACCTCCTTCCCAAGATCCACAAACAGCACTGCCCTGGTAGACCTTCATTTCAGCCTAGGCTTATCTGATGGAACCAGTTTCTTCCTTTCTCAACTATACTTCCCCACCCCCCAATCCCCATCCCTTATCCAGCACCTTCCTACCCACATCCACAACTTTTCCGATGCCCTCCACCACTTTTAACAGTTTCCACATTTCTCCCTAACTGTCTGCTTTTCACCATAGACACCCAATCCCTCTGACCACTACCTCCATCCCTGAGGGCCCTCCGCTTCTTTCTTGAGCAGAGGCCCAACCAGTCCCTATCCACCATCTCCTCTGCCTGGCTGAACTTGTTCCTACATTGAATAACTTCTCCTTTGACTCCACTCACTTCCTTCAAATAAAAGGTGTCACTATGGGAACCTGCATGGGTCCTAGATATGCTTGACTTTTCGTAGGATATGTGGAACATTCTTTGTTCCAGTCCTACGCTGGTCCCCTCCCTCACCTCTTTTTTTCCAGTACATTGATGACTGGATCAGTGCTGCCTCCTGCTCTTGCCCTGAAGTGGAAAATTTCATCAATTTTGCTTCCAACTTCCATCTTTTCCTTGCCTTCGGATGGACCATCTCTGACTCTTCATTTTCTCGACTTCTCTGTCTCCATTTCTGGGGATAGGCTATCAACCTACATCCACCAACAGCCTACTCTCACAGATATCTTGATTACACTCTCACTATCTATAAGAACTCTATTCCATTCACCCAGTTTCTCCGCCTCCATCTCATCTGTTCTGACAATGCCACCCAATATGTCTTCCTTTTTCCTCCACCGAGGTTTCTCCCCCACCATGATTGACCGGGCCCTCGACCATGTACTTTCTATTTCCCGCACTTCTGCTGTCATTTCTTCCCCTCCCCCTAGAATCAAGAGTTCCCCTTGCTCCCATCTTCCATCCCACCAGCCTCCATATTCAAAGGATTAGTCTCTGCCTTCTCCAGCGTGGTGCCACCACCAAATGCATCTTTCGCTCCCCTCCCCTTTCAGCATTCGGAAGGGACTGTTTCATCCATAACACCCTAGTCCACTCCCCAGTCACCCAAAAACCTCAAACGCAGATTCAGTAACTGCTTTGCGGAACACTTCCATTCAGTCCGCAAGCGTGACTCCGAGCTTCTGATTGTTTGTTGCTTAACTCTCCAATCCCCCTCTGAGCTCTCTGTCTTCAGAACCATACACTTTTCCAATGAAGTTCAACCTAAGCTCAAGGAAGAAAACCTCACCTTTCAATTAGACAATTTACAACCTGCTGCCTTAACACTGACTTCAACAATTTCAGATCATAACCTCTGCTCCCCATTTTATCAGCTGGCAGTTGTTGGTAAGATTCGATTATTCCCATTTACATTTCCTCTAGATCTATCTTTTGTTTCTTTATTGTTCCATTGCCATCTCTTTTTGCCTTGCACCATTATCCCTTTTGTCATTTAATCACTCCAGCCTTCCAGCCTATCACAAACCTTCCCTTTTGTTCTTCCCCCACTCCCCGCCCACCACCTCCTCTCCTGCCTCTGAATTGCTTCAAACCTGTTACATCTAACTTTTTCCAGTCCTGATAAAAGGTCATCAGCCTGAAACATTGGGCTGGATTTTACAAGTTCGATGCCAACTCGGCGTCATGCTTCAAAAATAGCGGTCCACCCATGACTGCCCTGAATATCGCAGCGGCTCATTTAAATGGCGAGGGTGGACCGACGCTCCCCCTACCCGATGTCGTGGAGGGGATGGGCCGTCCATCCCCGGCAATGGTGTCAGGCGCCACTGCGCAGACACCATTGCCATTTTTAAAGGACTTCAAGCCATTTAAAATTTAAAGGGACATTTGTTATAAACAATTAAATAACTTGATCGTGACGCCCTTCCACCCACCCCCCCTCCAATAACCATAGAATTTAGTACCTGCCCTGTCCACCCCCCCCCAATCAAAACATTTACCTGGTACACGTGGCCATTCCCCAAACCCGCCCCCCCCGCCCCCCCAGCCACAGAGTTCACAAACTTTAATCTTTACCTATTCCCACCATCCCTACACCAATCAAATCACTCTGATGCCTCGACCCCCCCTGCGCCCCCCCCCCCCCGCCCCACAACACTGAAAAACTTACCTGCTCCCCCCTCCCCACCAGTGTCACACCTCGGATTCCCAGACGGGTATCCGAAGGCACGGGAGTTCCGTCCACTAGCACCAATGTCACCCTGGAATGAATGGCGGGAGCGGGTGAGTACTTAATTCATTAATTTACATTTATTTAAATATTTCGATTTGCCTCCTGTCGCTGAGCGGCAAGTGGGCTGCCACGAGGCCTCGCCACCGCTGCCAATATCGGGTCAGGCCTTTCCAGTGTCGAGGCCTGTGGTGGGCCTCTGCCGAAGGCATTTTCCGGCTCCCCCCCCCCCTGCCATGACCCCCAACAGGGTGGGCTGCAAAATCCAGCCCATTAATTCCGTTCCACTCTCCAGCCTGACCTACTGAGTATTTCAAGCAGTTTCTATTTTTGTTTTACATTTTCAGCACCTTCAGTATTTTGCTTTTGCAGGTATATTTAGGGGTTTGATTATTGCAGCTATGTCCAAGTCTTCTGGCACAGAATTTCTCAAACATATAACTAGAAATAAACACAAATAACTCTAACTATGGTTTCTGTGTAGGTGAAACAGGGGAAAATGTATTGTACAAATTGAAGCTAACTTCTGTTTCTATTCTTCTCATAGCTGTGATGATAAACAATGTAAAAATACAGTCTGGCCTTGAAGATGCAGAAAATATTAAGGAGGGAAGAAACATAACCCTGACGTGTTCAGCAAATATTGTGATACGTCCTGATCTACCATCTCAGGTTTTCTACTTATTTTATAAGGGACGAAACAAAGATTTCCTGCTGAAAAGAATTATTTTGAGTGAGCAAGAATCCCACTATACAATACAATCTGCTCGAGCATCACATTCTGGATACTATCATTGTGTCGTGGAAGCAGGAAATGAAAGTAAAGAAAGTGAAACAACATTTATAAAAGTTGCAGGTATTGTGAAATATGAAACAATTAAACAGGAAATATAAATCAAGAATGTGCATTTATATAGCTCCTTTCATGACCTCTGCACTTCCCAGTCTGTGGGGTACTTTTTGAAATGTAGCCACTGTTGTAATGTAGGAAATGTGGTTGCCAATTAGTACACAGCAAGATCCCACAAACAGCAACATGATAATGACTTGACCATCTGTTCATTGAGGGATAGAGAACTCCTAAGGTTCTCTTCGGATAGTGCTATGGGACTTTTTTTTATACCCACCTGAGAGAGCAGTTGGACCTCAATTGAACATCCCATCTGAACAACTGCACCTCCAACAGTGCAGCACTCCCTCAATGTTGCATCAGTGCCAGCTAGATTATGTGCTCAAGACTCTGGAGTGGGGCTTGAATTCACAAACTTTGGTCCCAGAGGCGAGAGCAATTCCATTGAGTCACCGCTGACACCTCCAGTCTCTGGAATCAGTAGCATGATTCCAACCAAGATGTTCGCAATGGGTATCTTCGGATTCTAACTGTAGTAGAACAATAGTAGGGAGGGGAGAACTCCTCTGTGCACTATATTTAATGAAATATAAATCATTCATAAATAGGATAGAATAGAATCATAGAAAGGTTAAGGCACAGAAAGAGGCCACTTGGCCCATTGTATCTGTGCCGGCCAAAAACGATCCACCCAGTCTAATCCCACCTTCCAGCATTTGGTCCGTAGCCCTGCAGCTTACGGCACTTGAGGTGCATATCCAGACTCCTTTTGAATGAGTTGAGGGTTTCTGCCTCAACTACCCTTACAAGGAGTGAGTTCCAGACCCTCACCACCCTCTGGGTGAAAAACTATTTCCTCATTTCCCCTCTAATCTTTCTACCAATCACTTTAAATCAATGCCCCCTCGTCACTGACCTCTCAGCTAAGGTGAATAGACCCTTCACCTCCACTCTATCCAGGCCCCTCAAAATTTTGTCCATTTCAATAAGATCTCTCCCCAGCCTATCCAATCTTTCCTCATAGCTGCATTTTCCAGTCCCGGCAACATCAACGTAAATCTCCTCTGTACCCTCTTTTTTTTATTCATTCATGGGATGTGGGCGTCACTGGCCAGGCCAGCATTTATTGCCCATCCCTAATTACCCTTGAGAAGGTGGTGGTGATCTGCCTTCTTGAATCACTGCAGTCCATTTGGGGTAGGTACACCCACAGTGCTATTAGGAAGGGAGTTCCAGGATTTTGACCCAGCAACAGTGAAGGAACGGCGATATAGTTCCAAGTCAGGATGGTGTGTGACTTGAGGGGGAACTTGCAGGTGGTGGTGTTCCAATGCATATGCTGCCCTTGTCCTTCTAGTTGGTAGAGGTCGCGGGTTTGGAAGGTGCTGTCTAAGGAGCCTTGGTGCATTGCTGCAGTGCATCTTGTAGATGGTACACACTGCTGTCACTGTGCGTCGGTGGTGGAGGGAGTGAATGTTTGTAGATGGGGTGCCAATCAAGCGGGCTGCTTTGTCCTGAATGGTGTCTTCTTGAGTGTTGTTGGAGCTGCACCCATCCAGGCAAGTGGAGAGTATTCCATCACAATCCTGACTTGTGCCTTGTAGATGGTGGACAGGCTTTGGGGAGTCAGGAGGTGAGTTACTCGCCTCAGGATTCCTAGCCTCTGACCTGCTCTTGTATTTATATGGCTACAATAAGATCATGGCTGATCTGTCCCAGGCCTCAACTCCTCTTTCGGGCCTGCTACGCCTAACCCTCGACTCCCCGAGATTTCAAAAATCTATCCACCTCCTCCTTAAATATATTTAGTGATCTAGCCTCCACAACTCTCTGAGGTAGAGAATTCCAGAGATTCACCACCCTCTGAGAGAAGAAATTCCTTTGCATCTCAGTTTTAAATGTGTGCCCCCTTATTCTGTAACTATGTCCCCTAGTTTGAGATTCCCCCACTAGTGGAAACATCTTCTCAACATCTACCCTGTCAAGCCCCCTTAAAATCTTATATGTTTCTATAAGATCACCTCTCATTCTTCTAAACTCCAATGAATAAAGGCCTAACCTGTTTAGCCGTTCTTGATAAAACAGCCCCTTCATCCTAGGAATCAGTCTAGTGAACCTTTTCTGAACTGCCTCCAATGCTAGTACATCCTTCCTTAAATACGGGGACCAAAGCTGTACGCAGTACTCCAGGTGTGGATTCGCCAACACCCTGTACAGTTGTAACAAGACTTCCCTATTTCTAAAAGGTACTCAAGTTGTGCCCTAACCAATGAGTTATACAGTTCCAGCATAACCTCCCTGCTCTTATATTCTACACCTCAGCTAATAAAGGAAAGGATTCCATATGCCTTCTTAACCACCTGTGGACATTAACTCCAAGGTTCCTCACTTGCTCTACACTTCTCAGTATTTTCCCATTAATCGTGTATCAGACAAGATAAAGGAAAATCCCATGGCATTTTATAAGTATGTTATGGGCAAGAGGGTAACCAGGGAAAAAGTGGGACCCAGTAGTGATCAAAGAGGCAATCTGTGTGTGGAGCAAGAGGACATAGGTGAGGTTTTGAATGATTACTTTTCATCTGTGTTCACAATGGAGAGGGACAATGTAGGTGTAGTGATCAGGGAGGGGGATTGTGATATACTTGATCAAATTAGCATTGAAAGGGAGGAAGTATTAGCTGTTTTAGCGGGCTTAAAAGTGGATAAATCCCCAGGTCCAGATGAGATGTATCCCAGGCTGCTATGTGAGGCAAGGGAGGAGATAGCAGGGGCTCTGACACAAATTTTCAAATCCTCTCTGGCCACAGGAGAGGTACCAGAGGACTGGAGGACAGTGAATATGGTACCATTATTCAAGAAGCGTAGCAGGAATAAACCAGGTAATTATAGGCCTGTGAGTCTAACATCAGTGGTAGGGAAATTATTGGAAAAAATTCTGAGAGACAGGATTAATCTCCACTTAGAGAGGCAGGGATTAATCGGGAATAGTCAGCATGGCTTGGTCAGGGGGAGATCGTGTCTAACTAACTTGATTGAATTTTTCAAGGAGGTGACTAGATGTGTAGATGAGGGTCAAGCAGTTGATGTAGTCTACATGGACTTCAGTAAGGCTTTTGATAAGGCCCCGCTTGGGAGATTGGTTAAGCAGCTAAGAGCCCATGGGATCCAGGGTAATTTGGCAAATTGGATCCAAAATTGGCTTAGTGGAAGGTGGCAGAGGGTGATGGTCGAAGGTTGTTTTTGCGAATGGAGGCCTGTGACCAGTGGTGTACTGCAGGGATCGGTGCTGAGACCCTTACTGTTTGTAGTGTACATTAATGATTTAGACATGAATATAGGAGGTATGATGAGTAAGTTCCACAGATGACATGAAAATTGGTGGTGTCGTAAATAGTGAGGAGGAAAGCCTTAGATTACAGGACGATATAGTTGGGCTGGTTAAATGGGCGGAACAGTGGCAAATGGAATTTAATCCTGAGAAGTGTGAGGTGATGCGCTTTGGGAGGACTAACAAGGCAAGGGAATATACAATGGATCGTAGGACCATAGGAAGTACAGAGGGTCAGAGGGACTTTGGGGTGCTTGTCCATAGATCACTGAAGGTAGCAGCACAGGTAGATAAGGTGGTTAGGAAGACATACAGGATACTTGCCTTTATTAGCCAAGGCATAGAATATAAGAGCAGGGAGGTTATGTTAGAGCTGTATAAAACGCTAGTTAGGCCACAGCTGGAGTACTGTGTACAGTTCTGGGCACCACACTATAGGAAGGATGTGATTACACTGGAGAGGATGCAGATGAGATTCAGCAGGATGTTGCCTGGGCTGGAGCATTTCAGCTATGAAGAGAGACTAGATAGGCTGGGGTTGTTTCCTTGGAGCAGGGAAGGCTGAGGGAGGAACCTGACTGAGGTATACAAAATTATGAGGGACATTGATAGGATAGATAGGAAGAAACTTTTTCCCTTAGCGGAGGGGTCAATGACCAGGGGGCATAGATTTAAGGTAAGGGGCAGAGGTTTGGAGGGGAGTTGAGGAAATAAAATTTCACCCAGAGGGTGGTTGGAATCTGGAACACACTGCCTGAAGGGGTGGTAGAGGCAGGAACCCTCACAACATTTAATAAGTATTTAGATGAGCACTTGAAATGCCATAGCAAACAAGGTTACGGGCCAAGTGCAAGGAAATGGGATTAGATTGGACGGGTGCTTGATGGTCGTTGCAGGCGCGTTGGGCCGTAGGGCCTGTTTCTGTGTTGTATAAATCTATGACTCTAGGACTCTTTGCCTTGTTTGACCTCCCCAAATGCATCACCTCACACTTCTCCAAGTTGAATTCCATTTGCCACTTTTCTGCCCATCTGACCAGACCATCAATATCTTCCTGCAGCTGACAGTTATCCTCCTCGCTATCAACCACACGGCCAATCTTTGTGTCGTCTGCAAACATCTTGATCTGCAAATCTCTTGGATGTTCATGATTTTGTTATATGGAGTGAACAGAGGAAATTATCCCTTTAGAATCATGGAAAGATTACAGCACAGAAGGAGGCCATTCGACCCATCAAACCTGTGCTCATTCTCTAAAGTACAATTGAGCTAGTCCCACTCCCCTGCCCTTTCCCTGTAGCCTTGAAAAGTGTTTCCCTTCAGGTGCCTATTCAATTCCCTTTTGAAAGCCACAATTGAATCTGCTTCCACTGCCCTTTCAGTCCATGCTTTCCACATTGTAACCTGTCGTTGCATAAAAAAGCTTTTCCTCGTGTCGCTTTTGGTTCTTTTGCCATTCGCTTTAAATCTATGCCCTCTGATTTTCGACCCTTCTGCCAAAGGAAATAGTTTCTCTATCTACTCTGTCTAGACACTTTGTGATTTTGAACACCTCAGGGTTTGGCAATTTTATTTTATATAAATTTAAAGTAACATGATCCTTGTCAAGATATAAAGGATCCATGTAGCAATGTCCACTGTAGAGCCCCAAATTCAGCTGTCATTTTTGACACTTTTATAGTCCAGCTGAAGAGTGAATCAATTTTCCCAAAGAGATTCTTCATATACGATTAATACTCTTCCAAGTGTATTATAAATACAAATGGCACCAATCCACATTGATACACTGCCAGTTTGCCTCCTCTCAGAATGCCCATATATATATAGGGGCATAAAATTGAGTGGGAGGCCTGGTGGGCCGTTCTCGCTCCCCCCACCCCGTCCCTCTTGCCAATTTACACGGGGCGGCAGCGGTGAGAAACGGCCCGCTCGCCCCAGGGCAAGGCTCTTAAGTGGCCAATTAACTGGAACTTAAGGGTCTCCACGCACCGCCACGGGTATGTTAAGCTTGGCAGGCGGGCGGCTGAGGGCTCAGAAAGACTGCCTGAGGAAACTGGGCAACCTTCTTACAGGCTGGTGGGGGGGCCCTCCTGATCGGGCACGGTGTTCCCCAAGGAGGGCTACCCCCGAAGCCCTAACTGCCCCCAAAGCACAACACTCACCGCACCCCCCAACCAAAGCCCTTGCCTCACTGGGGCCCGACTGATTGTCCCCAGCGAGTTCCTAAAAACTTACCTTTTTTCCGCAGCCGTCCTGCATCTTCTTCCGTTGGCTGGGTGACTGCCGGCCCACTGATTGGTCGGCAGCTCCATCAGGCGGGACTTCCTGCCTCAATGAGGTGGAAGTCCCGCCCAAGACCACTTAAGGGCCTGGGGATCGTGAAAGTCCGGTATGGCTCCCCAGGCCCAGTGGAGGCAGGCTCACCACCAATTCTTCAGCCGGAGAATGAGCAGCCCCCACCCCCATTGCCCAACGAAAAATTCCAGCCAATGGCAGCATGGATACAAAATTGATTAAGGGACAGAAAGCAGACAGAAGGGAGGTATACAATAATGTGCCCCAGGGGTCAGCTTAAGCACCACTGCTCTCTTTGATATCTAATAATGGCCTGGTCTTCAATATGCAGGGCATAATGTCACAATTTGCAGATGAAACAAAACTCCAAAATGTAGTAAACAATGAGAATGATAGTCATAGACTTCAGGAGGACGTAGACAGAGTGGTAAAAAGGACAGACACATGGCAGGTGAAATCTAATGTCGAGAAGTGTGAAGTCATACATTTTGCTCGGAAGAATGAGGAGAGGCAATATAAACTAAAAGGTACAATTTTAAAGAGGATGCAGAGTGGGGATGCACATTCACAAATCTTTGAAGGTGGCAGGACATGTTGAGAAGGCTATTAAAAAAAGCGTATGGGATCCTTAGCTTTAATAACAGAGAAATAGAGTACAAAAGCAACAAAGTTATGCTAAACGGTTATAAAGCAGTGATCAGGTCTCCGCTGGAGTATTGTGTTCAGTTCTGGGCACCACATTTCAGAAAGGGTGCAGTACAGGCGTATTAAAATGGCACCACAGACGAGGGGCTTCAGTTATGTGAGGAAACTGGAGAAGTTGGGGTTGCACTCCTTTGAGCAGAGAAAGTTAGTTAAGAGGAGATTTGATAAAGGTGATCAAAATCATGAATAGCTTTGATAGACCAAATAAAGAGAAACTGTTTCCAGCGGCAGATGGGTGAGTAACCAGAGGACATAGATTGACAAAAACACCAGAGGTGACAAGTGGAAACATTTGTTTACACAGTGGGTGGTCGTGATCTGGAATGCACTGCTCGAAAAGGCGGTGGAAGCAGATTCATTGACAACTTTCTAAAGAGAATTGGATAAATACTTGAAGGGAAAAAATGACAGAGCTATGGAGAAAGTGCAGGGGATGGGATTAATTAGATAGCTTTATTAAAGAACTGTCACAGGTACAGTGGGCCCAATGGCCATCTTCTATGCTGTATCTTTCTAAGATACTATATCTGTACATCTGCATTCACACAGCAGAGAATCTGGAGAGTAAGATGAGTGAGGGTGCTTTGAAGGAACTGCAGTTGAAATCAATTAAGACCAGCTGTTTGTTTCTGTGTTTGTCAAAGGATCTTCGTCACTCTTTTGGAAAGTAGTTTTCCATATTCCACATCCTTGCAGTGCCAAAAATGACGTAACAGCCCACTTGAAATGCCCCAACCTCAAAAAGTTGGCTAGAGTCAGAGGTACAAATAACGGACAGTCCCATCAAGCTAAGGACCACTGCCATTATAGCAGAAAAGGGTTTAATTTACTCCCATACTGTATGACTGCAAATTCTGTGGTGTTTCAAAAGTGGCTGTGTTCTTTATTTTATTTAGAGATACAGCACTGAAACAGGCCCTTCGGCCCACTGAGTCTGTGCCTACCAACAATCACCCGTTTATACTAACCCTGCAGTAATTCCCTACCACCTACCTACACTAGGGGCAATTTATAATGGCCAATTTACCTATCAACCTGCAAGTCTTTGGCTGTGGGAGGAAACCGGAGCACCCAGCGAAAACCCACGTGGTCACAGGGAGAACTTGCAAACTCCGCACAGGCAGTACCCAGAATTGAACCCAGGTTCCTGGAGCTGTGAGGCTGCGGTGCTAACCACTGCGCCACTGTGCCACCATCTCTAATCTCCTTTGCAGTTCAGAATTCAATTATATAAATATTAATTCCTCCAGACAAAACAGCTGAATTTCAACTTGATCTGAACAGTTTGACTCAAAGTAGGGGGAGAGATTGCAAGATGAAGGTGGTTAGGGATAGCTCCATTGTGTAGAATTCAGACAGCTGAAGGCTGGGAAAATGAGGGGTTATCACAAAAGCCACAGTCAGTAGATTCTGTTCAGAAGGATGTGCACACGTCAAGAGGAAATTGCAGAGGAAGGATGGGGTGAAACCTGAGATCGTCTATTAACAATGAGTTTCAGTCTGCTGGGAACTAGGATACTTGGTGTCATCATTAACCATCATTCATTGAAAGTACTGGCCTGTAAGTTGTCCTTCTTTCTCTGGTCTGCTGGCTGTCTTGTTCCACATTTTCTTCTTCTGCAGTCTACTCATACTGTGAAGATTGAGGCTCCCTGACCTATTTATCCTGACTTTCTGTTTTCTGTTAGTTATCTAGTCCTCTATCCATGCTAATACATTACCCCCAACACCATGAACTCTTATCTTGTCATGCAGACCCCCACCTGCCAAGAATGAGGCATATTAATGTTGTCATATGAACATTGATTTTAAACTGTTGCTGGAGTGAAGAAATGACTTGTTTGAAGATCACCAGACACTGGGCTGAAAGGACATTTGCATACTAAGAGACTCTGCTTGTGGAGACAAAGGACTATTCCCTGCTCCAATTAACCCAAATGGATTTTGATCACCAGACATTGAAGGTGTAAGGAAGTGCATTCCAGGCCCTGCTAAGATGATACAATCCACGGAGCCAGGACTGGTTAAACCAGCTGGTCACATGACTAACTGGCTGGTCCAGGTTTTTTGCACTAACCACAGGACAGTTTGAATTCAGAAGGCAACGCGCAACTGAGGCTGGAACAAGGAAGCCTCTCTCTCTCCCTTGCTTTCTCCCAAGCCACCGGACCCACGGAAGACACATAAACCTCAAGAGAGAAAAGACTCCTACATCGGAACAAGTTGCAGCGTGAACTGGGCCCCAACGAATTGCAAGACTTACCAGCAACCAAAGACTCCACATTGAACTTAAAGGACTGTAACTACCAGATATTGCCTCAAACCTTTCCCCTTTATTCCTTCTACTTTGTCTCTATCTGCGTGTGTGCTTATTGCATATGCATGCCAGCACGGTTGCGTCGCATATTCATAGTCGTTAACTGAATTGGAGTTTAAGATTAATAAACTTCTACTTTACTTGTTTAAATCGAAGGAAACCTGTTTGATTTCTTTGCCTTACAATTGAAAGAGCGAACAAGGATTCACTAAGGGGGGAGCTAAAAACATGGTGTTTCAAAATTAAACCCTGTTACGGTTAAACCAGGCAAAGGCCGAGAGGGAACCCCTAGGCCCCTTTCTCACCTGGTCGTAACATTGTGCAGTAACCTTTTACGTGGCATCTTATTGAATGCCTTTTGGAGATCCAAATACACTACATCTGTGATTCTCCTTTATTCACCCTGTTCATTACATCCTCAAAGAACTCTAATAAACTTGTCAAACACAATTTCCCTTTCATAAAACCATGTATGTTCTCGGCTTAGTTCCCAATTTAGAGTTAGCGACGTTTTTAAGGTGTTGAAAGGAATAGGATATATCGATGGGGTTTGATGATGAAGGGTGGGAGGAGGCTTGTGTGGAGCACTGACACTGGCATGGATCGACTGGACTGAATGACCTGTTTCTATATTGCAAATATTATGTAATACCAGGTAATAGGAAAGATAAAGCGGCCTTTGGAGGTGCAGAATATGAACCATAAGCAAAAACTGGATCAGCTGGATAGCTTTTTCTTTTCTATTTGCTTAGACATAAAAATGATTTCAAATGGCAGAAAATGTCTTAATTTTCTATTTGCATACCTTAGGAAAATTACGGACGCCTGTGCTCGCCATACAGCCAATGAACGTGACTATAGGAGATATAATCGAGTTGCGCTGTACATCTGAAGAAATCCCTCCTCTCACTTTCATATTCTTTAAGTATAAAAATAGACAAAGGTCATCACGCCTCACTGACAAAAGTAGCAATACAAGTCTTGCAACGTACCAACTGAGAGTGACAACAAATACAGAGAAAAGCTATAGCTGTAACGTCCAAGGGAATGACCAGGATAGTGCCTCAAACCACAGTCAAATTGTACATATTACTGTGCAAGGTAAGATAACTCAAGCATCTTAAAATACCTGCGAGTTAAAGATATTACTTCTATTCTTGTAATGCTGCGTACTACAAGGTATTTATATGGATCCCAAAATTCCACAGGGGTTCTCCTATTCTCCCGCTGTAACTCCGGGGGCGGGGCGAACAGTGAAAGTCCCAAAAAACAGTAGAAATCCAGCATAACCATATACTCAAACACATAATTGTTACAGTACTGTAATGTATTTAAATACTCCGTCCTTAAAATTCTGCAGATATTCTCCCTGCTATAATTCTTACAGGAATTTGGTTGAATCTTCAAAGAATGGTGGATTCAGGGAGTGGGGATGTGCACTGAGGGTTGCAGAGTACCATACACAACTCCTCAGATACTGAAGTGGTCTGTCCTCACATGCAGCAAGATCTGGACAACATTCAGGCTTGGGCTGGTAAATGGCAAGTAGCATTTGCAACACACAAGTGCCAGACAATGACCATCTCCAACAAAAGAGAACCTAGCCATCTCCCCTTGACATTTAACAGCATTATCATTGCTGAATCCTCCGCCATCAACATCCTGGGGTTACCATTGACCAGCCATATAAATACTGTGGCTACAAAAGCAGGTCAGAGGCTAGAAATTTTGCACCACGTAACTCACCTTCTGACTCCCCAAAGCATGTCCACCACTTACAAGGCACAAGTCAGGAGTGCAACTCCAATAACACTCAAGAAGCTTGGCAGCATTCAGGGCAAAGCAGCCCACTTGATTGGCACCCCATCCTTGAACATTTACTCCCTCCACCACCAGCACACAAGATACACTGCAGCAGCTCACCAAGGCTCCTTCAACAGCACATTGCAAACCCGCGACCTCTACCACCTAGAAGACAAAGGGTAGCAGGCACACCACCACTTGCAAGTTCCCCTCCAAGTCATTCACCATCCTAACTTGGAACTATATTACCATTCCTTCACGTTGCTGGGTAAAATCCTGGAACTCCTTCCCTAACGGCACTGTGGGTGTACCTACACCACATGAACTGCAGCGATTCAAGAAGGCGGCTCACCACCACCTTCTCAAGGACAATTAGGGATGGGCAATAAATGCTGACATTGCCAGAGATGCCCACATACCAAAAACAAATAAAAACAACCTGGCTCTTGCTACTGATTACATCGTTCTCAAGATGCAACCTCAGTGTGCTGTTTAATCCCAAACTGAGTTTCCCCCCTCATGTCCACTCTATCAGAAAGACCACTTACTTTCACCTCAGTAATATTGCCCCTTTCTTCCCCTGCTGCAGCCCATCTGCCATTTAAACCCTGATCCATGTCTCCGTCACCTTGACTCAACTATTCCATTGTTCCCTTGGTTGGCCTCTCATCCTCAACCCTCTGTAAACTTCAGCTCAGCTAAATCTCTGCTATCTGTATCCTATCGAGCACCAAATCACACTCACCCATCACCTTGGGCTTGTTGACCTATTTTGGCACTTGGTCCCCCAAAATTTTCTATTTAAAATTCTCATTCTCATGTTTAACTGTCTCCATGGCCTCACTCCTCCCTATCTCTGTAACCTTCTTCAACCTTACAATTCCCTCCTTACACCACCACCCCCCCCCCAAGCTCTACATTCCTCCAACTCTGGCCTTTTGTGTATTTCCCCCTCCAACACACTGGTAATGGCCATGCCTTCAGCTGCCTAGAGTCCATCTTTGGTAAGACCCTCCTTAAATCTGACCACTTTGACCAAGCCTTTGGTCACTCCTCATTATTTCTGATTGAGCTTTTGTGAACTGCTTTCCGACATTTTTCCAAATTTAGGCTGCTATGTAAGTTATCATCGTTGCTGCTGCCCACATACATTCAGACAGTGAATGTGACCTGAACTGAACCAGCATGGATTCGTGGGTTCAGTTCAGCTTCCCTCAGCGGGTCTTGCACCTAGATTCAGCAATGGAATTGCTTTTAAGTTTCCCTTTGACCTGTTGTCTGCAGTTCTCGGATCCTCCTCCTGCAACTACTTCTGGTGACCCTCCATTTGGGCATCGTTCCAATCAATCTGGAAGAAACTTAGCCTGGAATCCCAGCCTCAGAATCCATTTACTTCTTTCCATCTGGTACAGGAATCTCTCCAACCCCCACTCCCCCAACCAAATTCCGCCCAGCTGACATTCTACCACCACTCACTCTCACAAGATACTCAAATAAGAGTACAGGCCGGTAGTTCCCACCCAACTACATGCAGTAATAAGGAATTTCATCTTTGGCTTGAAAGAAAGGCACTTATGCTTTAAAACATCTGACAACATAATGCATTGCATAGTTTCATCACACTGTGTGACAGAATGATAGGATGCAATGTTCATGTCAGATTATGCATGAGAATCGTTCGAGTTCAGCCTGATGGTCAGACAGAAGTGTTGACCAGAGACTAAAGCTCGAGAGTTTTCGACTAGATTCCTGTTATAACCCATGTAGAGTCCATTAGAAGCCAGCAGAGACTTAGTCATGCTAGCTCCCTGACATTTCTGGGATTTTCCCAGCAGTCTCATACGGGGCAAAACTTCCGCTCTCTCACTACAAGGAAAGTAATGCCAGGGTGCTGGAGGGTGGGGGCACCTCCGGTGGTGAAGACACCCTGCACTGGGACTTCCCACTTCCCTAGATCAGTCAGAACCTGACTAAAAATTGAAGGTTGGTGCGCCCAGTTAGATGGCAGGCTAGGCTTGTATTTGCTGGAGTTTAGAAGAGTAAGAGGCAACTTGATCGAACCTTATAAGATTCTGAGGGGTCTTGACAGGGTGGATGTGGAAAGGATGTTTCCTCTTGTGGGAGAATCTAGAACTAGGGGGTCACTGTTTAAAAATAAAGGGTTGCCCACTTAAGACTGAGATGAGGAGAAATTCTTTTCTCACACAGGGTCGTGAGTCTTTGGAACTCTCTTCCTCAAAAGGCAGTGGAAGCAGAGTCTTTGAATATTTTCAAGGCAGAGGTAGATAGATTCTTGATAAGCAAGGGGGTGAAAGGTTATTGGGGGTAGGCGGAGTTGAAGTTACAATCAGATCAGCCATGATCTTATTGATCGGCGGAGCAGGCTCGAGGGGCCGAGTGACCTACTCCTGCTCCTAATTTGTATGTTTGTATGTACATATATTCGTACAGATAGGCAGAAGTGGGCCCCATCACGGTGGGAGCCAGCCAGGGTAGCAAGACTGGACAGATTTATTTTTGTAAAATAGGGGGCAGGGGGAACACCATGTGGGGTCGGTAGAGAGTGCCTGTCCATCTCTCTTCCCCCCCGCCCCACACATCCCTTCTCCCAAAAAAAGGCAGCTAGATGGTGCCGACGGCCACAGTAGGTGCTTGTCCCATGCAAATTAACTGCCCTCCCACTTACCCCACAAGCTAGCAGAGCACCAATTCATTTTCAGGGCCTAGGAACTTCCCCATTTCTACAGGAAAACAAAAATCAACAGCTCATCTCAGTTGGCAAAGACTGACAGCAAGTCACTCCAGCTGTGTTCTTGGACAGGAAGTAGTACAGAATGAACTAACAGGAAAGCGATGCAGGAAAAATAAGGGAAGAATAAAGGAGTTAATTTTGTAATAATATCAAGCACTGTTACCCGGTGTTTACCCACTGCATTTAACTTATTTTTCAGATCCATTTCCAGATCCCGTATTTGAAATTGAACCCTCAGATGGAATATTTGAAGGAGATAATCTGACCATTAAATGCAGAGTTCGGCTGACATCTTTGATCCCTGGTGTGAAACCTCAATTAACAATTGTGAAAGGTACAACTCCAATAGACGCAAAAGCTACTGCTGATTTTGCAGTAGAATTTTCTAGAACAGCAACTACAAATGATAAAGGAGAATACAAGTGCAATGCAAATTGGAAGGATGCATTGAAAAGTACAAAAAGACAGGTGACTGTGGCAGGTAAGACTGATATTTACTGTGATTTGGGAAATACACAGCCCAAAATGCTCTTGGTGGCTATAAATTGAGCAATGTTGTTGGTGTCAGGAATCAAAGCGGGCAGTGGAACCTGTGTATGCAGGCAGTGGGGTAAATTTCCTTGAGGCTCCTCCTGCTCTCCAGGATTCCTACCAAAATTATAGCAATGGAGCAGGAGAAGACCCATGGAAATTCCCTCTCTTTATTTTCCTGCATGCTCAGAAAATTGCTAAGCGTCAGTTTCTGTTTTGCTAATTGTCCGAGAAAGTTTTTGAGCCTTTCAGTATTGCCATGTTTTGTTGTAATTGACAGCGTTTAATTAAGATTTATAATGGGAATAAAAACTAGAGTAACTAGTTGCAGTGGGCCATCGGGGAGATTTTCCACTTCCTGGCAACTGTGGAATTCTCAGTGCACAAACACAGTGAAGAAGAAGAAGGGTCAGAGATCGGTTATATCAGGTCTCCACCCACAATGTACTAAAGCAAGATTTTGTGCCATTCTTTGATCTGCTGTAATAGGCAGGCCCAGTGTAACCATTCAGCTAAAGTGGGAGGGGCCATTCCCAGCTTCCAGTCTCTGTGATTTTGTGGAACTCCCCTTAGGTTAGCTCCTTGCACAAAGCCAAAGCTGCAGACACAGCTCGGAATAATTATGCAAATAGACTGACTATAATATTGGCTAACTTTGCACTCGCCAGTTCCCTTGGACCACGAAACTGGCCCTTATTGTACTAGACAGTGAGATACTTGCGTCTGATGGTACATTTGTTTTTCTTTCATAACAGTTCCAGTTTCTAAACCAACTCTAAAGTCAAAACCCACTGATGGTAATGTGGTGAAAGATGGTACATTATCTCTTTCATGCGCTGTGTTGAAGGGATCTCGCCCAATAACTTACAAGTTTTACAAAGATACGTCAGAAGCACCTTTACAAGAAATGTTGTTAAATGGGACTGAAGCAGTCTATCACATTATCGCAGTTAATAGTGAACACAGTGGAAAATATTCCTGTGAGGCATCAAATACTGCAGATCAAAAAACTCAAACAAAAAAGAGTCAGTATATTACTATAACTGTAAAAGGTAAGATCAATTGATCTGTTTTCATACAGTAAATTCTTCTGAATGGAACTGTACCAGGAATCCTGGTGCAGTAACTGCTAGCTGTTTAATTTTTTAACTAAATCTTGTCCAATTGCTGTATAGGTATTTTTGGTGAGCTGATAGTGGAAGAGCAGTGTTATTGTTGACAGGAACTGGAGATTACTTAATGACAATAGAGAGTAATGACGATATTTTCTCCCTTTTGGGAAAGGAGGAAGACCTCAACAAAGTGTAGTAAGGGAGGAACACTCACCACCAAAACAGGTTTTCCTTTTTCTGTGCAAGATGTCACTGGCATCAGAGACAAGTTGAGAGGATGCTGGTGTTCCCTGTCCTCCCTCACGATAGTTTAATTTGGCCGACAGCCTTGCTTTCATTGGGACGGCTGCAGTGATGGTGTAATGCTTGAAAAAAAAAACTCCCTGACACTCCCATAAAAGGAAATTTGATTGTAAAGGAGCGAATTGGCCAGTCATTGCAAAGCAGTGGCTGGTGAGAAATGTCTCCGTGGCAAATATTTATGGACTGGAATTTCCTGGATTGCACTTGCACAGAAATGAAGCTGAAATTTAGACAAGTTTCTTTGGAACAATATAAATGAACATCAGAGAATTTCCACTGATATATCTTGAAAGTGGCATGAACAGTCGAGGAAATTTGTAGGAGTGACGATGTTTTGGTGTAAAATCGACATAAATCAGTTACATGCAAATTTCCTAAGAAAACCAATCTTACACTGTAGTTACGCCAAAACTTTCCAGGAAATCCTGGTCCTATGTATTTACAATTAGACATTCCCATATCTAAGGCAAAATACAAATTCAATAATAACCCTGTTTATGGTCTCATTAACAATGATGTCTGCTGTCAGCAGCCATTGAGAAAATTAAAGCTGTGTGAATTCACAATGAAATAACATTAATTGTTGGGACATTTGCTACATGGTATACACAATTTTCTTTACAATCTGATATTGGAACATCTATTTTGGTTTTCAAAGATAATTCAATATTCAAAGGAATTCAGATCTGCAGGGGTTTTATATTCTATTGTGTTGTCAATAAATACCATGTGTGTACGTACATAATTACTAATATTTAGTTAATAACTCACAACTGCACAGTTTCCAAACTCTTGCAATTCTAACACCATACTGCTCATTAACTCTCTAACCTAGATAAATACTAACAGAAGTCTCATCAATCCTAGTACCACAGGGCTGATAGTTTGAAATTGGACATACGACTCCTTCCCTCCCCCCTTTAATTCCCTTCCCCACAATGTCTTCAAATCGGTACTTACTCCCTTAATGGATGACAGGACAGTGATTGTGAATTTAGCCACAACTCTTATGTCCCTGACAGAACAATGGGTGATGCACGACCAGATTAGAGTGAAGTGTATAAGAATAATGATTTACTTTAAATTGATTTATACTTATCAAACTAGTTGTAACATTCCCAAGGAATTTAATTACTTTCCACCTTTGCTTCCACATCAGCATCAGAGGTCACACCGGTCAGCTGCAAAGTAAATCCTCCTCTTCCCTGTCTCAACTTCCTAATCCAGAGTTCGGAACAGTAATCCTATTACAGTGTTGTGGCGCTTCATTTTCTAAAGAATCCATCCTTTTAGTGACAGTGCCAAACCAGAGCTAATTGATGTCAAGCTATTTGCAAAGGTTTACTGTGGACTCATTGTTATTGAAAATTAGATCGCTAGCTCAAAGTCATTTCATTGGGAGGGATAGGTTTTTTGCTTTACTGCCTGGATGAGGTTAGCTCAGACAGTCTTTACAGAACTCAGTGAATTAATGGAAAGAAAATCCAACAAGTTCAGTTACTGGCGTGCGATCGTTCCCACCAGATATATCTTTCTGCATTCCACAAGTGCTATGTCTGCAACATTAAATCCTTTCTTTACAGGCACTGCCTGATATGCTGAGTGTTTTCAGCATTTTCGGTTCTTGTTTCAGATTTTAATGTTTTTTTTATATTCATTTGTGGGATGTGGGCGCTGCTGCCCTTGAGAAGGTGGTGGTGAGCTGCTTTCTTGAACGGTGGCAGTCCACAGTGCTGTTAGGAAGGGAGTTCCAGGATTTTGACCCAGCAACAGTGAAGGAACGGCGATATAGTTCTAGGTCAGGATGGTGTGTGACTTGGAGGGGAACTTGCAGGTGGTGGTGTTCCCATGTATTTGCTGCCCTTGTCCTTCTAGTTGGTAGAGGTCGCGGGTTTGGAAGGTGCTGTCTAAGGAGCCTTGGTGCATTGCATCTTGTAGATGGTACACACTGCGGTAACTGTGTTTCGGTGGTGGAGGCAGTGAATGTTTGTAGATGGGATGTCAATCAAGCGGGCTGCTTTGTTCTGGATGGTGTCGAGCTTGTTGAGTGTTGTTGGAGCTGCACCCATCCAGGCAAGTGGAGAGTATTCCATCACACTCCTGACTTGTGCCTTGTAGATGGTGGACAGGCTTTGGGGAGTCAGGAGGTGAGTTACTCGCCTCAGGATTCCTAGGGCAGGATTTTACATTCGTCCGAGGGCTGGATTTTACATTCAGTGGCAAACGTAAACAGCAGGCGGACTACATGTCGTGGAGCCACTGCAATATTAAACGCAGCGGCTCATTTAAATGGCCGGGGTGGACATGGAGAGGGCGGGCGATCCGTCCCCGGCAATGGTGTCAGCTGCCTTTACGCAGGCGCTGACGCCATTTTTAAAGGGCTTCGAGCCCTACATTGCAATTTAAATATTTAAAGGAATATTGATTTGAAAAAATTAAATACGGTGACCCTCTCCACTCCTCTCCCAATAAGCACAGAGGTAATTACCTGCCCTCCGCGCCTCCCCCAAAATACTTACCTTGTACTCCCAAACTTCAGCCCCTCAAAGTTCATCACCTTTAAACTTTACCCCTTCCCACCAATCCCTAGACCAATGAAATTACTCCTCCCCGCACCCCCCCCGCAACCACCCATCCACACCGAGAAACTTACCTGCTTCCCCCCTCCCCACAAGTGTTCCACCTCACATCCCTGGACGGGGATCCAAAGGCGCGGGAGTGCCGTCCACCGGCACCAGTATCGCTCCGGGACGGATGGTGTGAGCGAGTAAGTAATCAATTTGTTTACTTAAATAAATGTAAATATTTAAATGGGGCTCCCATCGCCACCACCAGCAATATCGGGCCAGGCCTTCCCAGTGTCGAGGACCGTGACGGGGCTCTCCCGGAGGCATTTACCGCCCTCCACCCCATGACCCTCGATGCCGGGGGGGTGGGGGGGGTGGGGCGGGGGGGGCTGTAAAATTCAGCCCCCAGTCTCTGACCTGCTCTTGTTGCCACAGTATTTCTGTGTCTGCTCCAGTTCAGTTTCTGGTCAATGGTAACCCCCAGGATGTTGAGGGATTCAGTGATGGCAATGCCATTGAACACGGAAGGGGTGATAGTTAGATTCTCTCTTGTTGGAGATGGTCATTGCCTGGCATGTGTGTGGCGCGAATGTTACTTGCCATTTATCAGCCCAGGCCTGGCTGCTTCAGTATCTGAGGAGTCATGAATGGTGCTGAACATTGTGCAATCAATAGCAAACATCCCCACTTCTGACCTTATGATGAAGGGAAGGTCATTGATGAAGCAGCTGAAGATGGTTGGGCCTCGGACACTACCCTGAGGAAATCTTGTAGTGATGTCCTGGAGCTCAGATGATTGACCTCTAACAACCACAACCATCTTCCTTTACTCCAGGTATGACTCCAAACAGTGGAGACTTTTCCCCCTGATTCCCATTGACTTCAGTTTTGCTGGAGCTCCTTGATGCCATACTCGGTCAAATGCTGCCTTGATGCCAAGGGCAGTCACTCTCACCTCACCTCTTGAGTTCAGCTCTTTTGCCCATGTTTGGACAGAAACTGAGTGGCCCTGGCAGAACCCAAACTGAGCGTCAGTGAGGATGTTATTGCTGAGCAAGTGCCGCTTGATAGCACTGTCAACGACACGTTCCGTCACTTTGCTGATGACTGAGAGTAGACTGATAGAGCGGTAATTGGTCGGGTTAGACTTGTCCTGCTTTTTGAGTACTGGACGTACCTGGGCAATTTTCCACATTGCCGAGCAGATGCCAGTGTTGTAGCTGTACTGGAACAGCTTGGCTAAGGGCGCCACTCGTTCTGGAGCACAGGTCTTCAGTACTATTGCCGGAATATTGTCAGGGCCCATAGCCTTTGCAGTATCCAGTGACTTCAGCTGTTTCTTGATATCATGTGCAGTGAATTGGATTGGCTGAAGACAGGCATCTGTGATACTGGGGACTTCAGGAGCAGGCTGAGATGGATCATCAACTCTGCACTTCTGGCTGAAGATGGATGCAAATGCTTCAGCCTTATCTTTCGCACTGATGTGCAGGGCTCCCCCATCATTGAGGATGGGGATATTTGTGGAGCCACCTTCTCCAGTTAGTTGTTTAATTGTCCACCACCATTCACGACTGCATGTGGCAGAACTGCAGAGCCTCGATCTGATCTGTTGATTGTGGGATCGCTTAGCCCTGTCTATTGCATGCTGCTTACACTGTTTGGCATGCAAGTAGTCCTGGGTTGTAGCTTCACCAGGTTGACACCTCATTTTTAGGTATGCCTGGTGCTGCTCCTGGCATGCACCCTGCACTCTTCATTATACCAGGGTTGGTCGGCCGACTTGATGGTAATGGTAGAGTGGGGGATATGCCGGGCCATGAGGTTACAGATTGTGGTTGAATACAATTCTGCTGCTGCTGATGGCCAACAGCGCCTCATGGATGCCCAGTTTTGAGTTGCTAGATCTGTTCGAAATCTATCCCATCCAGCATGTTAGTAGTGCCACACAACACGATGGAGGGTATCCTCAATGTGAAGACAGAACTTTGTCTGGGCAGAGATCATTCCTACCAATACTGTCATGGACAGAGGCATCTGTGACAGGTAGATTGGTGAGGACGAGGTCAAGTAGGTTTTTCCCTCTTGTTGGTTCCCTCATCACCTGCCGCAGACCCAGTCTAGCAGCTATGTCCATAGGACTCAGCCAGCTCGGTCAGTAGTGGTGCTACCGAGCCACTCTTAGTGATGGACATTGAAGTCCCCCACCCAGAGTACATTCTGTGCCCTTGCCACCTTCAGTGCTTCTTCCAATTGGTGTTCAACATAGAGAAGCACTGATTCATCAGACAAGGGGGAGCAGTAGGTGATAATCAGCAGGAGGTTTCCTTGCCCATGTCTGACCTGATGCCATGAGACTTCATGGGGTCCCTCCCAACTGTATACCACTGTGCTGCCACCTCTGGTGGGTCTGTCCTGCTGGTGGGATAGGACATACCCGGGGATGGTGATGGCAGTGTCTGGGACATTGTCTGTAAGGTATGATTCCGTGAGTATGACCGTCAGGCTGTTGCTTGACTAGTCTGTGGGACAGCTCTCCCAACTTTTTAATACCAACCTTGTTTATCACTGAAATTTGTTTTGTAAAGGGTTCATCGAGTTCAAAAGGCCTTTACCTTTACTTTGTGGTAAATGGATTGTTCTAGCAGCTGTTGGATGGGCTACTGCTCCTTTTGGAATTTTTGAGTAGGTGTGTTTGCATATATTTCTGTTTGACCAATACATAATTATTAATTTATTGAATTGAGTGAATCACTGGGTTGTCATCTTGAAACAGCTTTTGGGAAGTGGAGCTCACGTTGTCTTTCGAAATGCTAAAGCTGTTTGACAAGCTGACACAATTAGGAGAGATACATATTTTGATTTTCTTTGTCCTGGTTTAACTTCAAACAGTACCGGAGATATATTGCAGAGAAAACATTCAGTTCAGCAGTCCTTCTGTAGCCATCAGAAAGATAGATTCATAGGAGGCTTGTGGGAATTTAGGTCGTGAACCTCAGCTAAAGTTATTCTCAAAGAACAATGTCTCGAGTTCAGTTCCGTTTTCAATTTTAGCACAGAGATACAGCTGCATATTAATATCTATATTTGAGGGCGGTTATATTCCATATATTACTGTAAGACTTTGCTACTGTTTACATTTTTAAAATTAGTTCCAGGGTATGAGCGACACTGGCAAGGCCACATTTACTGGCCATCAGTAGTTGCCCTAAAGAAGGTAATGGTGGGTTGTCTTGAACTGCTACAGGAGTGATGGTGCTCCCATGATGGTGTTAAATAAGCAATTCTCCAATCATGATATCTGACAAAGGAATGGTGGTTTTGATTGGCACCCCATCTACAAACATTCACTCCCTCCACCACCGACGCACAGTGGCAGCAGTGTGTACCATCTACAAGATGCACTGCAGCAATGCAGCAAGGCTCCTCAGACAGCACCTTCCAAACCCTCGCCCTCTACCACCTAGAAGGACAAGGGCAGCTGATGCATGGGAACACCACCACCACTCTGTCGCCCTCTAGTTAACTCAAGCCGCTTCAGCTCTCTCTCTTCACATTCTTTCTGGAAGGTTCTTTCTCTCTCTCCTCTTCCTCTTTGTCCTCACCTTCCTTCAGGAATGCTCTTTCTTTCTCTCTCTCTCTCTCTCTTTCCTCAAATTCTAGTTTCCTCTGTTCCAATTGTATCTTTGCTAGCAATACCCTGTCGGAGTCTATTTCTAACCCTGTCTCTGCTTCTTCAGATTCAAGGGGAAAATGGTTGGCCACTAGCCTTAGGAGTTCAGACTTCTCAGCCTTGCCACGTATAGTGATCCCACACAGCTCAGCCATTTTCCTCAACTCCTCTATAGACAGTGCTTTTAACTTATCCCAAGTTACTTCACCCTGGCTTGGGAAGCTGGTAGCTTCATAGCACACACAACCACAAGAAAACCTCTATTGAAAACTTGCTCTTTTTGATTGGGAACAATTTGGCTTCCCACTTCAAATTTCTCTCATTTGTCTGTGGGTAAAATCCAGGACAGTAGCCCCCAATTTTCTGTTACGACCCAGTGAGAAAGGAGTCGAGGATTCCCTCTCAGCCTTCACCTGGTCTTACCGCAACAGGGTTTAATTTTAAACACCCTGTTTTTTTAGCTCACCCTTAGTGAATCCTTGTTCACTAACTTCCAATTATAAGGCAAAGAAACTAGCCAAACAGGTTTTCTTAGGTTTAAAGAAAAAAGGTTGAACGTTATTAAACTTAAACTCTAATTCGGTTAACGCCTATGGATAGACGACACGCCCACACTAGCATGCATACGCAATACACACATGCAGATAGAGACAGAAAAGAGCAGAATAAATAAAGTGGAAAATTTTGAGGCAATGTCTGAAGATGGTTTTAGTTACTGTTCTTTGAGCTCGCAGTAAAGTTCTTGATTGTAGGTAGGTCTTGCTTTTCATTGGGGCCCAGTATTCTTCTTAAACCTTGTTCGATGTAGGAGACTTTTCTCTCTTGAAGTTCATGTGTCCTCAGTGGGCCCAGAGGCATGTAAGAAAGAGATGGGAGCAGACGGGAGAGGTCTTCTCACTCCAGGAGCAAACAATCTTTTCTGAGTTCAAAAACTCTATGGCTAGTTCAAAAAACCCTGGACCAGCCAGTTAGTCATGTGACCAGCTGGTTTAACCAGTCCTGGCTTTTGTGGATTGTATCACCTTAGCAGTCTCTGGAATGCTCTTCCTTGCACCTTCAATGTCTGGTGATCAAAATCCATTGTGGCTTGAATGTGTCAGGGAACGATCCTTTTGTCTCCACAAGCACTGTCTGTTAGTATGCAAATATTTTTCAGTTAAGTGTCTGGCAGCCCTTGTAACAGGCCTTCTTTTCTTCCCAGCAAGTTTAAAATCAATGTTCATATGACAAAATGAATATGCCTCATTTTTGGCAGGTGGGGGCCTGCATGACAGTAGGCAATAGCGCACTTATGAGATTATTACTCTTGAGTTTTAGTGGTGGAGGTCACGCAGCAGCGAAGTTAAGCTTGACAAGTTGCTACACTGCATTCTGTAGATAGTACATACTGTAACTGCAGTGCATCAGTAACAGAATGAGTGGATATTGAGTTTAATGATCAAGCAGACTGCTTTGCCCTAGATGGTATCAAATTTCTTGGGTTTTATTGCAGACTGCTCCAATTCAGGCGACCGGTGCAAACTTTGAGCCACGTAAACCGCGCATCAAAATACCCAACACAAAAACAAGAAATGCTGGATTCACTCAGCAGGTCTGGCAGCATCTGTGGAAAGAGAAGCAGAGTTAACGTTTCGGGTCAGTGACCCTTCTTCGGTTCCGAAGAAGGGTCACTGACCCGAAACGTTAACTCTGCTTCTCTTTCCACAGATGCTGCCAGACCTGCTGAGTGAATCCAGCATTTCTTGTTTTTGTTTCAGATTTCCAGCATCCGCAGTATTTTGCTTTTATCAAAATACCCAGCCTATTTCAATTACTCTTTGAGAAAGTAGAAGACAGCAGCAAATAAATATCCAAACATGAATTTAAATTCATTTTGCCAATCTTATACACCATCAGCCAGCCTGCAAGAGGCATTTTGAGGGAACACATACTTGCACAACAGGACATTATATTGACCCAGAAAGAATATTTTTTTAAAAAAGCAACCATTCAGTAGTTGAGCTGTCACTGATTTTCTTTTTAATAATCTCTGTTGTAAGACTGCCTTGTGTAACCTATAGAATTAATTGACAGAAAAATACAAAAGGTAGATGAGTTAAACTAAGTTGCTAAATTAAAAATTTATATCAATTCAATTTTTTTAAAATGAGGTGGTATTTCCGGCTATGATCGGCATTCCCGGTTAATAAGGAATCCCTGCCCAACAAACAATACCAGGCAAACGGGAGAATAAATCATTTTTAGATCAGAAACAAAAGGATTTTTTAAATGGCTCATCCCAAGATTTGACTGTACCTTTTAATTTAAACAATTTCTCCCACAATACCCCATCACAGAAAGCAACTACAAGTAACTGGTGTTATTCCCTATTTGGAATTCTAACACGCTATTAATATTTTTACCTATGATTTTCTGTGTTGTTGCTGCAATCTCACAAAGTTGCATTGAAATAAGTAACTCCTGTTATGCATTTAATCGTAGCGCTCTCTGAATGTAGCTTCAAATCGTAACACTAACTGCTAATATTTAACAATGAGGATTTAGGGTGGCATGTTCTATTTTTATATGCAAAATAATAAGCTCCATTGTTTATGTGTGTTATGTGTATTGTTGTTTATATAATGCTTCGTATATATGTCCTCAATTTGTTATTTCATCAGTTCTCATAACCGTAAATCAGCTTGTCTCCAGTCACGTTACATGTTGAATGGGTCAAGGGTATCCAGTAGGTTATAGACAATCCTTCTGTTCAGTTTATCATGGTCATGTGACTCAGCATAAAATTATTACACATTTTTAGTATGATCATGTTATAACTGAAAACATCTTTAAGGTATTGAAGAACTTTTTCCACTAATATACTAAAATGGCAGATTCATTTGTGTCTTCAGTCACCATGGGCTGGATTTTGTGTTGGAGGTGGGTCACCCAGCGCCAGGCCGTAAAGGCAGGGGAAAGCCTGCCTCTGCCTTTTCGTGTCCCTCCGGAGCGATCCTCCTGTCTTTTTAAATCTACATTTCTGGATCCGAGATCCCTGTCCCTTTAAAGACGGGAATCCCGTCTCCAAGAGCTGCTGGCCAATCAGAGGGCTGGCAGCTCAGCAGTATCGGCAGCAC
Organism: Heterodontus francisci; assembly: GCF_036365525.1. Lineage (NCBI taxonomy): Eukaryota > Metazoa > Chordata > Chondrichthyes > Heterodontiformes > Heterodontidae > Heterodontus > Heterodontus francisci. The sequence continues at coordinate 66,614,503 of NC_090396.1, forward strand.
CACTGGGGGTGGTGGCCACTGCTGGTACTGCAGAGGCCTTGGTCCCAGGCCGAGCGCTGGAACCCCACACCTCAGATAAGTGAGGTGTCCAAAAGGCCCCAGTGAGGGAGGGGGGTGGAGGGGTTCCTGGAGAGTAAACTGGTTCCCAGCCGGGTTCCTCCATGTGCCTCAGTTTGCCCACGGAGGAGGGACTCCTCTCCCCCCCAAAGTCTGCAGGGAGGCCGCCTCATGTTACAAGAATTCCTCTCCGCATGGCGGGGGCGCCCCCACCACTGGTAAGATCCCAGCGGCGGCGGGAAGAGGCCCTTAATTGCCTGTTAATAGCCTTTGGGTGGGTAGATCATCATCGGCCTATCCAGTCCCCAGGAAGATTGCCTGGTGACGGGCCCTCAGCCATCACCACACCACCCCCCCGCCCCCGCACCTGCCACCCGTTGTGACACTCCATACCCTCCCACCTCCGACCCCGCCTCTGGGGGCCACATAAAATCCCATGTATTACAAGTAATTGTCAGCCTTCGTGCATTGCTACCACTCTTGCCCCTCATCAGAATATTGTGGGTCCTCGACCCAATCCAGAGACTTAAGCACATAATCTAGGCTGATGCATCAGTGCAGTGGTGAGGGAGAGCTGCACTGTTGGAAGTGCCACCTTTCAGATGAAATGTTAAAAGACCCCATCTGAGCTCAGGTGGATAAAAAAAGACCCTATTTCACTGTTAAAGAGTAGGGGAGTTATACTGTCCAACATTTATCCTATAAACAACACCACCAAAAGATGATCACCTGGTTATTTATGTCATCGCTGTTTGTGGGAGCTTGCTGTGCACAATTTGGCTGCCATGTTTCCCTACAATACAACAGTGACTACACTTCAGTACACTTCACTGCCCATGAAGCACATTGCAACATCTTGAGACTATGAAAGGCGCCATATATGCATTTGATTGAATCTCTAAAAAAGAAAAGATAGGATGAATACATCAACCACAATATTCCAACATTCAGTCTCAGAGGATAGTCTCACAGTATTGGAAATTTGGGTACGGACTGTGCATAACTTTCCAAACAGAAGCCCTCCAGCCATTAAGAAAAACAATGAGCGAAGCCAGGCTATTAGAGTCTTGGAGATATCACATATGAGCCCATTCTTGTGTAGCACAGCTGACCCTCCACCTACCCTATGACTAGAAATGCACACTTTCCCTGCTTAGCTTGCCTGAACATATTGAAGCAGATTGTGGTGACTCCACAAATAGCCTTCCTGAGATTAGCTAATTTAGCAAACACCAGGAATCAAATCTGAAACTTCCCTCCAGTGACTCAGCTGTGTTTACCTTTAAGCCACCAGGGAAGCCAACACTTTACAGTTTATCTAATAGGGGATTAGGGGATAGGTAGAAAATCATTGGCCCAGTATGATCAACATAGTAAAAACCTTGCTGGCCTTTTTAATTATACTAGCAATAGAATGTGCTGTTAAATTATGTCTAGGTGTGGATTTGTGTCTCTTCTAAAAGTATATCTTACGGTGCTTTTGTTTCAGTTCCAGTATCCAACCCAACAATAAAACTCAACTCTTTAAAAGATGTATATAAAACAGGAGAACAGGTAACCCTGCATTGCCACTCAACCAATGGAACCATTCCTATAACTTATTCATTGTTCTTAAACAAAAGATTCATCTACTCAGTCTCAAGGTATAATACAGAGCCTGCAGTTTTTAATGTGCTCATAAATGAAACCAAAGATGGCGGCGAGTACAAGTGCAAAGCTGAGAATGAAATTCCAAACTTGCTCAAATACAGTAAAGAAATCAGCTTTACTGTAAAAGGTATGTTTCCTTATGATCAGAGCTGGTAACATGAATAGGAGACACTACAGAACTTTCTCTGTGATCAATCATTTCCTCACCTGTGTACTATATGTAGAGTCTTCAGGTATTAATTACATTGTGACTGGCCTAGCAGGTGATACACTGGGTTCTTAAAACAGATTCTAGATTTTTGTGCCTCTTGCCATCATGAGGACTTTGGTCCCAAAATTGTTTGGCCATTCTGGTGAACTCCCAACAGCTGTCCAGCCAAAATGGCTAGAAACTCTGCTGGGACCCAGAAACATCAGAGAGGGCAGTAACTCCCTACGCTGGCTGCTCTCACTCTCTCGGCTTTGAAGGAACCCAGCATACATTTGGAGGCCAGTACACCCATTGGGATGAGACAATTTAGAAAAAGCTTGAGACTTGCATATTTTCTACAGATTGTGTTTTATAAGTATATTAAGGGCAAGAGGATAACCATGGAAAGAGTAGGGCCCATTAAAGACCAAAGTGGCAATCTGTGTGTAGAGCCGGAGGATGTAGGTGAGGTTTTAAATGATTGCTTTTCATCTGTGTTCACTATGGAGAAGGATGATGTAGGTGTAGCGATCAGGGAGGGGGATTGTGATATACTTGAACAAATTAGCATTGAAAGGGAGGAGGTACTAGCTATTTTAGCAGGCTTAAAAGTGGATAAATCCCCAGGCCCAGATGAGATGTATCCCAGGCTGTTATGTGAGGCAAGGGAGGAGATTGCAGAGGCTCTGACACAAATTTTCAAATCTTCTCTAGCCACAGGAGAGGTACCAGATGATTGGAGGACAGCGAATGTGGTACCATTATTCAAGAAGGGTAGCAGGGATAAACCAGGTAATTACAGGCCAGTGAGTCTAACATCAGTGGTAGGGAAACTATTGGAAAAAATTCTGAGGGACAGGATTAATCTCCACTTGGAGAGGCAGGGATTAATCAAGGATAGTCAGCATGGCTTTGTCAGGAGGAGATCATGTCTAAAAAATTTGATTGAATTTTTCGAGGCGGTGACTAGATGTGTAGATGAGGGTAAAGCAGTTGATGTAGTCTACATGGAATTCAGTAAGGCTTTTGATAAGGTCCTGCATGGGAGATTGGTCAAGTAGGTAAGAGCCCTTGGAATCCAGGGCAATTTGGCAAATTGGATCCAAAATTGGCTTAGTGGCAGGAGGCAGAGGGTGATAGTTGAGGGTTGTCTTTGCGAGTGGAAGCCTGTGACCAGTGGTGTACCGCAGGGATCGGTGCTGGGTCCCTTGGTGTTTGTAGTGTACATTAATGATTTAGATGTGAATATAGGAGGTATGATCAGTAAGTTCGCAGATGACATGAAAATTGGTGGTGTCATAAATAGTGAGGATAGCCTTAGATTACAGGACGATATAAATGGGCTGGTAAGATGGGCGCAGCAGTGGCAAATGGAATTTAACTCTGAGAAGTGTGAGGTGATGCATTTTGGGAGGACTAACAAGGCAAGGGAATATACAATGAATAGTAGGATCCTAGGAAGTACCGAGGGTCAGAGGGACCTTGGTGTACTTGTCCATAGATCACTGAAGGCAGCAGCACAGGTGGTTAGGAAGGCATATGGGATACTTGCCTTTATTAGCCAAGGCATAGAACATAAGAGCAGGGAGGTTATGATGGAGCTGTATAAAACACTAGTTAGGCCACAGCTGGAGTACTGTGTACAGTTCTGGTCACCACATTATAGGAAAGATGTGATTGCACTGAAGAGGGTGCAGAGGAGATTCACTAGGATGCTGCCTGGGCTGGAGCATTTCAGCTATGAAGAGAGACTGGATAGGCTCGGGTTGATTTCCTTAGAGCAGAGAAGGCTGAGGGGGGAACCTGATTGGGGTATACAAAATTATGAGGGGCTTTGATAGGTTAGATAGTAAGAAACTTTTTCCCTTAGCGGAGGTGTCAATAACCAGGGGGCATAGATGTAAGGTAAGGGGCAGAGGTTTAGAGGGAATTTGAGGAAAAGAATTTTCGACCCAGAGGGTGTTTGGAATCTGGAACACACTACCTGAAAGGGTGGTAGAGGCAGGAACCCTCACAACATTTAAGAAGAATTTTGATGAGCGCTTGAAATGCCATCGCATACAAGGCTACAGGCCAAGTGCTGGAAAATGGGATTAGAGGAGATAGGCTTTTTGGCCAGCACAGACACAGTGGGCCGAAGGGCCTGTTTCTGTGCTGTATAACTGTATGACTCTATTTCATCCAATATGAAAATGAATACAAGGTACTACCTCATAAACTACATTGGATTTTAAAGAGTAGAAGAAAAAACTGCCAGCTATAAACTTGAATTCTCAATTCTGGTGTTAGGTTATTCACACAAAATATGAAGATTTATTTCTTAGGGTGATGCTGAGTCCTCATAGCAAGATTAGTTTGTAAATGGTATTAAATGTTTGTCAACCTCTAGTAAAAATGCAGAACTAAATTTTATACTTAAATTCTTTTTAAGTAAAATTCAGCTATTTTTAATGTCTGAAAGGAGGCTCATCACTGGCTGGAAGACCAACAAAAGGCATCCAGCCTAGTAGATAAATATGCACTGGGAGTAATTCTTGCAAGATACATATTCAAAGTGCTCCCTGATTGCCTTGAGTTCCACCTCCCTGAATTAATGACTCCAGTCATTTCCAGAGGAGAATTTGTTTATACCAGTAATGTATTACAAATGCCACATTTGCACACACTCCCTGTCAACATTTCATGATAAATTGCTATGTCCACATTTGTAATGGAAACTGCTGGTGTAAAATTCGTCACACTGTAAATATATCTTCCACCAGCAGTAGCTCAGCGACACCTCAGTTTGCATCTTCCAGGTCTTCAACCAACATTGCAAATAAACTCCTAAGCTCCAATCAACTCTATTTCTCTGCTTCCCAAACTGTGTTATTTAACTGTGAATAATTTAAAACTGAAGTATTATATAAATCTAAGGACCTAATGTATGAGTTGAAAGTAATGTCTGAATAATGCCTGCAAACCCTAGTTCAATAATCCCCCACTCTCACTTACCACTTTACCTGAACACTATACTTGATTTTGACTCTCGAAGTATACAAGTCCATCCGCTATGGACTTCTACAATTAAAAATTTTGAGTAGCACAGACATGATGTTCACAAATGTTACATTTCTAACCTTTGCCAATTCTGATGAAAGGTCACAGACCTGAAACGTTAACTCAGTTTCTCTCTCCACAGATGCTGCCAGACCCGACGAGTATTTCCGGCACTTTCTGTTCTCATTTCAGAGTTCCAGCATACACAGTATTTTGCTTTTATTGTGATGTTCACAAATCCTACTTCCTGTTGTCACAATTTTCAACCTCACTTTTTCTATCAACATTAAGCATTGTAACTGACTATGTTAATATTTCCCATTCAATTTTGTTATGTCAACTGTCACAATATTGTTCTGGGGATCTCGCCTCTAAATGGCTCTGTGGAATGAGTTTCTTAAGAGTCCCAACTCCATCACCATTTTACATTTTTAAAAAATTAATCAATTAGCTGTATGAAACACCACAAGCAGTACTAGCGTTAAAATGCTTCTTGGGTTCTGATCGCCATTACAATTTTTGAGCCAGAAATTCAGGATTGGAAAGCGATTACTCTGGACCTGCCACTGCCAACCGGGATTAGCAATAATTCATTACAACTCACATAGGCACCCAGAAGAAAGTAGCTAACCAGACAAAAGTCAAGTAATGCTACTGAATAATTGGTTGGATATTATCCACTTGAACATTTCCTCAAATATTAATGGTACAACTGTTAATCTAATACTGATAACCAGCAAAACAAATGATTGGTGAATTCAAATCTCCAGTTGTAATGAGATTTTAATAGCATTGCATGCTGAGCACTGTTAGTATTTGTTAAATGGGAATAAAGCAAACTCTTAAGACATTCACACAAGAGTGATGATCACATGAAACCAAAACAGACAAAGTTCAAGAATTTTACTGTTATCAACTCAGCCTCTTGTGTTAATGCCTTGGAACACATGCTACAATAACCACAATAACCTGTATGTAATAGAGATTAGGGCAGCAATCAGTGACGGTAACTCACTTCACAATTCAAATTCTGAAACTTTTTTTTATTCTTTCATGGGATGTGGGCATCGTAGGCAAGACCAGCATTTGTTGCCCATCCCTAATTGTCTTTGACAACTGAATGGCTTGCTAGGCAATTTCAGAAGGCAGTTAAGAGTCAACCATATTGCTGTGGGTCTGGAGTCACATGTAGGCCAGACCAGTTAAGGACAGCAGATTTCCTTCCCTAAAGGACAGTAGTGAACCAGATGGGTTTTTACAACAATTGAAGATAATTTCATGGCACCATTCAATTTCAGATTTTCTTTTTACTAATTAATTGAAATGTAAATTCCACCACCTGCCATGGCTGGGATTTCAATGTACCGTGGACATTAGCATGGGCCTCTGGATTACTAGCTCAGTAACAATAGCACTACGCCCTGAGCCTGACCAAGAGGGGCAATGCAAGGAGAGCACCCAACAAACGCACAGTGCGCAGACCCCATGTGTACATCTGGGATCAGCACAACTTGCATAATTGAGACGAGGCTCCTAGAAAATAAGTCTCGGCAGCTTTCCCATTGGAAGATGGGAAGTGAGGTTCTCCTTTAAGATTTGATGGCCTGCAGCAGTTCAAAGGGTCAGGAACTGTGGTTCTTTAAGTCAGGACCCTTGTGTTTTGAAGCATGTCTGCAAACACTTTGGGTAGGCACAGAATTCTCCATTTCTCTGTTGGAACCATCAATCTCATGATGGAACGACTGATGTACAGGTGGAGGATGGGGGAGGGTGATTGCATTTTTAGGACATTACAGGACCTTCAGGCAAGATGGCCAATAAGAATGGCTGAAGAGGATTACCAGCATGAATGCTACAAGCAACATACAACAGTCCTGGAACCAATTGGGAAAAATGTCAGCTAAGGTAAGAGAACACAAAATCATTTCATTAATGTGATGCAGTAAACACCTCTGATTACCTCTCCCATTTGCTGTTATAAATTACTTTCAGTACTTGCCTTGACTGCATTAATAACTTGGCCTTTCCTGGTCGTGTTCGTTCACTTTCACCCTTGCACATAATCAGCTCAAAGCAATCATCCCATCTGATGAAGCTGCCTAATGCATGTACATGTCATCATACCTGCTGGTAGCCACATGCAGTCATTTAGATATCCATGTATATCATCAGGACAATTGCATCCTCTCAATTCTACTCTGCTTGTAGGAGAAGACATTGCAGAACAAAAGAGAAAAAATATACAGGGTAGGGAGCCTCTAAGCAACATTCAACAACCTTGTATCAGGAAGAAGCCCTGCAAATCCAGGGAATGAGACATAGAGGGCATTGGTGAGACCACATCTAGAGTACTGTGTACAGTTTTGGTCTCCTTATTTAAGAAAGGATATAATTGCATTGGAAGCAGTTCAGAGAAGGTTCACTCGACTGATTCCTGGGATGAGAGGGTTATCTTATGAGGAAAGGTTGGACAGGTTGGGTTTGTATTTATTGGAGTTTAGAAGGGTGAGAGATGATCTTATTGAAACAGATAAGATCCTGAAGGGACTTGAAAGGGTGAATGTTGAAAGAATGTTTCCCCTTGTGGGAGAGATTAAAACTAGGGGGCACAGTTTAAAAATGAGAGGTCTCCCATTTAAGACAGAGATGAGGAGAAATTTTTTTCTCTCAGAGGGTTGTGAGCCTGTGGAACTCTCTTCCCCGGAGAGCAGTGGAGGCAGGATTATTGAATGTTTTTAAGGCAGAGGTAGACAGACTCTTGACAAACAAGGGAGTCAAAGGGTACCGGGAGTAGGCAGGAAAGTGGAGCTGTGTCCACAAACAGATGAGCCATGATTTTATAGAATGGCAGACCAGGACTCGAGGGGCCGAATAGCCTACTCCTGCTCCTAGTTCGTATGTTCGTATGAGACCACAGAGGGAGCTGGAGGTAAGGAAGAAGGAAATGTTGCACCAGCTTCGGTTCTGTGCTAATCGTCTTCATCTGCACTTGCTTTTTGTCCTATGCTTTCATTCCTTTGCTTCCAATAAATCATACACTAACAAACTTTACCATGCCACTCCTTTTCCTGAAAGCAATGTGAAGTTTTCTCACAACAACACTATTGTAACTATTCTCCCTCTCTTCTTCTCCAGGTGTGCCAGAGGAAACTATACTGGGACCTTGGGAAGAATTTTCAGGAATCGTGCAGGTGGATCTGGAGTCTGGAGGAAAGGCGTCCAGAAACAGGAGGGAATGCTGCTCAGACCAACTACACATCACATTTCCACCTTCACGGAATCTGCAGGAGTTGGGGTGATGGCAGGACTGGTTACCCAGCTGGCCGCGGCAGGAAGCCAGTTATGCCACTTGAGGCCTTAATTAAGGGCAGTCTCCCCAACGCCGGCTGTATTTTTCCAGCTGGCACACAGGGTGCCCATCAAGCCAGTAGGCCGGCCGTGGAATGGTGGCAGACTCCAGTGGTGGAGCAGAAAGCTCCATTCGATGGGGAAGGCTCCATGCTAATGAACGGCTGTAACCGCGGCAGAGCCCGTTACGGTGGGGAGGCTTTCCCCCTCATGTCTAACGGATCTAACACTTCTGGCCATTCTTACATTCCCCATTTGTGGCCGACGACCAGGAATGGAGTTGCCCTTGTGCCTCTCTACATACTTCAGCAGCTCCCACCTCCAACGGTGGGGCTGCTCATCTTTCAGTGATGGATAGCTTCCTATTGGCCTGTCAGACTCGGGAGCCCACTTGCTGTTCTTAATTGGATGGGGCTTAAGTGGCTGCCTCCAAAATCTCCCGGGGTCCCACTACCGCCATTTCCTGGTTCCCAATGGCATTTCATCCCGATGGCATAATCAGGACGCGATAACAAAACTGCAGCCCCTTGTGTCTGCCAGCACTTCACATCATACACCATTACTCACTCTAACCCCCTAAATCACCAGCTCAGGTACACCTACCTGGGGAAATTTAGATAGTAATTTACAGGGGTGTGCAATGAGTAAGACACAGAGCATAAATGAGAAAAAGCAGCTGACAGTAGCAGAGGAGCAGAAATGTGTTGCCCCGGGGGACCAATTCATGGTGCAACTCCATTGATGAACTCGGAGATCAGGCTTCAAAGGCCCCGCTTTCAAAATGAAAAATGTATTCTGAGCATAGTATGTTGGTGCAGACACTGAGTATCTGCCAGGCAGTATGTGGCAGAAGGTAGCTTGCATGAAGAGATGCATTAGTCTGCAGTGTGCAACCTTACCTGCTCATTTTGCAATACTCCATTCGGGAGCATGTAACAACTTCAGGGAGATCTGCAGCATAGCTCCCCAAGTTTGACCCATATCCCCAGTTGGAGATTCTTTAAGTGCACAGATTACTGTCAATGACCCATGAGGATTCTTGTCAAGCAGGCTATCTCATCCAGCTATGACAGGCTTCTGAATCTAGATAGGGCCATGAGACACCGATTCACCCATTTTGCTCATGTCACTAGTTCTGCTCTCAGTGATCAATGACCATGGTGAGTCAGAGCTGCGTAGTAGAGACATGAAACAAAAACAAGAAATGCTGGAATCACTCAGCAGGTCTGGCAGCATCTGTGGAAAGAGAAGCTGAGTTAACGTTTCGGGTCAGTGACCCTTCTTCAGAACCGAAACGTTAACTCTGCTTCTCTTTCCACAGATGCTGCCAGACCTGCTGAGTGATTCCAGCATTTCTTGTTTTTGTTTCAGATTTCCAGCATCCGCAGTATTTTGCTTTTATTATTGTAGTAGAGACATGGTTTGATTGGGAGTAGGTGTTGGCACTATCTCTCACAATGGCAACACTACCACTTCCCCTCACTGGATACCTTCAATGGCTGCATAAGTTTAATAAAACACAAGATGCCAGCCGCCTACACAATGGCAACAACTGGTCCATCTCAGGACTTGGCTCCCAGGAGGCAACAAATCCCAGGTTACAGATACACATCAGCCAGCTACTTCAAGAACCTCTGCCTCTCAGACAGCACCTAGTGGAAACACCAGGTTAGGTTTAAGAGGACATACACCTCACACTCACCAAAACGCATCACAAAAACCAATACATGACCCTGTGCCACTGAGCCACAATACATGGAAGATCTGATTTTGCTCATGTCATCTGTACAGAAACTATTCTTCCAAAGGTTTATGAGACTATTTTTAAAAATGCAAGAAATATGAGATTTCAGATTTGACAACTGTATTTGTGACAGCAATGGGAAGAGGTAGACAGGATTTTTAATGTAGTGTACACACTGCAAAGCTAAGGGAAACTCTGCAGTATGATAGCTTCCTGAATGGCTTCTGCAGCCAGCATTAGTTCTGATCCACATTATCTTCAAGTTCTTCATACTCCTTTCAGTTGTCCTCACACTTCCTTCCCCAGGACCTCCACAATGATGGTGCTTTGCAGGGTGAAGTTGTGTAGTATGCAGCACAACACCATGATCTTCTCTATACGCCAGCTACAAGATAAGTGTAGGGAACAGAGTATACCCCTTGACCTTACTTTCGTAGATCTCACATTCCACACTGTCAGCAGAGAAGGGCGCTACAAGATTTTGGGAAAACTAGCCGTCCACCAAAGCTCCTCAGTCTCATCTGCTCCTTCCATGACAACATGCACTGCAATGTATAGTTTGATGGCTCCATTTCTGACAGTTTTGGAGTGAAAAATGGAGTGAAACAGGGCTGTGTCCCAGCCCCCATTCCATTTGGTATTTTCTTCTCCATGCTCCTGACCTTTGCTTTCCCTGCAGATATGGAAGGAATCTATTTGCACATTAGGTCAGACAACAAGCTGTACCATCTATCAAGACTGAAAGCAAAGACAAAAACACATCGCATCCTGATCAGGGAACTCCTCTACGCTGATGGTGCTACACTTGTCGCCCACACGGAATCTCAGCTCCGAAGATTCATGGATTCTCTCTCCCATGCCTGTAAATTTTTCTGCCTGACTATAAGTGTCAAGAAAACAGTGGTCATGGGACAAGGTGTTGCATCTGCACCCCTGATCACACTAAATAACACCTCACTGGAAGTGGTTAGCAAATTCTTCTACCTTGGGTCCACGGTGACAGACAATCTGTCCCTTGATGCAGAGCTCGATACACGCATAGGGAAAGCAGCCACCACCTTTGGCCGACTCACAAAACGCGCACGGAATAACACCAAGCTGACGGTTTATAATGCCTGTATTCTCAGCACCTTGGTGTATGGCTATGAAACATGAGAGATTTACAGCTACCAGGAAAAGAAGCTGAGCAATTTCCATCTTTGCTGTCTGTGGTGCATTATGGGTATATCCTGGTAGGACAAAGTCACGAATGTGGCAGTCCTTGCAAAGGCAGGGCTCCCAAATGTGTTAGCATTAATCAAACAGAGGAGCCTTTGGTGGATCGGACACGTCCACAGGATGGACGACGGTCATCTACCCAAGGACCTTCTGTATGGTGAGGTAGCTGGAGCCAGACAACCAGTGGGGCGCCCAAAGCTCTGCTTCAAGGATGCCTGCAAGCATGAAATGAAAGCGCTAAACATCGACAATCGCACCCTGGGAGTCACTAGCCGATGAACGAGGGAAATGGCAACACCTCTTGTGGGCTGGCGTACACCACCACAACGACCAGTGACTACAACAGCTTGGCAACGGGCACCAATGCCGAAAGCAACAACCCAAAACGTCACCTGGCAGCTTCATGTGTGGCACTTATGGCAGAAACTGCCTCTCAAGGGTTGGCCTTCACAGCCATCAGCAAAGATGCACCATATGAAGACCCCCCACCTAAATGTATTGTTTGCTGCGTGTCCATCATCTCTTGTAGATGGAAGGATGCCAACAATACCAGAATCCTTGTAGTCTTAAAGGGACATACACCTACATTTTAGCAGATGAAGTATGTATATTTTTTATATATATAATAAATAAATGGTATAATTTTCCTGTCCTTATAAAACAATGCATCCAGTGACTTACTATGAGCAATGCTATGAGAGAGATCCAAGTTTTAAAAACTTTTTTCCTTCAGCAACCTTAGACAATCAACTAGTATTGCAAAATGTTGTGATTTCTTACAGTTTTACCACATTTATTTTAACGGTCTCTTTTTTACTGTTGGCAAACAATATTGCACAACTGGCCCCTGTTGGGTTACCAGGTGATTAAGCTACAACTCATGTTTGGATTTATTTTGATGGTTACCAGAACCATATATCATATCAGTACTTCTTTTCATTTCAGTTCCTGTATCCATGCCACTGTTGTATCCTCTGGTGAACTCTACAGAGGTGAAGTTAGGAGAAACTGTGACACTGCACTGCATAACAAGCACAGGAACTCTGCCAATCACTTACACACTGTATTGGAATCAATCAAGTCTGCAATCAGCCTTTACAACGCAGGCAGCACCAGCAGTTTTTAACATAACAGTAGAGACTATGGCACATTCCGGAGAGTACAGATGTAAAGCTGAAAATCAAATTTCTTCACAACGCAGTAACGGAATATCATTTCATGTTTTAAGTATGTATATGCTAAATGCAATCTGTCCCTTCATTGTACTGTGCATTCTTAGTTAGAAATGTCAATGGGGTTTTATCAGGTAACTTTGTTCGTTATACAATATTTATTGACATTCTAATTTTGGTTTTCATAAGAGGAGTAATAATACTTGGATTTCAGTGTCAACATTAAGAAGTAATGTTTTCCTCCTCCAGGTTTCTCTTTTCTGCTAAATGTACTGACACATTTAAGGCTCTGGTCCTATGGGTGCTGGTGGTCCACTACCACCTCACCCAAGTGGCCATTCTTCATGTGCGACTCTAGATTATCAGTGCTGGCAGACTATTTTAATATGGGGGAGACTCAACCAAGCCTGATTCCAACATCCACACACATACAAATTCAAGCAAGGGTCACTGGAATGAGGAATCCTGTTTGATATTTCTCCTCCTCAGTCCATGGTGTTAAGGCTAATATAACATTATTAGCTAAAACAATGCAGACCAGGGATAAGAAAACCAAGATGTTCCTGGCACATGTAGCTGAGTAATATGCCGAACAGTGCATTTACTATTCAGGTATCAGAAGAGTTCTTTGTGCAAGTTTGTTGCACAAACCTTGACTTCATTTTCAGATGTTTAAGATTTTGACATGATTTATAGAATCATAGAAGAAGGAATGTTAAAAAATTACCCATTTATTACCATTCATTGATCTTTTTCCCCATATTCTTTTAATTTTTCTCCTTCACACATTTATCCACTTCTTTGTTGAAAACTGTCCATCACTGTGTCTGGTAAGGTATCCCATGTCCTAAAAATCATGTAAAATTAACTTCTCATAATTGCTCCCATCATTCATTTGTGATATTAAATTTATGCCCTTTTGTTATGACTCACCAGCAGAAATGTTTTTTTCCCTATTTAACATATAAAAACCCAACATAATGTTCAACACCTCTAGCAGATCTCCTCCTTCTATTTTTTCAATGAAAAGAGCCCCCTTTTGCTAGTCACGCCTAGGAATTAGACAGTTATATGAAAAGGAAGAATGTGCAGGGTTATGGGGAGAAGGCAGGGGAATGGAACTGAGGGAATTGCTCTTTCAGAGAGCCGGTGCAGGCACGATGGGCTGAATGGCCTCCTTCTGCGCTGCAACGATTCTGTGATTCTGTAATTAAAGACTTTCATCCCTGGTCTCATCTTAGTGAATATTTCCTGTACCCCCTCTTGACATGCTTTCTAATATAAGCTGACCAAAACTGGATACAGTATTCTGTGGCCTAACCAATGATTTGTATCATTTCATAAGGAAACTAAAAAGTGTCACATTTTAAATTTCACCTTCTTCTTGCCCAAACCATTCTACATGTGGACACCAAGCAGAATATAGTAGAGGAGCAAAGGCCAGACAATACCACTGAAACATCAGGCAAGTCTCACAAAAGAAACAGTGCAAGTTTGAGATTCACAGCTGCAAACAACATATACAATTATGCTCATTAATTCAAAATAACAAAGCTCCAATAAAAATTAAAGTCAATTCTCTCAGGGATTGTAATCTTACTGTTTACTGAATATGGGCGAACAAAGATTCTGGAGGGCAACATAAAGTACTCACATATAATCTGAATGCACCAAATTATCTCACCTGAAAGGCAAAGCTGAAGCACATTACTACTATATTTAATTCCTTGTGTGGTATTATCTTTTTCATGATAAGGACTTGTGCATTTATCAGTCAAAATGAGATTTGGGCCAAGACAGTCTTCCCAGTGGTGATCCAGCCAGTAAGACATCCACCTGCTTCCCAACATTGTCATATCCATACACAGTGATCCCCTGGCAGTATTTCCACCACCAAGAGGAAGCCCACCATTGCCTGACTGGAAATTCACAGCTGTGCTGCAGTGGCACTGTCAAGCTCTTTCTTGCTGCTCCCCAGGGTCTACCACCAACTTCCCCGAGGCAGCCCAAGAAGTTATGTTAAGTGAGATGGATGGGAAGGCAGTTCGTCAGGGGCCCAGCCCCTTTTATCCCAGCCAAATCTCCCATGTGGCCCCCAGTTCCATCAATTTATACAGGGTAGACGCTGAGAGGTTGGGGAATCTAGAACACAGGGGTACAGTCTCAGGATATGGAGATCATTTAGGACTGAGATGTGGGGAAATTTCTTCACTCAAAGGGTTGTGAATCTTTGAAATTCTCTACACCAGAGGGTTGTGGATGTTCCATCGTTGGATATATTTAAGGCTGAGACAGAGTTTTGGTCTCTCAGGGAATCAAGGGATATGGGGAGCAGGCTGGAAAGTGGAGTTAAAGCCAAAGACGAGCCATGATCATATTGAATGGCAGAGCAGGCTCGAGGGGCCGAATGGTCTACTCCTGCTCCTATTTCTTGTGTGGTGTTGTTATAGCATTGCATGCCTGATCATAGCTTGTTCCTCCACTAACACTATGCCGGGTTCCTTTGAGGGCTGAGGTGCAGAAATTCTCAGTTTATGGATTCCCTACCTCAGTTACATAGCTCCCACATTAAGCCATGACCTAACGGAAACGGGTCTCAGCCAGATTTTCAGCCCTTCTAGCCCACTCCAGCCAAATTTTCCTTTTGTTAGGCAACTCTGATTTGTATCGTGCTCCATTCACAGCACAACTGCCTTTCAGTAATCTCACTTCTCTCCTGTCTCATACTGGGCCTTGCACATGCATAAACTTGCAATTCTCTGTGCATGGATTCTCTCAGATCTGGCCATTCAATGGCAGTTGTCTATTATAATCTTACAACTTTTAAAAAGATAAAATCTAGATAACAGGGCAATTAGGGATGGGCAACAAATGCTGGCCTTTCCAGCAATGCTCACATCCCATGAACTAATTTTTTTAAAAAGGTAAAATAATTCTACATCACAATGTTATGGTTGTAATTGAGAAATGGGTACAATACGAATCATTTGTATTGAAACTGTAACTATTATTCTAGTCAAAGTATTACTGATCAGGTGTCCTAATTTGATTTGTTGCAGCATTTTGTTTTATTTGGTGTGTACTAGCCTTATTTGGAATTGTTGAGATGGAAAAGGAAGAATATTCTAGAAACAGATCATTTTAGAAAAATCTCAAGAGTATCTTTGCACATTTAGAACTGTCCATGATTTCAATATTTTCCTTGTATTCTGTGCTGCTGAACTGTCAGATTATTGCATATATGACCTCTAAGCTAAGGGAACCACAAAGTCTTATATACCATTGTTCTCTCAAATTCTACCATGTTTCATAGGTTTATCGTTTCTATTCAGCTGACAAAATATTTCAAAGGAGATTGTCTGTAAGGAACATCTTGCATAACATAGGAATAAAATGCACTGGCATCAGTTAAGAGTGATAACTGGGTGAAAAGCAATTGTTAGGAGAGATCACTGGGTGAAAAGGCAGCAGGAGATTTTGGAGAGACAATTGGAGACCAAATACCAGTGTATCAGTATTATATTATATATTATATTTTTATCAGTACCCTTGAAAACAAAAAAAAGTACATCAGGGAGCTGTGTGCAGTGACTAGAAACAGATATTGCTGCAATTTGACAATTTATTGTACTTGCATTGCAAAGTGAGGCCATAGCAAAATAACCAAAATTACACTAAAGGTCCCATTAACAGCAATGTGATAATGACCAGATAATCTGTTTTAGTGATTTTGGTTCAGGGATAAATATTGGACAGAACACCAGAGAGAACAGCCCATCTCTTCCTAGAAATAGTGCCCGAGAAAGCAGGCAGGACCTCGGTTTAACATACCATCCAAAAGATGGTGCCTCTGGCAGTGCAGCACTCCCTCACTACAGCACTAGAGTGTCAGCTAAGATTTTGTGATCAAGTCTCTGGTGTGTGACTCAAACCCACAACCCTTTGACTCAGAGGCGAGAGTGTTACTCATTGGTTTCAGCTGTGGTTCAATCTAGATTTAGATTCTACCAACTTAAAAAGTTACACAATTAATTCATAAGCCGGTGAACTGCAACTTCATTCTCACAATGCATACACTTAAACTTGAAGAACTAAACAGGATGTTTAGAAATAGAACTGTGAGAATCCCCTTGGTCTAATAGGTAAATATACCACAGTGTGTAGTACTGAGCCTACAGACCAGGAAAGTCCCAGGTTCAGTTTCTATTAAGTATTGAATCAGGTGCCCTAGTGAGGACAGGAATCAACTAGAGTTCAAGTGCCTGATGTCTATTCAGTGACCCATATGGGAAATTCCATGTGTGGCTGGACCTCAGGTGAGGATACTGTCAGGCTCAGATGTAATCCATTTTACCTCTAAATAACCTGTTGATACTCCCTTGCTGTCCAGAATCAGGCATAAAGAAGGGCCAGTTGAGCAAGGTACCAGAGAGCTATCAGTACCCGAAAAACAAAGCCTAATCTCAGTCACTGCCTTCAGGAGAGAAAGTGATAAAAATGGATGAAAATTAAAACATAGAAATGTTAGTTTTAGACTAAATTAATGGATAAATAGATACAACATGGACCTAGATTTTCCGCTTAATAACTAGAGTGAATTGGTGCAAAAAATGCCACTCTACTACTATTTTCCACGAGACGTGATGGGGGACAGACAATACATTTGCCAAATATATGCACAAGCATATTGCAATGCTATGCAAATGACAGAAATGTATCATCTGACATGTTTCCTATCATTTACACCCTAGCAGTATTGAGCATTAGGAACACCTGTATACTGCTGGCATACAGCACGACGATAGTGGCCGAAGGAATTCAAGGTTAAAGTAGCTGTCTCAGCCTCTGCAATTAATCCCAGGGTGATTGATTGCATTGGAAGGTTTTTTTTTTCAAAAATAAATGTAATTTGAAAAGTCTTTCTAGCAACAGAGAGTCCACCGGTCATTCTATCCTGTGTCAGGCCTATAGATCCTTCAGCGGCCATTTTAAGACCACCCCATGGATTCAGGAAGTTCCACTGAGATGGAACAAAAGTGGAAAACCCCAGCCAAAGGATATCCAAGTGGCATTGTGAACATTTTGGTAAATTGGCCAAGTAAAGTCGATACTGCAGCCCCTCCACCCATGAGGTTTTATGTTTTACAATATACACATATTAGATTTGGGGGAAATCGGAACTTCCCTCTTTTCTTCATTCCCCCAAATTATTGCCCTCACCCTTTTCAATGCCACCCTCCCGGGTAAGGAATACTGAATGACTCCATTCATAGTTCGATCTCCTTAGGCACCATCAATGCCACTCTTTGATTAACCTTAACACAAGAGGCATTTGTGCAGCAAGAGAAATATTCTGCCTCTTGCTAGTTTTTAACTCCATTTTGAAAATGGCCTTCTGCCGTCTGAACCCAATCTCACATGCAAATAGGAATACAAATAACAATCAAGTCTCGAGCAGAAATACAGGTTTCATGGTTGAGTAGATACTGCATGCCCCACTTTCAGTATTTTCCTCTCAATTTTCTCCCCTTCTCTCCTAAAATGAGACATGCCGATGTTTTAAAAAGATTGCATTTATAAAAAACACTTTACAATGTCTCTTGGAAACACCTCAAAGCATTTCATATAGTTTTGTTTATCCCTTCCCTCCCTTAATATCATCTCTCTCCCACTGCTCACTTTTCTCTCCCCTCACTTTCATCTTTTTCCTATTTGTACCGTTGTCTCTTTGCACTTTGTCTTTCCTCCTTGTTCACACCTCCTTTTTACCTCTCAAAAGTTTTATTTTTCCCTCTACTTTATACAGAATTGCAGCTGCGTGTGGGGTTTTTGGATAGAATGGAGGAGAAGGGAGCAGGACTTCAATCAGAACTGAGGAGGGAGGCATTAGCAGAGCTGGAAGTGGAATGTAATCAAAGCCAGGAAAGGGGATTTGGAGAAGGAGAAATTTAATTAGAGTCAGGATGCAGGCTTTAACAGAAAGTGGGAGCCTAATCAGAGCTGAAGGTTAGAATTTAAACCAGAGCCAAGGACATAATCAGAGCTAGGGAGAGGGACTTAATCCCAGCTGGGCTTTACACATCAATGGGGAGTGGGCTGTCGATGTAAAAATGAATGTTAGTTGAGACTTTTCCAACTGTTTTGAACAGTGGTTGTGCCAGTCCTCACAGAAGAACAGGGATTGGACCATTTGTTTAGCCGTAGGAAAATTATGCCTTTCTTGCTCACACACCAACACAATTGTTCCAAATCTTTTAGCTTTCTGAACAATCTCCAGGGCTAACTTAGAGAGGCATCTGTCCTCATTACAGCTGCCACCTAATATACAGCTTTTTTGAAAAAGTCATCAGTGTTATCTTAATTTAGTAATGAATAGAATAGGTAATATGAAATTGTATAAAATAATTATGTCTGGAACTGTTAGGGGTCGTAACACAGAAAGAAGAACCACCATACAATATTTTCTTCATATATTTCTATACCCTCCTGCAAACACATGTTTTATGAATGTGACAAGGAGCAAAACAGAAGCAATTAAAAACTTGTGAAATAAAACATCTTTCTTTCCCTCCAGGAACTCAGTGGTGGAGTTATGTAGCACCCATCGTTTCACTGGTGGCAATAATAGTAGCCGTAGTAATAATATTATCAGCCAGATGTATTAAACAGCAGTGCCAGAATAAGAATGGTGAGTGTCTCTTTGTCAGCTTACCTTCATTGCTCATCATTATTTGAAGTATTTTTCTCACTTGGTTGTTTAATATTTATTTTTATTATTTTAAAAATTTCTATCAACAGGTACAAACCAAGAGGATGAAAGGTAGGATTTCTTAATCAGTCATACAGATCCTTATTGGCCAATTTCTTACTCAAACGAAGTAAAAGGAGTAACACATGAGCACAATTCTACATGTTGTTCACAGAAGTAAAGTAAATCTGTGCTATTGCAGTCTTGCTAAAAGTTGTGTGGTTCCCTCACTCCATGTCATGTGTTCTAATGAATGGTGCCATGAGTGCAACAAACAATGAAAGCGGAATAGCAGATATCCAACTCATAACCATCAATAGAGAAGTTCATTAACAGCAGGAGTAACAAAATACTTTACATAGAACAAAATGGAGGCATAGAGCCATTAATCCCTCTTTGATCAATATTAGTTTAATAGATTGATTCCATTTTAACATTTTTAGGTGTCCACATGTTACCTAGAAATTGTATTTCACTGTTACTTATAAAAAATAAAGATTTTCTTGAATAGCATTGGATGTACAAACAGTTCGACAAATATCAGCTATGTTTCATTTTTAAAATTTAGTTGCAGTTATGAAACCCATCAGAGAGAGTCCTTGCAACCTAACCAAGGTAAACATACTTACGTATTCATGTAACACTGTAATAAGATTAATGAAGTGCTGTGGGACAAGTTGTGTTATAGTGGCTAGAGTTTAATGCACACACCGCCATTAGTTTGTAAAAAATTGCAAGCGAGAAAGAATTACACTGTGACTTACGAATCACCACAAATTGTTGGATGATTTTTGTCACACATTCATTAGCCTTGCAAAAAACAGAGCTGTCAGTCTCCCTGTGTATTTCAAGAGGTTCAAGCTGTCACAATCTACCTTGAGAGCTGGAGCTTCCAAATATGCTAACTCGCTGCCGGAATGAAGTATCTTCATCTCCTTCTGTAGTTGCAGGTGTAAGGTTGTCAGTGAGTGGGTGCAGACTGCCACTGATACAGCCTGATGTGTCTCACATCTGCTAGCCTTCCATTTCCTCCTCCAAAAAGCTCATCTATATCAGCATTCTCACTGGGGAAAACATTGGTGGTAATAAAACAAGCAAACCTACACAAAAGCTCATGTGATAGCAGGGGAAAAAGCAAAAAATTAAAAAGGCGAACAAAAATGGCCTTAAGCCTGCTCACTTAAATTCTTTCTATGCCCTTTGGTTGAACTTTTGCATGGAGCTGAACCCCCAGCACATTACATATAAATATGGTGACGAACTACTTCCACAACAGTGTAAAGACCAGAAAGAGATGCACAAGTCCTTTGAATATTTCATGCCCCCAAGCTCAAAACACGCCAATTTGAAATGAAATGAGACATGGCATCATAGCTCTCCAACCAATATTTCTGTCCATTAGGCCCTGTGAACTGGCATACACTGGGCTGAAAAACAATGGGTGCCCGCCTGCGCGGGCTGCACTTTGTGGAGCCACTGCAATATTAAGTGCAGTGGCTCATTTAAATAGCCAGGCAGACCACCCCCACCAATGATGTGGAGGGGGTGGGCTGTTCGTCTCTGGCAATGGCCTCAGATGCCTGTGCGCAGGCGCTGACGCCATTTTTAAAGGGCTTTGACCCCTGCCGTTCGATTTAAATATTTAAAGAAACATTGATTCAAAAAATTAAATAAATTTATCTTGCCTTTCTCCCACCCCCAATAACCATAGAATTAATTACTTGCCCTCTCCCCACCCCCCCAAAACATTTACCTTGTCTACCTGACCTTCCCCCCACTAAGTGCATAAACTTTACACTATAACCCTTCCCACCATCCCCTACACCAATGAAATTATTTTGACCCTGCTCCCCCCTCCCCTCACTGAGAATGTATTATTTTTATATATAATTTAAATATATTAATGGGTGTCCCATCGCTGAGTGGGCAATTATTTTGCAGGCCCCCCCGCCACGACCCCCGACGTTGAGGGGCTAGTAAAATTCAGCCCCATATGATTAAATGTTTAACCAGTTACCGATGCAGTCAATCATAGACTCTATTTTTATCCCAGAATAAAATACACCAACCAGGTTTCTTTAATAAACAACAAAATTATCAGTTTATTAGAAAACAAGACTTAACTAGTAACAAGGCAAAGCATTAACACACAGATTGAAATATGAAAGTTCCTTTTTTACCTTAGCCCCACACACACACACACACACACACACACACACACACACACACATACACACACACACACACACACACACACACACACACACACACACACACCTTTTTAGAGCTCTGTTACAAAAAAAGACAAAAAATACTTTGGCCTAATACTTGCTAATTCTTGAAGAAAAACGAGAAGATATGGAAAGATGTCAGTTGTCCTTTTTTTGGTTTGGCATCCCAAATACGTGTAGACAGCTGTCACGAGAACAGTTCTTTCAGGCGACGTTGAAGATCAATTAGGCAGGTTTTCCAAGTGAAATGCGGCAACAGGGGTTTCTGGCAGGCTTTTCAGGAGAAATGCAGCATCAGTTTCTCTCTTTCTTACACTTGATTCTCAGGAAGTTCTCAAAGTGATGGAAGAGGGTGCTGATGGTGACTGCTCTCTTGGCTGGTTGATTTTTTCCAACTGCCTTCAAAACAGTTCACATTCCAATACACTGTCCAAAGTGAAACCAAAAACAATATCTCAAGAGTCAAGCCTCCTGACCCCTATAAATCTTGACCTGTCACTTCTCCTTAAACATCTTCCGCAGGTCAAAGAATCCCCCTGCTGGGTATTGATCTGAAATTAGGTGACTTCCAGCAAATGTTGTTTTCAAACAAGACTTCTGAGTGTCCCTTAAATGACTCCAGTGAAAAATCCTCCATGGATTCCTTTTCAGTTTTCCCAAATAAAACAATGTCCATAATCCTAAAATACATGAGTCCTCAAAAAATTAACAAAAAATATAGAAGTACAATCATAATAATATGCACAAAGGAATATTATAATACATGGACATGCAAAGATAGCTGGACTCCAAAGTGGGAGTGGGAAGAAAAAGTTTAAAAATTCACTGAATATGGTCAATAGAGTAATTTTATAATCTCACAGCCTGGAGATGACTGAGTGACTTTAATGTACAAAAAACCTTTCCCCTCAAAAACCCTAAAATATTTTCTTCTTATTTCTAGGATCTCTGAAAGAAAGTATCGACGTCGTTTATTGCAAAGTCGGAAAAGTTACACACTCAAGTAACAAACATATAAAGTTGCTCATAGCTTCCTCACAATAATAGATTTTATAAAATCATTTTTGCTGATGAGTAAGGATAAAATGTGTCCATGACATTCTTCAATCTAGTGAAAGAAAAATAGAAATTAAAGTTATGCAGAATGCTTACGAAAGTAAACAAAAAAAAAGTAACACACTAAGCTAACAGGTGTAGTAGTTACAGTACTAGATTAAATGACCCAGAGGTTGTGAGATAATCCATCATTGAAATCACCAGAAAAAAAAATCCATGAAATCTCCAGGATTGTCATAAAAACAAATTCACCTTAATGCTCTTAGATCAACTGTGGATAGACAATAAATATTGCATTACAGTGTTGCTTCACAGCCCTAGAGTATTTTTTTAAAACTCTTTACAATGTGTGTTATACAACCCCAACCAGTTGCATTCTATGGGCAATATTTGTACAGCCTCAAAAAACTGCAGCCATATTGCTTTGCAAAGCAGCTAATCAAATTTAGCAATACTTATTCCTTAGGTTTTCAGTTCTTCCCAAAATCATATATTTGTTTTTGAGTCCAACATAGCCTTAACTTGTTTTTTTAAATTGATGTCTTTGTTATATAACGACTGAGAAAAATTGTTGTTCAATTATTTCATTAATGGAAAAAAATACCATGGACACTGGTTTGGTGCCACAAGTTTTGGCAACAAATAATAGTTAACTTTTGGGGGGAAACCGATTTCAGTATGATAAAACAGGATCTGGCCAAAGTGGACTGGGAGCAGCTACTTGTAGGAAAGTCTACATCAGACCAGTGGGAGTCATTCAAAAAGGAATTCAAAAAGGTTTACAAAGTTAGGAGTGGCATGGACAGAGTGGATAGTCAGAAGCTTTTTCCCAGGGTGGAAGAGTTAGTTATTAGGGGACATAGGTTTAAGGTGCGAAGGGCAAAGTTTAGAGGGGATGTGCGAGGCAAGTTTTTTACACAGAGGGTGGTGAGTGCCTGGAACTTGCTGCCGGGGGAGGTGGTGGAAGCAGGTACGATAGCGACATTTAAGAGGCATCTTGACAAATACATGAATAGGATGGGAATAGAGGGATACGGACCCCAGAAGTGCAGAAGGTTTTAGTTTAGACAGGCATCATGATCAGCGCAGGCTTGGAGGGCCGAATGGCCTGTTCCTGTATTGTACTGTTCTTTGTTCTTTGTTCTTGAAATAGTGAGAGTTCAGGGCCAACATGTTCCCATAAAGGTGAAAGGTAGGACCAACAAGTCCAGGGAACTCTGAATGTCAAGGGATATAGAGGATTGGATCAGGAAAAAAAAGGAGGCTTATGGCAGATTCAGAGTGCTGAAAACAGCTGAGGCACTAGAGGAGTATAGAGAGTGTAGGGGGGTGCTTAAAAAAGTAATTAGGAGAGCGAAGAGAGGACATAAAAAAACACTGGAGGGCAAGATAAAGGAAGCGCAAGATGATAACCAGGGAAAGAGTAGGGCCCATGAGGGACCAAAGTGGCAATCTGTGTGTCGAGCTGGAGGACGTAGGTGAGGTTTTAAATGATTACTTTTCATCTGTGTTCACTATGGAGAAGGATGATGTAGGTGTAGAGGGAGGGGGATTGTGATATACTTCAACAAATTAGCATTGAAAGGGAGGAAGTATTTGCTGTTTTAGTGGGCTTAAAAGTGGATAAATCCCCAGGCTCAGATGAGATGTATCCCAGGCTGTTATATGAGGCTAGGGAGGAGATAGCAGGGGCTCTGACACAAATTTTCAAATGCTCTCTTGCCACAGGAGAGGTACCAGAGGACTGGAGGACAGCGAATGTGGTATCATTATTCAAGAAGGGTAGCAGGGATAAACCAGGTAATTACAGGCCAGTGCGTCTAACATCAGTGGTAGGGAAACTATTGGAAAAAATTCTGAGGGACAGGATTAATCTCCACTTGGACAGGCAGGGATTAATCAGGGATAGTCAGCATGGCTTTGCCAAGGGGAAATCGTGTCTAACCAACTTGATTGAATTTTTCGAGGAGGTGACTAGATGTGTAGTTGAGGGTAAGGCACTTGATGTAGTCTCCATGGACTTCAGTAAGGCTTTTGATAAGGTCCTGCATGGGAGATTGGTTAAGAAAGTAAGAACCCATGGGGTCGAGGGCAATTTGGCAAATTGGATCCAAAACTGGCTTAGTGGCAGGAGGCAGAGGGTGATGGTAGAGGGTTGTTTTTGCGAGTGGAGGCCTGTGACCAGAGGTGTACCGCAGGGATCGGTGCTGGGACCCCTGGTGGTTGTAGTGTACATTAATGATTTAGACGTGAATATAGGAGGTATGATCAGTAAGTTCACAGATGACATGAAAATTGGTGGTGTCGTAAATAGTGAGGTGGAAAACCTTAGATTACAGGATGATATAGATGGGCTGGTAAGATGGGTGGAGCAGTGGCAAATGGAATTTAAGCCTGAGAAGTGTGAGGTGATGCATTTTGGGAGGACTAACAAGGCAAGGGAATATACAATGGATGGTAGGACCCTAAGAAGTACAGAAGGTCAGAGGGACCTTGGTGTACTTATCCATAGATTACTGAAGGCAGCAGCACAGGTAGATAAGGTGATTAGGAAGGCATATGGGATACTTGCCTTTATTAGCCGAGGCATAGAATATAAGAGCAGGGAGGTTATGATGGAGCTATATAAAACGCTAGTTAGGCCACAGCTGGAGTACTGTGTACAGTTCTGGTCACCGCACTATAGGAAGGATGTGATTGCACTGGAGAGGGTGCAGAGGAGATTGACCAGGATGTTGCCTGGGCTGGAGCATTTCAGCTACAAAGAGAGACTGGATAGGCTAGGGTTGTTTTCCTTAGAGCAGAGAAGGCTGAAGGGGGGACCTGCTTGAGGTATTCAAAATTATGAGGGGCACTGATAGGATAGATAGGAAGAAACTTTTTCCCTTAGCGGAGGTGTCAATAACCAGGGGGCATAGATTTAAGGTAAGGGGCAGGAGGTTTAGACGGGATTTGAGGAAAAAGTTTTTCACCCAGAGGGTGGTTGGAATCTGGAACACACTGCCTGAAGGGGTGGTAGAGGCAGGAACCCTCGCAAAATTTAAGAAGTATTTAGATGAGCACTTGAAACGCTATAGCATCCACGGCTACGGGCCAAGTGCTGGAAAATGGGATTAGAATAGATAAGTGCATGATGGCCGGTATGGACACGATGGGCCGAAGGGCCTGTTTCTGTGCTGTTGTAACTCTATGACTCCATGACAAGCCCCTCATTCTTTACTATTTGTTTGATGAACATTACTCAAGATTTTTTTGGGAGGTGGTGGTCTGCGGTAGGGGATTAAAAAATAACGAAGGAAAACTCAACATCGGGCAACGTATACCTGATTTTCTTGTTGTTGTTAACAGGAAGGTTTGTCTTGAATCCAATGTTGAACTTCCAAGATGGCCTATAAATGAGGCAAAAAAAATTGTAATTATCAACACTATTAGCCCCAAAGTTCGTTCTAGCTCACAGATGATTTTTTTTTACTTTTTAGGGAAAGTTTTCTTCATTTTGCATAACAAGAAAGACATTTACATTGAAATTAGAGAGTTGTGTACAAGCAGGACCACTTATTAAAAGTAAATCATGTGAAATGCATGGGACATTCCTTACATCTTTATCAATACAACACAGTGGCTAGCATCGCAGCCTCACAGCCCCAGCGACCCGGGTTTGGTTCTGGGTACTGCCTGTGCAGAGTTTGCAAGTTCTCCCTTTGACCGTGTGGGTTGCGCCGGGTGCTCCGGTTTCCTCCCACAGCCAAAGACTTGCAGGTTGATAGGTAAATTGGCCATTATAAATTGCCCCTAGTGTAAGTAGGTGGTAGGAGAATGGTGGGGATGTGGTAGGGAATATGGGATTAATGTAGGATTAGTATAAGTGGGTGGTTGTTGGTTGGCACAGACTCGGTGGGCCAAAGGGCATGTTTCAGTGTTGTATCTCTCTATGATTCTATGAATACACTAGCCATGCAGCTGTATTGCTCCAACTTTGTTAATGCTATTTAACAGCCAGCTGCCATGAGGGGTACTAAAACAGTGTAGGGTGACTGTTACGACCAGGTGAGGAAGGGGTTTCAGGCTCCCCTTTCGCCCCTTCTCTGGCTTGACCGCAACAGGGTCTATTCTTTTAACACAGTGATTTAGCTTACCACCTCAGTGAGCCCTTACACACTGTTCCTTAAATATAATTACAAATGAACCAATCAGACAGGTTTTCTCGAGTTTAAACAAGAAAGATGTAAGTTTATTAATCCTATCACTCTAAACCGATTAAAATTACTAAAATACACGACACATCCACGCTCACATTCATACGAGAGGCGCACGCACACACACAAATTGATACAGAGGGAGTAAAGATAGAGTTGAAGTTGAAGTAAGGTCCGTAATAAATGGAATTCGAATACTGAGTTTCTATGTCCTTCGATGAAGTTAAAGTCTTGAAGTCCTTGCTGGGCCATGCACAATTCAGGCTTGCTTCTCTGGTTCAGGAAGGCCGAAGAGAGGCTTTATCCGCCCTCTTGGTTGTTGCCTGTGAGGGTCTGTAGATTTGAGGTTTAGCTGCAGCCGAGTCTCCCCTGGGACTTTGCTGGAGAGGGAGAGAGAGAGAGAAAGGTGCTGTTTTCTTGCTTGGAGTTCAGTTATTGTCTTTCTTCTTTTTGAGGCACAATTCACCCCGATTGTTCTAGCTAGACTGGATAGTTACCTCTGTCTCTCAGCTGGCCTTTGGCTTCTCATATGCAAATTATGCGTGGCTATCTTTAGCTGTACTGTTCTGCTTTTTAAATGTTGTTTGTAATAATGTCCAGTAAAAAGTCTCAGGCAGAGTTTCATACAACAAAATTCTTCCATTTGGCATGTGGGTTTCTGTCACACCTTTGTACCACGCTGAATGAAATGGGATAATGGGGAGCATTTCATTATAAGTTAGAAAGAGAAAACACAGGAAAACACTGACGCATTTCTCTCATTCACTCTCATCCACTCAGAAATATTAAAATGGTTTCAGCTTGTCTTTGCTCTGTACTAGTGCTGCTTTTCCCTTGAGGTGGGTCTGAGATGGTTAGGTGTTACCTAATGGGTTTAAACTTTCTTTAGTATCAGCTTGTAATAAGCTGGGAATGGGCATCCCAATAAGCATGTGGTTTGTGGGGGAGCTTGGTGCCTGCAAATTTCCATAATTGTCCAGGGCGAGTTTTTCATTCTGCATAAGCTTTACCCCCTCAGCTTTTCTTTCTGCAATGGGTGGTTCTAACGCTTCAGGTTTCAGTACCTTGTTAGTTTCTCTCCCAATGGTAGTAGTGGGTAATAAAGTGGTTTTCAGCCCCTGTGAGATGTCTGAGATTTCCTCTGGGCCTTTGTCCTTGTTGGGGTCTGCAGGGAGATTGTTGGATTTGATTAGCTCTGGGCTTGAGCTCTGCTCATGGGAGCCTGCAGTGGATCTACTCTGACCTCACCTTCAGTGTTCTGGTGAGTCATGCAAGTGCTGCTCTCTTCAGGGCATTTTTATTTCCCTCTTCTCCTGACTATGGGGTAGGATTCTTTGTTAATCTCCCCTATGTCCTCTGGGACATTCCTACTCACAGATATCTGTCCAGATTCCACTGCACTCCACTGTAGCACGTTGACTAGGTGAGGCATCACCTTCACTGTTGGTTTGCCCTTTTGGGGACTTACTTGGTCCCTGCAGGTTTGTGCAAATGCTGTTAGCAGCCCTGGTAGGGTGTTCCTTTTGCCTGTATTTATGTAGGAGGGTTTGGGGTCTAATATTTTCAACATTTCAGGGCATGGCTGAGTGGACAGCAGAGAGGTCCATTTGGGAATCCTCCTTTAACCTGGCCTGCCTGTCTTTTTCATCCCCTTCCTCCCTAACTCTCTGTCAAATCTGTGCTTGTCTGTCCCCTTTTGTTCTCGGCAGGGGCCCCTTACAACTCACCAGCCCTCTGCTGGAGGGTTCCCCAAAAGCCAGTACAGGGTATTCCAGAGTTCAGGACCCAGGCGACTGAAGGCATGGTCACCAATGGTGGAGTGATCAAAATTGGGGTTGCCCAAGAGGCCAGAATTGGTGCAGCACAGACATCTTGGAGGGCTGTAGGGTTGGAGGAGATGATGCAGATAGGGAGGGACGAGGCCATAGAGGGATTTGAAAAACAAGGATGAGAATTTTAAAATCAAGATGTTGCTTGACCGGGAGCCAATTAGGACAGCGAGCACAGGGGTGATGGGGGAAACTAGACTTGATGCGTCTTAAGATAGAGGCAGCAGAATTTTGTATTACCTTAAATTTGCAGGGGCTAGAAGGTGGGAGACCAGCCAGGAGTGTGTTGGAATAGTCCAGTCTAGAGGTAACGAAGGCATGAATGAGGGCTTTAGCAGCAGATGAGTTGAGACAGGGCGAAGTTGGGCAATGTTACGGAGGTGGAGATAGGCGGTCTTAGTGATGGTGTGAATATGAGGTCAGAAGCTCATCTTGGGGTCAAATGTGACAACAAGGTTTCAAATGGACTGGCTTAATCTCAGCTGTTGCCAGGGAGAGGGATGGAGTTGGTAGCTCGGGAACAGAGTTTGGAGCAGGGACCAAAAACAATGGCTTCAGTCTTCCCAATATTTAATTGGAGGAAATTTCTGCTCATCCCGTACTGGATGTTGGATAAGCAGTCTGATAATTTAGCAACAATGGAGGAGTCAAGAGGTGGTGGTAAATCAGAGCTGGGTGTGGTCAGCGTACATGAGAAAACTAACGCTGTGCTTTCAGATGACGTCACCGAGGGGCAGCATGTAGATGAGAAATAGGAGGGGACCTAGGCTAGATCCTTGGGGTCACCAGAGGTAATGGTGCAGGAAGGGAGCGGGAAGAGGAGCCATTGCAAGTGATACTCTGGCTCTGATTAGATAGATAATAATGGAACCAGGCGACAGGAGTTCCACCAAGCTAAACAACAGTGGAGAGGCGTTGGAGCAGGAGCAGGGTAAGAATTAGCTACACAGAAATTTATAGGTTTGAGTGCCAGTGCTGTTGTTTGTAGCCACCTTACAAATCAGTTGAGCACAGTTTATGTATTCCTAACATGCCTGATGTATAGAGAAATACAAGAACAAGAAACTCTTATTTGGAAGAAAAAAACATTCTCATATCTGGGATGATGTGAGCAACAGACTGACCCAGAGACTTCCAGGAACCTGCTATGCAAAACAATATGCACAATGGCTGTATTCTGCATTTAAAAAGTCCTTCAGCCAGGTATCCTCCAATTTCAAATATCAGTCAAAGATCCAAGAATTAAAATTTCACCTCTGGGACTGCTGGGCTGGTATGATCTGACACTGTTATCTCCACTCTTGCATGGTTACTAAACTGAAAAAAAGTGCTTCAACCGCAAAGTTATCACATAATAAAGCATTCAAAAAGAACTCTTCGTACCAGCATACTTCTCAGAGCATGTTATATATTTGCAGGAGCCAATTCAGACAGGGATCACGAGGGGGACTACACTAACATCTTGACATCGAAAGGTACTGGTAATATATTATCAATATATTATTGTATTGTAGTATACTTAATTTGGTGTATTCTTGGTAGACTAAAACTGTCCCATCACAGTTAATCCAAACCCATTTTCAATCATCCTGGAGTGTTTTACTATTTTGTAAGAACTTCAGCAATTGTCATACAGTTTCTATAGACCACCTAACAACTGGAAAAATTAACATCAATACAATTTAAAGATTGCATTTCTTCTCTTTGGCCTCCTTGTCTCGTGAGACAATGGGTAAGCGCCTAGAGGTGGTTTGTGGAGCAGCGCCTGGAGTGGCTATAAAGACCAATTCTAGAGTGACAAACTCTTCCACAGGTGCTGCAGATAAAATTGGTTGTCGGGGCTGTTACACAGTTGGCTCTCCCCTTGCGCTTCTGTCTTTTTTCCTGCCAACAGCTAAGTCTCTTCGACTCGCCACACTTTAGCCCCGCCTTTATAGCTGTCCGCCAGCTCTGGCGAACGCTGGCAACTGACTCCCACGACTTGTGATCAATGTTGCATGTCGTGTTTGCAGACGTCTTTAAAGCGGAGACATGGACGGCCAGTAGGTCTGATACCAGTGACGAACTCGCTGTACAATGCATCCTTGGGAATCCTGCCATCTTCCATGCGGCTCACATGGCCAAGCCATCTCAAGCGCCGCTGGCTCAGTAGGGCAAACATGCTGGGGATGTTGGCTGCCTCGAGGACTTCTGCATTGGAGATACGGTCCTGCCACCTGATGCCAAGGATTCTTCGGAGACAGCGAAGATGGAATGAGTTGAGACATCGCTCTTGGCTGACATATGTTGTCCAGGCCTCACTGCCGTAGAGCAAGGTACTGAAGGTACAGTCTTGAAACACTCGGACTTTTGTCAGTGCGCCTTTTTCCCACACCCTCTTGGCCAGTCTGGACATAGCAGCAGACGCCTTTCCCATGCGCTTGTTGATTTCTGCATCGAGAGACAGGTTACTGGTGATATTTGAGCCTAGGTAGGTGAACTCTTGAACCACTTCCAGAGCGCGGTCACCGATATTGATGGATGGAGCATTTCTGACGTCCTGTCCCGTGATGTTCGTTTTCTTGAGGCTGATGGTTAGACCAAATTCCTTGCAGGCAGCCGCAAACCTGTCGATGAGTCTCTGCAGACACTCTTCCATGTGGAATGTTAAAGCAGCATCGTCAGCAAAGAGGAGTTCCCTGATGAGGACTTTCCATACTTTGGTCTTCGCTCTAAGACGGGCAAGGTTGAACAACCTGCCATCTGATCTTGTGTGGAGGAAAATTCCTTCTTCTGAAGACTTGAACGCATGTGAGAGCAGCAGTGAGAAGAAGATCCCAAATAGTGTAGTTGCGAGAACACAGCCCTGTTTCACGCTACTCAGGATAGGAAAGGGGTCTGATGAGGCACCGCTATGCTGAATTGTGCCTTTCATATTGTCATGGAACGAGGTGATGATACTTAGTAGCTTTGGTGGACATCCGATCTTTGCTAGTAGTCTGAAGAGACCACGTCTGCTGACGAGGTCAAAGGCTTTGGTGAGATCAATGAAAGCAATGTAGAGGGGCATCCGTTGTTCATGACATTTCTCCTGTAGCTGGCGAAGGGAGAACAGCATGTCAATGGTGGATCTCTCTGCTCGAAAGCCACACTGTGCCTCAGGGTAGACACGTTCAGCCAGCTTCTGGAGTCTGTTTAAAACGAATCAAGCAAAGACTTTCCCCACTATGCTGAGCAGGGAGATTCCACGGTAGTTGTTGAAGTCACGGCGGTCACCCTTGTTCTTATAGAGGGTGATGATATTGGCATTGCGCATGTCCTGTGGTACTGCTCCCTCATCCCAGCACAGGCAAAGCAGTTCATGGAGTGCTGAGAGTATAGCAGGCTTGGTACTCTTGATTATTTCAGGGGTAATGCCGTCCTTTCCAGGGGCTTTTCCACTGGCTAGAGAATCGATGGCGTCACTGAGTTCCGATTTTGTTGGCTGTTCGTCAAGCTCATCCATGACTGGCAGAGACTGGACTGCATTGAGGGGGTATCAATGACATCATTTTCCCTGGAGTACAGTTCAAGGTAGTGCTCCACCCAGCGGTCCATTTGCTTGCGTTGGTCAGTGATCATTTCCCCTGATTTAGACTTGAGGGGGGCGATCTTCTTGATGGTTGGCCCAAAAGCTCTCTTAATGCCATCATACATTCCTCTGATGTTTCCGGTGTCGGAAGCCAGCTGAATACGACTGCAGAGGTGTTGCCAGTAGTCATTTGCACAGCGCCTGGCTGTTATTTGCGCGGTACTTCTGGCGGCTTTAAGTGCTAAGGATGTTAACTCGCTGGGGGTTTTCTTGTAATTCAGCAGTGCAGTGCGCTTAGCGGCAATGACTGGTTCCATCTCTTCAGAGTGAGATTGAAACCAGTCTGCATTCTGCTTCTCACATTTGCCAAAGGTGGTCATTGCTGAGTCATAGATGGCGTCTCTGAAGTGGGCCCACTTGGTCTCTGCATCCCCTGCAGGAGTGTTTTGAAGGGCTTTTTCAAGTGAATTAAGCTGTGGGTAAGAAATTCTGTTAGTGTTGATTGCATACTTCCAATCAAAAAGAGTGAAGACAATAAAAGACTGATATTTTTCTCCTGTGAACCTGAAACACGGGCACGGGCCAGGCACAGAGCAGGTGGAAAGTCAGGGTCAGTGTCCTTGCAGCTTCTCTGTACCATTTCAAAGGAGCAGAATATCCTTTACTGTTCTGTGCTACAAGCCTCATCAATGTATGCATTTGGATGTATCTCTTTGACCCATTAACTTTCAATGCAGTGCATCATTGCAGTCTGCCATAGAAGGAAGATCTGCTATCACACAATCACTAGAATTTAAAGGTTGACACTGTGATTTTTCGTGAACTTGTGATAATTTTCATAAATAGTCATGTTCCTTTTTATTTTGAGTACAGCATCAATTTGAGGGCATTTACTTCAGAACTTCTCTGCCCCAAACTATTCTAGCACCTTGCCTGATAGGAGCAAGATCATCATACCATGGGGTATTCAGACAACTGTCTGGGAGATGGTGAAAAAGGTGGAATTCTACCAGTAGAGTAGAGAGACATATGCTTGCGTTGCACACAAAGACCTAGAGCAGGACACGTTCTCCTAGAGATGCCTGAGGTTGTTCACCAAGGATAGTGGATCTGTCACTTGCAACAAAACCTTCAAATTATCTACCTGTAGTGGTATAGGTTATTATGCTTTCCTTTCAAAGTGCCACAGGTAACATCTGTCAAATAAATCATCATCCAGTAGGGTTATTGAGGCTTTTTTTTTGCAACAGCAAATGAATTCATCCTGTGCCAAAGGAAAGAACAGCAGCAGAAAATGGCCCAGATATATTAAGGACTGGCAGGAATCCCACAGGTACAAAGCCTCATATGGCCATATTGACTCTTTAAACCAACACCACTCGATTCATGAATAGGAAAGGGCTCCATTCTAGAGACGTTCAGATTACCTATAACCAATGCCATTTGATCATGACAGTCTGCTTGACCCGAAGCTTAGCTTCCAACCATTTATCGTCTCCCTCACCAAGACCACCGACTTCCAACGGTGGCAGCACAGTGGCGCAGTGGTTAGCACCGCAGTCTCACAGCTCCAGTGACCCGGGTTCAGTTCTGGGTACTGCCTGTGTGGAGTTTGCAAGTTCTCCCTGTGTCTGCGTGGGTTTTTGCCAGGTGCTCCGGTTTCCTCCCAACACCAAAAGACTTGCAGGTTGATAGGTAAATTGGCCATTATAAATTGCCCCTAGTATAGGTAGGTGGTAGGAGAATATAGGGACAGGTGGGGATGTGGTAGGAAGATGGAATTAGTGTAGGATTAGTATAAATGGGTGGTTGATGGTCATCACAGACTCGGTGGGCCGAAGGGCCTGTTTCAGTGCTGTATCTCTAAATAAAAATAAAATAAAAAATAAACTCTGCGAATTACATGTTCCTGCCACTGCCTCAGCTCATCTGCTGCTAAAACCCTAACCCACTCCTATGTGACCTCCAGACTTGACTATTCCAATGCTCTCCTGGCCAGCCTTCAACCTTGCACACTCTGTAAACTTGATCTCATCCAAAACTGCTGCACCAAATCAGTTCACCCATCACCCCTGTGTTTGCTGACCTACGTTGGTTCCCAGTCAAGCAATGCCTCATTTTTAATGTTCTCATCCTGTACTTGAAATCCTTCACTGGCCTTGCCCCTTCGCATCGCTGTAATCTCCCCCATCCCTATAACCCTCCAAGATCTCTGCACTCCTCCAGTTCAAGCCTCTTGCGCATTCCCAATTTTCATCACTCTTTTAATCATTTCATGGGATGTGGGCTTCTCTGGCCAGGCCAGCATTTGTTGCCCATCCCTAATTGCCCTTGAGAAGGAGGTGGTGAGCTGTCTTCTTGAACCACTGCAGTTCCATCTGGTGCAGGTACACCCACAGTGCTGTGAGGGAGGGAGTTCCAGGATTTTGATCCAGGGACAGTGAAGGAATGGTGATATATTTCCAAGTCAGGATGGTGTGCGACTTGGAGGGGAAGTTGCAGATGGTGGTGTTTATTTATTTTTTATTTATTTAGAGATACAGCACTGAAACAGGCCCTTCGGCCCACTGAGTCTGTGCTGACCATCAACCACCCATTTATACTAATCCTACGCTAATCCCACATTCCTACCACATCCCCACCTTCCCCTACCTATACTAGGGGCAATTTATAATGGCCAATTTACCTATCAACCTGCAAGTCTTTGGCTGTGGGAGGAAACCGGAGCACCCAGCGAAAACCCACGTGGAGAACTTGCAAACTCCGCACAGGCAGTACCCAGAATTGAACCCGGGTTGCTGGAGCTGTGAGGCTGCGGTGCTAACCACTGCGCCACTGTGCCGCCCTTCACCATTGGCAGCTGTGTTTTCAGTGCCTAGGCCCCAAGCTCTGGAATTCTCTCCCTATAAATATTTCCACCTCTCTCTCCTCCTTTAAGGCGTGACTTAAAACCGACCTCTTTGACCAAGCTTTTGGTCATCTGTTCTCATAGCTCCTTATGTGGTTCAGTGCCAAATTCTGTTTGACAACTCGCCTTGGGATGTTGTACTATATGAATGCAATTTGTTGTTGTTGTAGATACCAGACACCCTGGCAGCAGCCACAACTCCTCTTCTATGTCAGTCAGTTGTAACCCCTCCACATCTTGAGCTGCCATCTCTCTCTCTCTTACCTGAAAAGGCAGCGTGCTGCTTCCCCAGTGCTGGAGGGCCTCCTGTTGGCTCTCCAGCTTCGGAAACCTGCTATCTGGTCATTAATTGGACAATTCAGGGAAAATCACAGCCTTTTCCTCACACAGGGCTGGATTTTAAGCCAGCGGCAGGCGAAAAAAATGGTGGTCCACACACCAAGGCTGCACACCGCTGAGCCACCATGATCTCCCACGCAGCAGCTCATTTCAATAGCCCAGTTGGCCCGCCCTCCCCCAAATCACCTGGAGGGGGTGGACTCTCCGATGCCAGCAATGGCATCAGCTGCCTGTGCACAGGCTCTATATCCTCTATATCCCTTGACATCCAGGGTTCCCTGGACTTGTTGGTCCTACCCTTCACCTTAACGGGTACATGTTGGCTCTGAACTCTCACTATTTCCTCTTTGAATGACTCCCACTGGTCTGATGTAGAATTTCCTGCAAGTAGCTGCTCCCAATTCAGTATCTTTATTTCTGGTCCATCTTTGTTCCTTTTCCATAACTACCTTAAATCGTACAGAGTTATGGTCACTATCGCCGAAATGCTCCCCCACTGACAAGTCTACCACTAGTCCTGCTTCATTCCCTAGGTATAGGTCCAGACCCACCCCTTCTCTTGTAGGACATTCTACGTACTGGTTCAAAAAGCTCTCCTGTATGCATTTTAAGAATTCCACCTCCTTTAAGCCTCTTGCACTAAGACTATCCCAGTTGATATTGGGGAAGTTGTAATCCCCCAATATTATTACCCTATTATTTTTATACCTCTCTGAGATTTGCCTACATATCTGCTCCTCTATCTCTCCTTGACTGTTTGGAGGCCTGTAGAACACTCCCAGCCAAGTGATTGCCCCCTTTTTGTTTTTAAGTTCTATCCATATGGCCTCATTTGAGGAACCTTATAAGATATCATCCCTCCTTACTGCAGTAATTGACGCGTTGATCAACAGTGCAATGCCACCTCCTCTTTTACCCCCTCCCCTGTCTCATCTGTAGATTCTATACCCTGGAATATTGAGCTACAAGTCCTGCCCCTCCCTCAACCATATCTCTGTGATACCAATAATATCATAATCCCATGTGCTAATCATCGCCCTCAATTCATTTGCCTTACTAGTAAGACTCCTTGCATCAAAATAGATGCAATCCGGCCTTGCATTTTTCACTTGTGCCTTAACGGGTCTATATTTGCTCCGCCTTCCAGACTGACTCAGTTTCTCTTTTATGTTTGACTGTGCATCACCCCCTACTGTACCTCCACTCTGTATCCCATCCCCCTGCCAAATTAGTTTAAACCCCTCCCAACAGCACTAGCAAACCTCCCAGCAAGGATGTTGGTCCCGTTCCGGTTCAGGTGCACCCCATCCAACTTGTACAGGTCCCACCTTTACCAGAAACAGACCCAATGATCAAGGAAACTAAAGCCATCCCTCCTGCACCATCTCTTCAGCCACGCATTCATCTGCTCTATCCTCCTATTCCTATACTCACTAGTATGTGGCACCGGGAGCAATCCAGAGATTACAATCTTTGACGTCCTGCTTTTTAACCTGCTACCTAGCTCCCTAAATTCTTGTCGCAGGACCTCTTCCCTATTTCTACCAACGTCGTTGGTACCAATGTGTACCATGACCTCTGACTGTTCCCCACCCCCCCCACCCCCCTTCAGAATGTCCTGCAGCCCTCCGTGACATCCTTGACCCTAGCACCAAGGAGGCTACATCCTAGGGTACTTTAACTTTTAAGCTTTCAAAAATCACTCTTTGTATCAGCCTATGTTATACTTTGGATTCCTTCTCTATTTAACCTGGGAGGAATTCTTGATTTAAGCTACAAAACATGGTTTTGAAATGAAGTCAAATCCAAGATTATAAAATGTTAACGCACAGCCTTATTTGTTTCTTTTTTTCACTTGTTCGTGGGATGTGAACGTCGTTGGCAATGCTAATCTTTATTGCCCATCCGTAACTGCCCTTGAGAAGGTGGTGGTGAGCTGCTTTCTTAAACTACTGCATCCCATGTGCTGTTAAGTTATCTAATTGTCTTGCGAGTGAGTGAGTAGAAGCCTGTGACCAGTGGTGTACCGCAGGGATTTAGATTTTTGATTTATGTTGACAGTTTTGATGACAGACTCATTTCTATTCAAGTGGATTCAGTAAGACACTTGACATCCCTATTCTTCAAATAGCTCCAGTCTGTTACGATGTCGTCGACAATACTATCAAGCAGAATTTACTCAGAAATAACCTGCTCACCAATGCTCAGTTTCACCATGGCCACTCATCTCCAGACCTCATAGAGCCTTGGTCCAAACATGGATAAAAGAGTTGAATTTGAGAGGTGAGGTGAGAGTGACTGCCCTTGATGATACCAAGGCAGCAGTTGGCTGAGTGTGACATCAAGGAGCCCTAGCAAAATTGAAGTCAATGGGAATCAAGGCGAAAACTCTCCACTCATTGCAGTCATACCTAACCCAAAAGAAGATGGTTGTGGTTGTTGGAGGCCAATCATCCTAGCCCCAGGACATTACTGTAGGAGTTCCTCAGGATAGTGTCCTAGGCCCAACCATCTTCAGCTGCTTCATCAATGATCTTCCCTCCATTACAAGGTCAGAAATGGGGATATTCTCTGATGATTACACAGTGTTTGGTACCATTCACAACTCCTCAGACACCGAAGCAGTCTGTGTCTGCATGCAGCAAGGTCTGAACTACATTCAGGCTTGGGCTGATAAGTGGCAAGAAATGTTCGTGCCACACAAGTGCCAAGCAATGACCATCTCAAACAAGGGAGAATCTAACCATCTCCCCTTGATATTCAACGGCATTACCATTGCTGAATCCCCCACTATGAATCTCCTGGGGTTACCATTGACCAGAAACTGAACTGGAGTAGCCATATAAATACTGTGGCTACAAGAGCAGGCCAGAGGCTGGGAATTCTGAGGTTAGTAACTCACCTCTTGACTCCCAAAGCCCGTCCACCATCTACAAGGCACAAATCACGAGTGTGATGGAATACTCTCCACTTGCCTGGATGAGCGTAGCTCCAAAAACACTCAAGAGGCTTGACACCGTCCAAGACAAAGCAACCCTCTTGATTGGCACCCCAACCGCCACCTCCACCATGGGCGCACTGTGGCATCAGTACATACCATCCACAAAATGCACTGCTGCAATTCACTAAGCCTCCTTCAAAAGGACCTTCTAAAGTTGTGATCTCTACCACCTAGAAGAACAAGGGCAGGAGACATGTGGGACAACCACCACCTACAAGTTTGCCTCCAAGCCACTCACCATCCTGATTGGAACTATATCACCGTTTCTTCACTGTCGCTGGGCAAAAATCCTGGAACTCCCTTCCTAGCAGCACTGAAATTAACATTTTCAGACAGTTCCAGCAGGCATTCATACCACATGGTATGTTGAAATGGCTGCTCTGCATGCAAATTCAGATGGAGCTGTCTGCCAGAAACCCACTCCAGGGGGTGCAGTAGCTGGTTGGATTTGGTAGCCCAGCTATCCAACACTCAGTAAGGGAGAGAGTCAGAGGTCAGACTGCTGGCTCCCTGTTCACCTAAGAGACAAGAACAAAGAAATACATGGTTGGCCTATCAATTGTGAAAGCACTGGTAAGGGAAAGATAGGACCAGTCAGATTCAGAGAAAGGGATGCTAAAGGGTGGCATGTTTCTTATTTTCTATACTACTTGAAGGTTTACCAAAATTATGTTATAGTGAGGTGAGATTTACTGTAATTGCTTCTCTGTACATTCACTTGTTAACTATAAAGCACCTTGATGACTCATATGTGCCCTCATTTCACTAAAGTACAAATTCAACCACCTTTCAGGAGCTTTACGAAGCAACACATGGTCATATGTGAGATTATGTTATCCATTTCATATAGTTCAGAGCTTGCAAATGTTACAATTCCTCATCATGCTAGCATATGACTAGATATTGGGAGTAAAGGCATATCGTAGTCATAAGGATTCCACGACCTGCTTGCGAGAGGGACCGAACCCAAGAGAATATTTGTAACAGACCTGAAATTTCTCTAAAAACTTCTTATTCTAGATTATATATTTATAGAAGCTGATTCCGAAAGTGAATGCGAAGGGGATTACATGAATGTGACGTCAAAAAGAAATGGTAATATGCCATTTTTAAAAATTTTACTGATAGTATAAAATGTGACTCTTGGAACTAGTTTAGCTATTTTCCCAACTAATGCAGTTTTCTGATGTATTGGGAGCGAGATTACCCTGTCTTCCTTGCTGAATTTACTGCAAAATTGTTTTTTTTTTTAAAAAGCTGCTTATTTGTATTGTATTTTATATTAAGTAGGAATTCCATCAATGTATACAACTATTCATGTTACACTGAAATGTTTATCCAACTACATTACAATTATCAAAGTACTATAAAACTATCAAGTAGTTTGAATTGGTTCCTAATTCAGTTTTAAATAAACTGCAGGGTAGTTCATATGATACACCTGGATAGGTCAACCCTATCATTCAATCATCCAAAATTGTTTTATTTATTTGTGAGAAATTCCTAAATTATTATAATACTGTTACTATACATCATCTAGCAACAGTGAGAAATTCATAATAAATGGGATCTAAAGAGCAAGGGAGTGTTTGCCCCACTGGTGCCCTATTTTTTAGTATGAATGGGGGAGTAATGAGACGAAAATGGAAAAAAGAAACTTGCCACAATTTTCACATGGGCCTCAACTTGGGCGACTGGCATTTCCACATAAAACAGGTGGTAACCTCTTTGATTCATTTTAATCCCAGTCCTATGACACATTTAGGACTTCTCATTCGTAGTAATTTGGTTAACTTACCCATGGTAAAAAAGCTTCCTGACCAAAAAGAAATTCTATCAAAAACTGTTTTTTGTGAACAGCAAACCAGAAATGTCACAAAGATCACAAAATCAACCATAGCAAGAAATCATGTTTAATGAAAAAAAAACCATCATATCCTGACCTCAATACCAGCTTCAGTCTCTATTTTAGACTTCCCCAAGTCAGCCCAGCTCCTGAACATCACTCCTACAGCTCCCCTTTTGTCGTGCAAATAAATCTCATTCAAGGCCATCACAGTGGGCCTCCCTTTGCTCTCCCTCAGGGCTTAGAACATCTACTGCCCTCCCAGCCTCAGTGCCAGGCCTGTCACTAAATTATTGGAAACAGTGGAACATTACTGCAGAGTGGAGTACAAATTTCAAATCGCCACATGGGTTCACGTTCTGATGAAAGGTCACAGACCTGAAACGTTAACTCTGTTTC
Source organism: Heterodontus francisci (assembly GCF_036365525.1). Taxonomy (NCBI): domain Eukaryota; kingdom Metazoa; phylum Chordata; class Chondrichthyes; order Heterodontiformes; family Heterodontidae; genus Heterodontus; species Heterodontus francisci. Next base: position 66,655,024 of record NC_090396.1, read on the forward strand.
TCTCTCCACAGGTGGTGCCAGACCTGCTGAGTATTTCCAGCACTTTACGTTTTTATTACGTGGGTTCACTTATCAAGCAGGCAGATCAGCTGATTTACCAAACGTGGATCCTGCTGTTTTTCAGTTTTTATTTTTATTTTTCTATGTTCTGTGCTCTAGCAATCAGCTGGTTTGCTGGTCCTGACACTGAGCAAACCTGCTTAAAACTGCCACTCCTGCTTGATGATTAGTTTAATTATTTTTTCTGACAAGAAGTAAAAAGTACAGCAAAGACCACACCTCAGACGAAAAGAGTAATTTAATGTATGTTAAATGCTTCGGGACATCCTCAGGAAGTGATAAGATGCTATAAGATTGCAAGCATGCATACATTGAGGTAGACCTGCAAACAGAACCAGGAAACCCAGAGCAAGAGATATCAATAAACATCTAAAAGTAACTGTGAAGGCAGCTGTGCCGCTTAAAACTTTTAGATATGATCTGCCTCGTTAAGAAGCTCTGCTATTCCACTGGCTTAGATATTAATAATGCTTCCCTAGTTCCCAAACAGTGAGAACAGCAGAAATAATTAACTTTCATGCTCCTTCCAGTTTCAGCCTTAGGTCTGTTACACTGCCTGCTTACTCTGGTTTCAAACTTCCTTTCCCCCGCACCAAGAGGCAGTAGGAAGGAGAACTCCAACAGATACCATAACAAGGAAATGTGTGTGAGAGAGAGAGGGAAAACTGCAAGACAAACAGAAAAACACCAAGGCAGGGACAGTGGTCTAGAAGTGGAGTGATGAATACAGGAAGAGCATACGTGTTTAAGGTTTAAATTGTGTAAATTATAATTAACTTGCACTTAATTATGTTTATTCAATTGTGTTCTTGCAGCTGCCAATGCTGACATCAGTTCCTCCTCTGTAAGTAATGCTTTATAGCTGATAAATTGCTGTATGTAACATTATTATATGAGTACTTAACAAATTCCAATCAAATTCTCACAGCTTCTTTCATTAGAGGATCACAATTTCCTGGCTTATAAAATCAGATAGATAAGGATAAAGGCCATTTGTACCATTTTAGTTGATTCATCCATTGCCCACCCCGCACCTTTTTCTTAAATGATACCAAGGTTTTCTTTCCATTAATTTACCAAGAAGTCCATTCATATGTTGCTCCCTTGTGTGAAGAATTTCCAGACATCGGTTCTAAATTGTCTTTCACTATTTTGAATGTGTGAGTGCTTGTTCTACCCGCACAGTTTAGTTTGAAGTTGTGTTTCAGATCATTATTTGACTTTTCTGTGCGCAAATTGGCTGCTGCATTTGCTTATAAAGCAACATTGACTATAATAAATGAACATTTGTACAATTTTGTGAAGAAATAACTGGATAGATAAAGAAAATACAGACAGTGAAGATTATATTCATTTTAACAGGGTCTTGTGTAACCTAGGGGTTCATCCTCAACTTCCTTCTAAGTGTCCTACTTTGTACCCCAAATATTCATCCCATCCCTTCATCACCTATATAATTCCCCATCATCTTTCATATAATACACAGCTCCACTTCTCTGCCATCCTCATCAATCCAAAATTTGTTCCTATGATCTTCAACTTGCCTATTGTGACATCAAAGCCCAGGCAAGTTAATGTTGGCAAAACTGAAGCCATCTTTTTTGGCTCCCACTAACACTTGAATGCCTCTGGTCTTGACTCAGCTAAATCCATCAGCTGCAATTAGAGGTTTAAATCAGGAAGTGCAAAATCATGGCATATTGCAAACCCTGAGCTCATCTACTTACTCTCATCCACTCCTTTATCAAGATCATTCTTTTGCCTCTGCCTTACAGCACACCACTGCCCCAGTCCTCCCTCTCTGCTGTCAAAACATTATTCCATGCTTTCATCACCTTGAGATTCAAATTCACAGCCTTCCTCACTACTTCCATAAGCTTTGACCCACCCGCCACAACTGAGCTTTAAATACTTCTGCCCATCTCCTCACCTGCACTCATCATCTCATATTCTCCCAGCTCCACTGGCTCCCTGTGTCCCAGCAGGCTGACCTCTAAGTTCTCAACTCTCATTTTCAAAAATCCATCTTGGGCCTAATTCAACCCTACCTTAGGGATCACCTTCTATCTTATTTCTCAACTTGCACCTTATGGTCCTGTAACACTGGGTTTCATCTTGTCCCCCTTTTTTTCCACTCCACAATGGACATCTTGTCATTCAGGCATGATGATCCTGTCCTCTGGAACCCAATTCTGACTTGCCTCCTCCTCCTGTTTTCAAAACGTATGATCATGGTCTAGGAAGGCAGTCCATTTCACTAATGGTTAAAGCGTAGTTCTTCACATCCGCCATGCTTTTTGATTGATGAAACAGCTAGGTGATTGACACAGGAAGCTTTTAGAAAAGCTAGAATTTAGGGCAGATGGTTTTTGTTCTAAACAGAATTGTTCACCAAGTCTGCATTTATTCATTACAATGACAAAGTATAAATGGAACAGAACAGTAATAGTTCTGACTGATGTTTTCTATTAACAGGATGAAAATGATGGAGTTTTATATACTCAACTTGATTTAGCAGCTCCGCAGAATAACAATATGCCGCAATCACAAGTATCTACATTATATGCCTGTATTGCTTTGAATAAGTTACCACAAGAGGTCCCATAAAAGTCAGAAGTTTAGACTCATGACTGTATTTTACTAAATGGACATGTAATTCATTCTGAACCCAGTAAACTAATAAGTTGTAAATAGCTACTTGCTTTGTTAATTGATTCATCGATTCTTCTCATTTGGCATTAATTAGCAGAGCAACATTTTAAGATGATTAAAAATTGATTCTTTATACGCAAGGAAAAAAATAACCCAGCTTAGAAATAGAGAAAACAGAGCCTAGAGCAAGATGCTCTACAATGCATGTTCAAGCCTGCAATTTTTATGTCACGAGCATCAGCAGTGCTACTGCGGATGGGAGAAAGGACCAAGTCTAGTTTGCCAGTGGAAAATAATTTTTTAAAAATGACACACCACATCATTCAAGAGAAATTCGAAAGCGGAGGTCTGAGCACATATTGCTTGACCGTTTTCACATCTGTGAAATGATGGAATGTAAGAAAATAAAAAATGCATTAAAAATTTTGATTTCAATTAATGATTAAATAAATAAAATGTATTTTTTTAAACTGAAGTGTGGTTTATATCTAGTGGGTCACAAAACAACTTAAGATAGTGAGCTTATAGGGCTGTATAACTTGTACAGGATATTGAACTAAAGAGCAGTAGGGCATGAATTCATGCCTGCATTTCGTTATATTGGTTCCCAATCTCATTAAGGCATTTAGAGATCAGTTTCTTCCCCACAGGGAAGGATACATTGGGACCATCAGTACCCCCTCCTGCAACCACTGATCTCTCAGAAGTCCACAACAAAGGCATTTTAAATAACAACCAGCATTTTCAATCCTTTATAAACCTTTGTGATAAATTATAGATAATAGCATTTCACCTGTTCATGTAAAATTCCCAAATAGAAAATGAATAGTACAAAAATAGTCCAAATTCCAGTTCTCTGAAACCAGGGCAAAATACAAGACATGAAGGTAATAGGGCCAAAATTCTTCCAGTATTCTGCTGGTCTCCTGCTATCACATCAATGCAAGACCAATGGAACCCCTCATAAAGTGGTAGAGAATTGATTGCACCAGATCTTGACCATTTCTGAAAGTTTCCGGGATACAATGAAATGGACTGAACCACTGTCTGGCCTTAGAAGTCAAATGATAGCCAGGAGGCAGAAGCTCCCTGCATGTGTGTTCCCATTCCTCAGGCTCTGGTGGAACCTGGTATAAGAATATAAACTATTTTGCCAGATGAGTGGAGCTGTACCAGCCTCCAGATGGGGCAGATGTGGGCCTGCCCCCCAACCAGTGCAGCATGGATGCCCAAAGACCAGGATTTTGAAAAAAAAAATTTGCTGACCTTGTTCAGGGAGTCAAGGGGACCATGTCTGGGGTTGGTAAGGGGACCTTTTCTTTATTTGTTCGGCAAGTCGAGAGTATTCCATCACATTCCTGACTTGTGCCTTGTAGATTGGGCATTGGGGAGTCAGGAGGTGAGTTGCTCGCTGCAGAATTCCCAGCCTCCGACCTGCTCTTGTAGCCACAGCATTTATGTGGCTGGTCCAGTTCAGTTTCTGGTCAATGGTGACCCCAGGAGGTTGATAGTGGGGGATTCAGCAATGGTAATGCCATTGAACGTCAAGGGGAGATGGTTAGAAACCTGGTTGGTGTATTTTATTCTGGGATAAAAATAGAGTATATGATTGATCGTATCGGTAAGTTGAAAAAAAATTCAATATATGTTGTGACCTGTGGAACTAGAATAAACAGTGCACTCCTCCCGCCTTAGTCGTAACATGGGACTGAGATGATTGACTTCCAACCAACCACAACCATCTTCCTTTGTGCTAGGTATGACTCCAACCAGCAGAGAGTTTATGCCCTATTGCCCATTGACTCCAGTTTTGCTTGGGCTCCTTGATGCCATAGGCAGTCACTCTCACCTTACCTCTGAAGTTCAGCTCTTTTGTCCATGTTTGGACCAAGGCTGTAAGGAGGTCTGGAGCTGAGTGTCCCTGGCGGAACCCAAACTGAGTGTAAGTGAGCAACTTGCCCTTGTTACGGGCACTAGTTTCTGGCCATCATGAGCGGGCAGGCACCAGATATACCTGAAGTGGTGATGTACCTGCCTGTAAACATGATGTGCCTCTAATAACCCTGCAAACTCTTTCTGGGAGGTGGTCAGGATTGGTGGCACCTCCAGGGTTACTACACAAGGAATTTTGAAGTCAATGCCTTTGGGGAATTAAACATTCTAATCTTTTAGCTCATCTCCACCACTGAATATTCATGTTAGGAAGTAAGTAAGTGATGCTTCAGTTGTACAGAGCCTTAATGGAATATTGTGTTCAGCATTGGACAACAAACTTCAGGAATGATATATTGGCCTTGAAAGGGATACCAGAATGACCAGGACTTAAATGGTTAAATTTTGAAAATAGGTTGCATACAAGTGGCTTGTATTCCCTTAAATTTAGAAGGTTAAGGAGTGAAATATCACAAACAATCTTGTTTTTCATTATTGCTCTGTTTTTTGGGGGAAGCTAGTGGATAATCAGTTTAAACCCCGAGCACAGATATTATAAGGGAAACCAAGACAATGTGAGGAAACTGAATTTGCAAAAATGTTGAAATAATCTGAGTGAATACTTCAAACTCTGCTAATGTTATGCAATTTTAAATACCCAGATATAGATAAGCAGCTGTTAAAGTGTTTTCCTGTCAAATTAAATGATGCCTCCTTAGAAACATACATTTATTAAAGACTCGGGCAGCAGTTAGTCCTACTTACATGAGTTTTATGTATGGGATCCTCACTCCCAATGGCAATCCCAGAAGTAGACCAGTGTTGGTCTCCAGAGAGGGATGAGGATTGTTTTAACACTTAATTAAACTAATTAGCTGACGTTCTCTAGAGGTTACATTCTTGCAGCACTACAGAAAGTTTTTTTTAAATTAAATTTCTTTGCATTATCTGGCTGAGAACCTCCTCAATAGCTGGTTTCAATATTGCAATTGGTGTTTAAACAATTTTTTTAAAATATTTTTCTGCAAGACAGAAATGAACAATTAGATGGTTAAAATTATTTGAAAAAATAAGTTTTAGCATTTCATAGCTTCTCAAAAGGTTACAGAGAAACCTGTTTTTTAAAACTGGGACATGGAAGATTCCCTTTTATGAAACAGTGATTAACATTTTCCTGCTGACATGTATTTTGCTAGGAATGAGGTCAGGTAGCATTTTCAGGTTATTAAATCACAGACATTGACCTTTTCTGATAATCATACCAGACAGACCAGACCAAGTAGTTACTTTGATCACGAATTCTCTATGTAGGGTGGACTCATTTGAACTTTTGTGCTCCTATACAGATGACTGCAGTTTTTCAACTGATTCTCTTTTATTATATCTAAGTCCTTTAACAACACGAGCTACATCCTGAACATTTCAACTCCACAAATTCCAACTGACTTTAATTCTTCAACTCTTGGGCAATGTTCTTCTCATCATTCTGAGAACTTGATGGGGTGATGGACAAAGGGCCATGGTACAGCATATCAACAAGGTGGAAATAATTAGGGAGAGGTGAGGAGATAGGGTGAATTGAGAATTAGTGGCAAAATAAATCACTTCAGTTTTAAAATCTTACTCTGTAAGAAAAAGGGAAGACTTAGGGAGGCAAGACTGAGATCCTGGTAAAGAATGATTCAGGGCGGAGCCATCCTTCACCATGATGAAATGAGTCTTCATTACAACACAGTAAGGAGGAAGTGTGTGTAAAGAGGAACAAAGGAAGGTTGAGCGCGTTTTGTTCCTTCTCCATCAGAATTCATATGCGGCGGGGTTGTTTTTATTCATTCATGGGATTTGGCGTTGCTGGCTAGGCCAGCATTTATTGTCCATCCCTAATTGCCCTTGAGAAGGTAGTAGTGAGCCGACTTCTTGAACTGCTGCAGTCCATTTGGGGTAGGTACAATCACAGTGGTGTGAGGAAGGGAGTTTCAGGATTTTGACCTAGAGGCAGTGAAGGAAAGGCAATATGGTTCCAAGTCAGGATGGTGTGTGGCTTGAAGGGGAACTTGCAGGTGGTGGCATTGCCATGCATCTGCTGCCCTTGTCCTTTTAGGTGGTAGAGGTCGTGGGTTTGGAAGATGCTGTTGAAGGAGCCTTGGTGAGTTGCTACACTGCATCTTGTAGATGGTACACACTGCTGTCACTGGGCGTCAGTGGTGGAGGGAGTGAATGTTTGTGGATGGGGTGCCAATTAAGTGGGCTGCTTTGTCCTGGATGATGTGGAGCTTCTTGAGTGTTGTTGGAGCAGCACTCGTCCAAACAAGTGACTCCTGACTTGTGCCTTATAGATGGTGGTTAGGCTTTGGGGAGTCAGAACGTGAGTTACTCGCCGCAGGATTCCTAGCCTCTGACCTGCTTCTGCAGCCATGGTATTTACTTGGCTACTCCAGGTCAGTTTCTGGTCAATGGTAACCCCCAGGATGTTGATAGTGGGGGATTCAGCGATTGTAATGCCATTGAATGTCAATGGGCAATGGTTAGATTCTCTCTTGTTGGAGATGGTCATTGCCTGGCACTCGTGTGCCACAAATGTTACTTGCTACTTACCAGCCCAAACCTGAATATTGTCCAGATCTTGCTGCATTGGACTTGGACTGCTTCAGTATCTGAGTCTTCATGAACGGTGCAGAACATTGTGCAATCATCAGTGAACATCCCCACTTCTGTCCTTATGATTGGAGCAAGGTCATTGATGAAGCAGCTGAAGATGGTTGGGCCTAGGACACTACTCTGAGGAACTCTTGCAGTGAAGTCCTCAGGCTGAGATGGTTGACCCCCAACAACCACAACCATCTTCCTTTCTGCTAGGTATAACTCCAACCAGCAGAGAGTTGTCCCGTTGATTCCCATTGACTCCAGTTTTGCTAGGGCTCCTTGATGCCATACTCGGTCAAATGCTGCCTTGATGTCGAGGGCAGTCACTCTCATCTCACCTCAAGTTCAGCTCTTTTGTCCATGTTTGAACCAAGGTTGTAATGAGGTCAGGAACTGAGTGATCCTGGCGGAACCCAAATGGAACATCAGTGAGCAGGTTATTGCTAAACAAGTGCCACTTGATAGCACTGTTGATGACCCCTTCCATCACTTTACTGACGATCGAGAGTAGACTGATGGTGCAGTAATTGGCCATGTTGGATTTGTCCTGCTTTTGCACGTACCTGGGCAATTTTCCACATTGCTGCATAGATGCCAGTATTGTAGCTGTACTGGAACAACTTGGCAAGGGGTGGGGCATGTTCTAGAGCACAAATCTTCAGTACTATTACCGGAATGTTGTCGGGGCCCGTAGCCTTTGCAGTATCCAGCGCCTTCAGCCTTTTCTTGATATCCCGTGGAGTGATTCGAATTGGCTGAAGTCTGGCACCTGTTTTACTGGGGACTTCAGGAGGAGGCTGAGATGGATCATCCACTCAGCATTTCTGCCTGAAGATTGCTGCAATCCGGGTCCAGACGCAGGAAGAAAATTTGAGGTTGGAGCCACACCATTCCATTTTTCCAATACCTCTGCCGTGATTTTGGGTAGGATGGCAGAGAACAAAATTGTGTACTATTGATGAGAAAATCACATTGCGGGAGTTAAAGGTTTATGCTGTTACCAACAGTATTTTTAAAAATGAGTGTCAGTTTGTACTATTTAAAGATCGTAGCTTGAAACATGAGAAGACTTTGTTCTTGAGTGTCAGTTAGTATGATGGTCAGGTATATTTGAGAAGCAGCACTGAGTGGAAAAGCCATGAAGAAACTATACAAACAATTTTTCGGACTTCATTGAATTACAAATAAAATATTGTGTGGTTGGCAGTTGTGCGGGGTGGGGGGGGGGGGCAGAAAATAAATTTCCCTCTCCGAGAAAACTACAAGCCACAAATCATCCTCGTCTGAAAGACCAAGTAGGAAATCTGCTTTCTCTCTCCTACCCTGTAACCATTTATTAGAAGATACATCAGAGCAACTTAGATTGATTTAATGGAAGGATAACTGACACCCCTCAACCACACTGCCTTGCATTTGATCATTCTATGGCACAAGGTGTTATGCACGCCAATTGGCAGTTATCCAAAGTTAGTACCGGAGCAACAGTAGAAAATGTAAACCTACTTTCAACTTCAATCTACCTGGTATTTATATTTCAAAAACAAATTACTAAAAAATGTTGGAAATCTGAAATAAAACAGAAAATGCTGGAAACACTCAGCAGGTCCGGCAGCATCTGTGGAGATAGAAGCAGAGTTAACATTTCAGGTGAGTGATCTTTCATCAGAACTGGCAAAAGTTGGAAATGTAATAGATTTTAAGCAAATAAAGCAGGGTGGGGGAAGGAGAACAAAAGGGAAGGTGTTGATAGGATAGAGGGTCAGAAAGATTAACTGACAAGGAGGTCATGGGGCAAAGGCAAAGAATGTGTTAATGGTGTGGTGGAAGACAAAGAATTAGTGCAGAGAGGGTGTTAAATGACAGAATAATGAACAGGCCTAGCCAAAAGCAAAAACATGAAAAAAACAGTGGGCAGGCACATGGTTAATAAAAAAACGATGAAACAAACTAAAATAAAATAATAAAAAAGGGCTCTGAAATTATTGAACCCGATGTTCAGTCCAGCAGGCTGTACCGTGCCTAGTCGGCAAATGAGGTGCTGTTTCTCGAGCTTGCATTGATGTTCACTGGAACACTGCAGCAAACCCAGGACAGAAATGTGGGCATAAGAGCAGGGCGACATGTTGAAATGGCAAGCGACAGAAAGCTCGGGGTCATGTTTCCGCACTGAGCGGAGGTGTTCTGCAAAACGGTTACCCATGCATTTGGTCTCCCCAATGTAGAGCAGCGAATACAGTACACTAAATTGAAAGAAGTACAAGTAAATCGCTGCTTCACCTGAAAGGAGTGCTTGGGGCCTTGGATAGTGAGGACAGAGGAGGTAAAAGAGCAGGTATTACACCACCTGCGATTGCATGGGAAGGTGCTGTGGGAAGGGAATGAGGTGTCGGGGGTAATGGAGGGGTGGACCATGGTGTCGCCTGTACAGGTCCCACCTTCTCCAGAACTGGTCCCAGTGTCCCAGGAATCTAAAGCCCTCCCTCGTGAACCATCTTTCCAGCCATGCATTCATCTGCACTATCCTCCTACTGCTATACTCACTTGAACATGGTACTGGGAGTAATCTGGAGATTACTACTTTTGAGCTCCCACTTGCTAATTTCTTACCTAGCTCAGTAAACTCTTTCTGAGGTCCACATCCCTCTTCCTACCTATGTCATTGGTACCAATGTGGACCATAATTGCTGGCCGTTCACCCTCCCCCCTCAGGATGCTCTGCAGCAGTTCAGTGACATCCTTGACCCTGGCACCAGGGAGGCAACACACCATTCTGGATTCACGTCTGCGGCCACAGAAACGCCTGTCTGTTTCCCTGGCTATTGAACTCCTATCACTATCACTCTTCCAGTCTTCTTTGTACCCCCCGTGCAGCTGAGCCGGCTGTGATTGTCATGGCCTTGGCTCTGGCTGCACTCCCCAAATAAACTCCGACTGCGATGGGGAACAGTGGGAGCAGAGTGGGGCATAAACAGGCCAGGAGACAGAGAGAGAGACACAGACAGACGGAGAGACAGAGACAGAGTAAGAGAGTGTTTTGAAAGCAGTGGAAACAGAGCGGGGCTAGCTGCTGCTGCTGCCAGTCTGTAGGTTCAGAGCCAGCGTTTGGAAAGAAAAATCAAGGTGTGACATCACAGTGAAGTAGGGAGGTGATTGGCTGCTGAGTATTTCCCATTTCTCTCATCTAAACTAGGGAATAAACTGGTTTGTCTTAGCTTTGTTTTTTTAAGATAATGTTTATTACCACTAGTAAGGTGCATTAAATATTAGTAGGGTTTTTCAATATTAATAAGGTTTATTTGCATTAGTAAGGTTTAGTCATACTGATAAAGGTTTATTAGCAGTAGCAAGGTTATTAACTAACAGATAAAGGAATGGCAGGGCTGCTTCAACCTCTAGAGTGCACATCCTGTGCTTTGTGGGAAATCCAGAATGCTTCTCATATCCTGGATAACCATATGTGCAGGAAGTGTTGTCAGTTGCAGCAGCTTGAGCTCTGGGTTTTGGAACTTAAGCAGCAGCTGGCATCACTGCAGCGCATCCATAAGGTTGAGAGCTTCATGGATAACACATTTATAGATAAAAGCAAAATACTGCGGATGCTGGAAATCTGAAATAAAATTAGTACAGAAAAGGTGTCAACGGACTGAATATTGAACAGCAGCAAGTGCAAACATGAAAAAAAAAACAGTGGGTAAGCAAACTGAACAAACTAAGATGAAATGAAATAAATGCAAAAAAAAGGGTTGTAAAAAAGAAAAAAAGAAGAAAAAAGAAAAAACAACTAAAAATGAAAGTAAAATGGGGGGCTGTCTTGCTCTGAAATTATTGAACTCAATGTTCAGTCCGACAGGCTGTAGTGTGCCTAATCGGTAGATGAAATGCTGTTCCTCGAGCTTGCGTTGAATGTCACTGGAACACTGCAGCAATCCCAGGACAGAGATGTGAGCATGAGAACAGGGGGGAGTGTTGAAATGGCAAGCAACCGGAAGCTCAGGGCCCTGCTTGCGGACTGAGCGGAGGTGTTCCGCAAAGCGGTCACCCAGTCTGCGCTTGGTCTCCCCAATGTAGAGGAGACCACATTGTGAGCAGCGAATACAGTATACTACATTGAAAGAAGTACAAGTAAATCGCTGCTTCACCTGAAAGGAGTGTTTGGGGCCTGGGATAGTGAGGAGAGAGGAGGTAAATGGGCAGGTATTACACCTCCTGCGATTGCAGGGGAAGGTGCCATGGGACAGGGACGAGGTGGTGGGGGTAATGGAGGAGTGGACCAGGGTGTCGCGGAGGGAACGATCCCTTCGGAATGCTGACAGGGGAAGGGAGGGGAAGATGCGTTTGGTAGTGGCATCACGCTGGAGGTGGCAGAAATGGTGGAGGATGATCCTTTGGATATGGAGGCTGACGGGGTGGAAAGTGAGGACAAGGGGAATCCTGTCACGGTTCTGGGAGGGTGGAGAAGGGTTGAGGGCAGAGGTACGGGAAATGGGCCGGACACGGTTGAGGGCCCTGTCAACAACAGTGGGGGGGAATCCTCAGTTGAGGAAAAAGGAGGTCACCACACTTTAGAAAAGGTGTGAGGCTCCTTGAGAGAGTACAGAGGCGATTTACCAGAATGGTTCCAGGGATAGGGATTTTAGTTGCAAGGTTAGGTTGGAAAAGCTGGTGTTCTCCTTGGAACAAAGCAGATTTGGGGGAGATTTGATAGAGGTGTACAAGATTATGACAGGCTTAGATAAGGTAGACAAGGAAAAACTGTAAATTGATGGTACAAGGACTAGGAGACACAGATTGGAGGTTTTGGGCGAGAGATGCAGGGGAAATGTGAGGAAGAACTTTTTTACACAGCGAGTGGTAATGACCTGGAACTCGCTGCCCACGAGGGTGGTGGAAGTGGAAACAATCAATGATTTCAAAAGGAAATTGGATGGGCACTTGAAGGAAATAAACTTGCAGGGCTAGGCAATTGACTAGGGGAATGGGACTGACTGGACTGCTCCGTGGGGAGCTGGCATGGACTCTGAGCTGAATGGCCATCTCCTGTGCCAAATATGGCTCTCTGACTTTAATTCCTAATCCTGATTGCTTTCTCATGCACCCTACTGGAAAATGCATATGTGTGAATATCGGGCTTGCCTATAATGCTGCATACGATAGAATAACGTGCCAGAAATCATTATGCAGCGTCACACTTGAAGAATGTACCCGTGGAACCATACCCTAGGAGGAGTAGGGCGGCACAGTGGCGCAGTGGTTAGCACCGCAGCCTCACAGCGCCAGCGACCCGGGTTCGGTTTTGGGTACTGCCTGTGTGGTGTTTGCAAGTTCTCCCTGTGACCACTGGGTGCTCCGGTTTCCTCCCACAGCCAAAGGCTTGCAGGTTGATAGGTAAATTGGCCATTGTAAATTGCCTAGTGTAGGTAGGTGGTCGGAGAATTGAGGGAAGGTGGGAATGTGGTAGGGAATATGGGATTGATGTAGGATTAGTATAACTGGGTGGTTGATGGTCGGCACAGACTCGGTGGGCCGAAGGGCCTGTTTCAGTGCTGTATCTCTCTCTGACTCTGAGAAAGTAACAAAGGTGATTGGTATTTATATTCGTAATTTAAAAAAACTTCACTCTATAACAGATGAAAGGGGCAAGATTCTGTCACATCAATTCATTATAATTATAGATATGTTAAAAAAACAAACATTTGAGCCATTTACAATGCTGTGATATTTATTTATTTAGAGATACAGCACTGTCTCCTATGACATTGCACACAGTTATCGACGTCAATTTCAATTTCTCAAGTTAATCATGGTTAAAGAAAAGAAAATCTTGCAGTTATATAATGCCTTTCATGACTACCGGATGTATCAAACTGCTTTACTGCCAACAAAGTACTTTTTGAAGTTTAGTTACTGTTGTAGTGCAGGAAACACAACTGTCAGCTTGCGCACAGCAAACTCCCATAAACAGCAATGTGATAATGACCAGATAATCTGTTTTTTTGTGATGTGATTCAGGGTTAAACATTGGCTAGAACACCAGGGATAACTCCCCTGTTGTGCTTCAGAATAGTACCATGGAACCTTTTACCTGGAGTGGGACTTGAAACCGGAACCTTGTGACGCAGAGATGAGAGTACAATCAACTAAGCCACAGCTGACAATTGAATAAGGAACCAATGTAGAGGAGGGGAAAAGGGAGGTAGATGAGAAAATGAGGGAGGTTGAAGGTGACAGGGAGGGGTAGGGATAGGGGAGAGGGAAAGACATTTGCTGCTTACAATGCAGTTGCCTCTACACTGGGGAGACCAAACGCAGACTGGGTGACCGCATTGCAGAACACTTCCCCTCAGTCCACAAGCATGATCCCGAGCTTCCGGTTGCTTGCCATTTCAACACACCCCCCTGCTCTCTTGTCCACATTTCTGTCCTTGACCTGCTACAGTGTTCCAGTGAACATCAACGCAAGCTCAAGGAACAGCACCTGCCATTCCTTTATCTGTCAGTTCCAGACTGAACATTGAGTTCAATAATTTCAGAGCCTGACTGGCCCTTTTATGTTATTATTTTATCATTTTTTGTACCCATGTGCCTACCTTCAACTTGGTTTTTCATGTTTGTGCTTTTGGACAGAGCTATTCTGTCGTCATTAACGCTCTCTCTACACTAATGCTTTGTCTTTCACCACACCATTAGCACACTCCCTTTGCCTTTGCCCCATAACCTCCTTGTCAGTTAATCTTTCCCCCTACCCCCTTCACTTGCTTAAAACCTATTACATTTCTAACCTTTGTCAGTTCTGATATAAGGTCACAGACCTGAAACATTAACTCTGCTTCTCTCTCCACAGGTGCTACCAGACCTGCTGAGTATTTCCAGCACTTTGTTTTTAATTTAGAAGTGTAGCAAGTTTCCACCAAAAGCAATAGGATAATGACTAGATAATCGGATTTAGCGGTGTTGGTTGAAGGGAAAATATTGGCCAGAACACAAGGCGGGGTTGGTGGAGAACTACCCTCTCTTTGAATAGTGTCTTGGGACCCTTTCCACCAACAAGAGGGCAGACATTATCTCTGTTTAATATTTCATCCAAAAGACAACACCTCAGACAGTGCTGCACTCCCTCACTACTGCACAAGTGTCAGCCTAGATAATATACTCAAGTCTCTGGCGAAGGACTCAAACCTCTGACTTCAAGGCGAGAGTGCTACTACTGAGCCACAGCTGACAGCAAGGTCTTCCTTGTTGGAACGGTCATGGTGTTGAGCATGGTAATAATATCTAGTTTAGCCTGATAATTGCAACAATGTGCCAGAACGGGAGTTGATCGGAATTTTTCTACCACTACTGACAGCCTTCACCTCTGCTTAACCTACAACTCCCATAAATGAACTGGCTGATAACAGGGAACTTGGTAGGGATTCATGGGAGGAGGAAGGAATACTATTGTCAGATTTATTTGCCAAGAGTACATAAAAAAAAAAGTTTAGGCACATTTTTCCAACAACAACTCTCAAATGATACTTGGTTTTCATTTTAAAATAGATTTGCTCATGTGGCAATTTTATTAAGGGAAGTATTTTGACACTCATTTACAGGTGCACATTTTTGTTAAATCACAATTAACTATGACATTTCAGAAATGTCAAAGTTAGGTTCACTGATTTGAGCAAACTTCAAAGGAAATACCAAAACAACTGACATTTGAAAGCCACTAAACCAAGCCAGATTTGTACAGATCAAATGGGGCATTTTCTGCTAGGGGAGCATTCCTTCAATTTTGAAAGCGAGGTAGCTGAAAAAGGGGGAATCATTCTGAAACTACCATGGTCCGTGAAACACATCAGTTGTCAGTATGAAAAGGAATTGATAGTTTGGGAGTCCAAGATTTGGATTCTATACCTGTCTAGTGAAGGACAGCAATATGCAGTCAAGTTTGATTAATAGCTGAAAGGATGCAACAGAGGACAAATCCCTTCCACTATCTGCACCCCTCATAGCTTTCCTAAAATCCATTTAAGTAACCTAAAGCTTAGATCCTCCTCATTGACAAACAGCATTACTCCAATACTAGCTATGAATAATTTTAAAAGTTTTTTGGGTGAATTTTCGTTACCTGTCAGCATCAAGCACTCCAAAGTCAAATGTAGAAAAGCCAGATATGCTGCAAAGCTCCCTCTACTATGCCTCTGTAACGTGCTGTAAAATCTACTTCAAAAGTGCAGCCCACCCCTCTCCATTGCACCCAAATGTCAATTTCTCTATTTCCATATCAGTTATCCTTCTGGCTTCTTTGTTGTCAATTTAGAGTAAAACTGTGCAAACTTCTGGGCAGTGCTTTAACTGTCTGATCAAATAATTACTCAGCACAAATCCTCAGCCAGTGACTTCAACCTGTCCAAACTCATTTCACAGCAAAGAGAGCAGACTTTCGTCCAAGCAGTATATTTTTCAAACAGAGAAGTCCTTGTCAGAATGCCAAATGGCACCACGAAGATTCCAGTGTGCTCGGAGTTGTCAACAGTACCAAATTAGACAGGTGCTCTGATGATTTATGGAACAGTTAATGGCTGGTGGCCAATGACCAAAATGTCAATAAGCTTTTCAAAAAACAGAAGTAATTTGTTAAATTCCAATGGAATTACTTTAAAATTATCACATTGTGAAAGTCACCAGTGAAGGTGACTATTGGGTGTATGTGGTTTTAGATGAATGGGTTTTATCCAAATTAGAAACAGATTTGAGTGAAGGTTAGTGAGTCAGTCATCATACTCAATGAAGCAGAAGAGGCAGCTCATAACAGGAAACATGCATTAGAACACAATCAAGATACTCGAACTGCTAGTATAGAACTCTTTTATTTGTTTTTTTTAAGTTAATCCCTCGCCCTTCAGAATACATAAATTAGAACATCCTCACTGATATTAATTACGAGAAGTTTTAAAAACCTACAATTTATAATTTTGCATAAAAATTTGAGCATGCACAAATAAGGCCTCTCATAGGGGTCAGGAGTTCATGTAAAAATAAAGGCTTTGGACACTTGCCCTAATTTACATATTCAGGTTTCATAGCTATGTACAAAAGCAAAATACTACAGATGTTGGAAATCTGAAATAAAAACTGAAAATACTGGAAACACTCAGCAGGTCTGGCAGCATCTGTGGAGAGAGAAACAGAGTTAACATTTCAGGTTGATTGCCTTTCATCAGAACTGGGAAAAGTTAGAGATGTCAACAGGTTTTAAGTAAGCGAAAGGGAGTAGGATGGGAAGGTCTGTGATAGGATGGAAGGCAGAAGTTGATGGTGCAAGGCCAAAGGGAATGATAATAGGACAAGTAAAGAAACAAAAAGATGTGTATGGCAGAATCACCAACAGATTCTGTCTGGAAGCCAAAAAAGGAAGAAACAACAAAGAAAAAGGAAGTAAAATGGGGGCAGAGGTTACAATCTAAAATGGTTGAACGCCAATATCCCCTCCCTTTCCCACGACACCTTTCCATGCAAGTGCAGGAGATGGAACAACTGCCCTTTTACCTCCTCCCCTCTCACTGTACAAGGCCCCAAAACTCCTTCCGGGGAAACAGTGATTTATTTGCACCTTTCAATTTAGTATACTGCAATCATAGCTCATGATGTAGTCTCCTCTACATTGGGGATACCAAATACAGATTGGGTGCCTGTTTACCGGGACGCCTCCGTTCAGACTGCAAGCATGACTCCGAGCTTCCAGTCATCTGTCATTTTAATTCTCCACCTTGCTCTAACTTCTCGGTTTGCGGCCTCCTGCAGCATTCCAATAAAGCTCAACACAAGCTCTAAGTACAGCACTTCATCTTTCAATTGGGCACTTTACGACCTTCTGGACTCAACATCGACTTCAACAATTTTAGATCAAAGCTCTGCAGTCCTGCTGCATCAAGTTGTCAATGGTGGCGGACAATTAAACAAGACAGATGCTCCATGAACATCCCCATCCTCAATGATGGTGTACCCAGCATGAGTGCAGAAACCAAGGCAGAAGCGTTTGCAACCATCTTCAGCCAGAAGTGCAGAGTTGATTATCCATCCTGGTCTCCTCCCGAGGTGATTCATGTCATTCTTCAGCCAATTAGATTCACTACACATTATCAAAAAACAGCAGAACACTGGATATAGCAAAGGCTATGGACCCTGAAAACATCCCAGCTGCAGTGCTGATGACATGTCATCTAAGTAACTTAACGCCTTTCGATGTATTACAATACCAGAGCTCTCGACAAGATACCAATATAACCCAGCTTCTGGGGAAGCAGGGCAACTCAGACAGTAACTTCCTGATTTTTGCATTTAACTGTGCATTCACTGTCGCCATAAGTTTCTGTCAAATTTACACTTTAATAATGATGGTGATATTGGCAGCCTCTTATTTCTACAGCAAAATCCAGCCCAATATGAACAGTGGGGCTGGGAAATTTGCAACTGATCTCTGCTGGGAGAGGGGGGTTGGTCCCTATCAGATGGGGTCTAGACATTGGTTTTCAACACCAGTTAAGTGGGAAAAGGGTGTCTGATCACTTTGGTGGTTATACGGTTTCCTGATTGGGTAGGTAGGCTCAATATCTGATTGGTGCTTTTTTTCCCCTCAGTGATGGAAAGCGAGTGAGCTCGGTGCTGTCTTTCTGCTCAGCAGGTTTCTGAGCTTTTCACAAATTCCGAACTTTGTGATTGGGAGAATGTTGTTCCGTTCGTTTGGCTGGGAGTAGGGTCTGCTGGTTACACTATGACGCAGTTTCCTTCGTGGGGGTTAGGGTTCATGGGTGAATATTTATTCAGTTGGGGGGGTGGAATTCAGTTCAGTGACATTAGATCAAGGTATTGAAGCTTTATAGAATTCTTCCAATGCGCATTAATTCATTCAGTCCTGGCTTTCTTCCATACCAGCTTCTCTAATCAGAAGTAAACAAAAACAGGAAATGCTGAAAATACTTAGCAGGTATGGCATCATCTGTGGAGAGAGAAACAGAGTTAATGCTTCAGGTCGATGATCTTTCATCAAAGATCACTGGCCTAAAAATTTTCATTGCAGCAGCTTTTTCGGGAGCAGAGAGTGCGAGCGAGTGAGCAGCTGGGAAGGTCAGTTTAAAGTAAACTTAATTTCCTTTTGTTTTCGGCGGAAACCAGGGGGCTGCTGGGTAAGTAAAACCCTATATATTTGGGCCGTTTCTGAACCCGAGACACTACACCTGTAGTGTCTCCCACCCGCCCTCCTCCTCGAACCAAAAAAAAGGACTCGGTGGTGTGTAGATAAGGTAAGGCTTTTTCTATTTCTCTTTTTTTTTTATCGTGTGATTGGTTAAAAACTTTTCGCTCCTTTTTCATTTAACTAAGTTTAAGCTTAAGATTAAAAATGGCAGGAAATCTCAGACCCTTGACATGCTCCTCTTGCTCAATGTGGGAGCTTAGGGACATGGCTGATGTCCCTGACTCCTTCATGTGCAGGAAGTGTGTCCAGCTGCAGCTCTTGTTAGACCGCATGATGGCTCTGGAGCTACGGATGGACTCACTTTGGAGCATCCGCGATGCTGAGGAGGTTGTGGATAGCACGTTTAGCGAATTGGTCACACCGCAGATTAGGATTGCTGAGGGAGAAAGGGAATGGGTGACCAAAAGGCAGAGAAAGAGCAGGAAGGCAGCGCAGGTGTCCCCTGCGGTCATCTCCCTCCACAACAGATATACCGTTTTGGATACTGTTGAGGGAGATGGCTCACCAGGGGAAGGCGGCAGTAGCCAGGATCATGGCACCGTGGCTGGCTCTGCTGTTCAGAAGGGCAGGAAAAAGAGTGGAAGGGCTATAGTCATAGGGGATTCGATTGTAAGGGGAGTAGATAGGCGGTTCTGTGGTCGAAAACCAGACTCCCGAATGGTATGTTGCCTCCCAGGTGCACGGGTCAGGGCTATCTCAGATCGGCTGCAGAACATTCTGAAGGGGGAGGGTGAACAGCCAGTTGTCGTTGTGCACATAGGCACCAATGATATAGGTAAAAAACGGGATGAGGTCCTACAAGCAGAATTTAGGGAGTTAGGAGCCAAGTTAAAAAGTAGGACCTCAGAGGTAGTAATCTCAGGATTGCTACCAGTGCCACGTGATAGTCAGAGTAAAAATGAAAGAATAGTCAGGATGAATGCGTGGCTTGAGAGATGGTGCAGGAGGGAGGGGTTCAGATTTTTGGGACATTGGGACCGGTTCTGGGGGAGGTGGGACTATTACAAATTGGACGGTCTACACCTGGGCCGGACTGGAATCAATGTCCTTGGGGGTGCTTTTGCTAACGCTGTTGGGGAAGGTTTAAACTAATGTGGCAGGGGGATGGGAACCAAATGAGGAGGTCAGTGGAGAATAAGGGAGGTAGTAACTAAAGCCTGTAAGGAACTAGATAATGAAGTCAGCGTGACTAAGGGAAAGAGTAGGCAGGGAGCAGATGATGAAAGCAAAGGGACTGGTGGTCTGCAGTGTATTTGTTTTAATGCAAGAAGTGTAGTAGGTAAGGCAGATGAACTTAGGGCTTGGATTAGTACCTGGGAGTATGATGTTATTGCTATTACTGAGACTTGGTTAAGGGAAGGGCATGATTGGCAACTAAATATCCCAGGATACCGATGCTTCAGGCAGGATAGAGAGGGAGGTAAAAGGGGTGGAGGAGTTGCATTACTGGTCAAAGAGGATATCACAGCTGTGCTGAAGGAAGGCACTATGGAGGACTCGAGCTGTGAGGCAATATGGGCAGAACTCAGAAATAGGAAGGGTGCGGTAACAATGTTGGGCTGTACTACAGGCCTCCCAACAGCGAGCGTGAGATAGAGGTACAAATATGTAAACAGATTATGGAAAGATGTAGGAGCAACAGGGTGGTGGTGACAGGAGATTTTAATTTTCCCTACATTGACTGGGATTCACTTAGTGTTAGAGGTCTAGATGGAGCAGAATTTGTAAGGAGCATCCAGGAGGGTTTTCTAGAGCAGTATGTAAATAGTCCAACTTGGGAAGGGGCCACACTGGACCTGGTGTTGGGAAATGAGCCGGGCCAGGTGGTTGACATTTCAGTAGGGGACTACTTTGGGAATAGTGATCACAATTCTGTAAGTTTTAGAATACTCATGGAAAAAGACGAGAGTGGTC
This sequence comes from Heterodontus francisci, assembly GCF_036365525.1. Taxonomy (NCBI): domain Eukaryota; kingdom Metazoa; phylum Chordata; class Chondrichthyes; order Heterodontiformes; family Heterodontidae; genus Heterodontus; species Heterodontus francisci. Next base: position 66,675,461 of record NC_090396.1, read on the forward strand.
CTAAAGGAAGAGTGCTAAATTGGGGGAAGGCCAACTATACCAAAATTCAGCAGGAGCTGGGGAATGTAAATTGGGAGCAGCTGTTTGAAGGTAAATCCACATGTGATATGTGGGAGGCTTTTAAAGAGAGGTTGATTAGCGTGCAGGAGAGACATGTTCCTGTGAAAATGAGGGGTAGAAATGGCAAGATTAGGGAACCATGGATGACAGGTGAAATTGTGAGACGAGCGAAGAGGAAAAAGGAAGCATACATAAGGTCTAGGCGGCTGAAGAAAGACGAAGCTTTGAAAGAATATCGTGATTGTAGGCGCAATCTGAAACGAGGAATTAAGAGGGCTAAAAGGGGTCATGAAATATCTTTAGCAAACAGGGTTAAGGAAAATCCCAATGCCTTTTATTCATATATAAGGAGCAAGAGGGTAACTAGAGAAAGGATTGGCCCACTCAAGGACAAAGGAGGAAAGTTATGCATGGAGTCAGAGAAAATGGGTGAGATTCTAAATGAGTACTTTGCATCGGTATTCACCGAGGAGAGGGACATTACGGATGTTGAGGTTAGGGACAGATGTTTGATTACTCTAGGTCAAGTCGGCATAAGGAGGGAGGAAGTGTTGGGTATTCTAAAAGGCATTAGGGTGGACAAGTCCCCAGGTCCGGATGGGATCTATCCCAGGTTTCTGAGGGAAGCGAGAGAGGAAATAGTTGGGGCCTTAACAGATATCTTTGCAACATCCTTAAACACGGGTGAGGTCCCGGAGGACTGGAGAATTGCTAATGTTGTCCCCTTGTTTAAGAAGGGTAGCAGGGATAATCCAGGTAATTACAGACCGGTGAGCCTGACGTCAGTGGTAGGGAAGCTGCTGAAAAAGATACTGAGGGATAGGATCTATTCCCATCTGGAAGAAAATGGGCTCATCAGTGATAGGCAACACGGTTTTGTGCAGGGAAGGTCATGTCTTACCAACTTAATAGAATTCTTTGAGGAAGTGACAAAGTTGATTGATGACGGAAGGGCTGTAGATGTCGTATACATGGACTTCAGTAAGGCGTTTGATAAGGTTCCCCATGGTCGGCTGATGGAGAAAGTGAAGGCGCATGGGGTCCAAGGTGTACTAGCTAGATGGATAAAGAACTGGCTGGGCAACAGGAGACAGAGAGTAGCAGTGGAAGGGAGTTTCTCAAAATGGAGACGTGTGACCAGTGGTGTTCCACAGGGATCCGTGCTGGGACCACTGTTGTTTGTGATATACATAAATGATTTGGGGGAAAGTATAGGTGGTCTGATTAGCAAGTTTGCAGACGACACTAAGATTGTTGGAGTAGCAGATAGTGAAGGGGACTGTCAGAGAATACAGCAGAATATAGATAGACTGGAGAGTTGGGCAGAGAAATGGCAGATGGAGTTCAATCAGGGCAAATGCGAGGTGATGCATTTTGGAAGATCCAATTCAAGAGTGAACTATACAGTAAATGGAAAAGTCCTGGGGAAAATTGATGTACAGAGAGATTTGGGTGTTCAGGTCCATTGTTCCCTGAAGGTGGCAACGCAGGTCAATAGAGTGGTCAAGAAGGCATACGGCATGCTTTCCTTCATCGGACGGGGTATTGAGTACAAGAGTTGGCAGGTCATGTTACAGTTGGACTTTGGTTCGGCCACATTTGGAATACTGCGTGCAGTTCTGGTCGCCACATTACCAAAAGGATGTGGATGCTTTGGAGAGGGTGCAGAGGAGGTTCACCAGGATGTTGCCTGGTATGGAGGGCGCTAGCTATGAAGAGAGGTTGAGTAGATTAGGATTATTTTCATTAGAAAGACGGAGGTTGAGGGGGGACCTGATTGAGGTGTACAAAATCATGAGAGGTATAGACAGGGTGGATAGCAAGAAGCTTTTTCCCCCAGAGTGGGGGATTCAATTACAAGGGGACACGAGTTCAAAGTGAAAGGGGAAAAGTTTAGGGGGGATATGCGTGGAAAGTTCTTTACGCAGAGGGTGGTGGGTGCATGGAACGCATTGCCAGCGGAGGTGGTAGACGCGGGCACGATAGCGTCTTTTAAGATGTATCTAGACAGATACATGAATGGGCAGGAAGTAAAGAGATACAGACCCTTAGATAATAAGCGACAGGTTTAGATAGAGGATTTGGATCGGCGTAGGCTTGGAGGGCCGAAGGGCCTGTTCCTGTGCTGTAATTTTCTTTCTTCTTTGTTCTTAATTTCAGATTTCCAGCATCCGCAGTATTTGCTTCTCTAATTGGGGGCTTGTGCTGAGCAGTAGTGGAACTTTCAGATAAAATGTTGTAAATTAATAACTTCTGGTTAATTTCTCTGCTGATTTTTGAAGCATGCATTTTTTTGCATTCCCATTAATACATTTTTTTTTACTGCAAGGCTCATGTTTGGAAAATGAGTGTCTAGTATTCAGCTGTTAACAAGCTTGCATGCTGTGTCACTAAGCAATTGGTAACTGTTACATTCACAATACCACGACCATTAACGTGCACAGCACATCAAAAATGTTGACACTCACCATTTTCAATAGACAAGATGGAAATAAACAATTTATCTTGAAAAGCAAACATACAAAAAGCACACCAGTACAAAATTCACAAGTTTGACGAGTTAAAGATGAGAAAAAACCTTTCTATCCCTCATCAGATAACGGGTATTGCCTCAACCGATCAACGGTAATGACATTTCCCTAGTTCCCAAGTGGAATTGAAATCCAGGAAGAGCAAGCTCTGTAATAGGTTGCAGCCAGAATCCTCTACCTGTTGCTAAATACCAAATAGTCAATTTCTTTTCAAGCAAGGATTAGGATGAGGTTATTTATATTAGATACAATGATATAATGAAGTCCACCTTGCTTTAAGGGGTCTCCCACTTCCAAGAGGCATTTTATGGAATCAGTGGCGGCCAATGTTAAACCAAACAATAGTAGTTTGTACCTGTTGATCTACACTGAGAAGTGCATCTAGTCATGGATACTCAGGACAATCCAAAAATCCTGAGAGAGAGAGATTTTCAGAGGTCTGCAAAGTTGTAGGTTTTCGATAGTCCCTGCACAAAGTACTGTGAACCTGCCTATTCTCAGATTGCCCAGGAAAACTGTTGAATTTCAGGTGTATTTGAAAGTGCAGAGACTATATTCTACACTGACACATTTGATAATGGATTCCCCTTTCTATAGGCTAGTGGTTGGGATTGGAGAGACAGCAGAATGAAGACAGGGCAAGAATGGGCTGTTTCTTCTGGGTCCCCAAATGCTTTCCTGAGGAAGCATTTCTCTTCCTCACAGAACTCATGACTAGGTTGAAAAGAGTAATTGCCCAGTCCTGTCCCCGTGGCATGGATTACTTTTACAATTTGCTGGCGATTCAGAGATTGCTCCCCGAACAAAGCTTCCAAAGAATAGAAATTCCAAAGTTTCAGCTTCTGAGAAAGTCAGCAAAATGGCTTTATTATTTGAATCTCTAACTGGAATGCAAAACAACCATATGCAGGTCACTGCAACATCCTTCGTCTGCTCCAGCAGTCCGAGGACCTTCAGAAAGGAAATTTCCACTATGGCACCCACCAGTGGTGTTCCACAGGGATCCGTGCTGGGACCACTGTTGTTTGTGACATACATAAATGATTTGGAGGAAAGTATAGGTGGTCTGATTAGCAAATTTGCAGACGACACTAAGATTGGTGGAGTAGCAGATACTGAAGGGGACTGTCAGAGAATACAGCAGAATATAGATAGACTGGAGAGTTGGGCAGAGAAATGGCAGATGGAGTTCAATCAGGGCAAATGCGAGGTGATGCATTTTGGAAGATCCAATTCAAGAGTGAACTATACAGTAAATGGAAAAGTCCTGGGGAAAATTGATGTACAGAGAGATTTGGGTGTTCAGGTCAATAGAGTGGTCAAGAAGGCATACGGCATGCTTTTCTTCATCGGACGGGGTATTGAGTACAAGAGTTGGCAGGTCATGTTACAGTTGTCTTGGACTTTGGTTCGGCCACATTTGGAATACTGCGTGCAGTTCTGGTCGCCACATTACCAAAAGGATGTGGATGCTTTGGAGAGGGTGCAGAGGAGATTCACCAGGATGTTGCCTGGTATGGAGGGCGCTAGCTATGGAGAGGTTGAGTAGATTAGGATTATTTTCATTAGAAAGACGGAGGTTGAGGGGGGACCTGATTGAGGTGTACAAAATCATGAGAGGTATAGACAGGGTGGATAGCAAGAAGCTTTTTCCCCAGAGTGGGGGATTCAATTACAAGGGGACACGAGTTCAAAGTGAAAGGGGAAAAGTTTAGGGGGGATATGCGTGGAAAGTTCTTTACGCAGAGGGTGGTGGGTGCATGGAACGCTTTGCCAGCGGAGGTGGTAGACGCGGGCACGATAGCGTCTTTTAAGATGTATCTAGACAGATACATGAATGGGCAGGAAGTAAAGAGATACAGACCCTTAGAAAATAGGCAACAGGTTTAGATAGAGGATTTGGATCGGCGTAGGCTTGGAGGGCCGAAGGGCCTGTTCCTGTGCTGTAATTTTCATTGTTCTTGCTCCATGCAGCAGTAAAAATCTAACTGTTCCTCTTCAGGACTTAAGGGTACCGCAAGTTCTTTTGACTACTGATATATCAAAGATATATTGAAGATTTGTTGCTAGTTAATGTCATTGATCAGTGCACGCCATTGGTTAGGTACAGTGATAAACTTCCAATCCCTGACATAACTTACTCCATATGATGGACCATCACCAAAGACATGGAACCAAAGATTTATTTAAGATGATCATATATGGCATTTCAGATGATGCCCTCATGTGTTTATTTGGCACTCACAGACAATGGTGGCTAGGGCAAAGTATCCAAGTCAACTTTTATAGGTACCAATGCCATGTGCTTACATTGGTCAAAGTCAATAACTGCTGGTGGAGACTGAAAAGGCCTCAGTAACCACCAATATCTTATTCATCTTGTTTGCACTGGTAATCAACCCACAGCATCTGATTTGTACAACTGCAGTGGATGCTGGAGGAGTCAGTGAGATTTAATTAACCCTAAAAACATCTCCTTTACCAGTCAAGCTCTTGAATAATGAGTCACAACCACAAATAATCACATCAAGCAATCCCAATCAAGCAGAAATGGGACTTAACCAGAGCCAAAATCAATATTATTTAATTAATTAGGATTGTTCTCCAGCAGTTTACATCATCTTCACAAGTTCTAGTGTTTCAATATTAAGTAGCCCTAACTAAATTTTAGTTTCAAGGAACAGATCATATACACAACAGTTATAAATGTCTGATGGTGAAAAGGCTGTGAGGTATTCAACAATTTTTGAAACTTGCTACTGATAAAGCATATAGTGAATTCTATAGTTGCAAAACTGAACGACGCCGGAAATGGTCAAAGCATCAGTAAATGAAAAACCTAGTGTCATCAAGCACTGCTCAGATTTCAAAAGTTGCCAAAAAATGTGAATTAGGTTCAAAATTGGCAAAACAGCAAGGAAAAGAAACACAAGGATCAATGCTGCACCAAAAAAGGCAAAACTATCTTACTCGAAGAGCACGGATGCTTTGCGGAGAACTAACTAGCATAAGAGTGCATTTTATGTCCTCAGAACATCTCAAATCATTCATAATCAAGTGCTGTAATGTTTTGTAATTAAAAAGAAACAGAATACAGACAGTGACTAAGAAATATGAGAGATGTAGGGACAGCATAGGAGAGGATAAGATTATTGCACTGAGTCTTTCCTAACTCTGTGTAGGTTAAACAAGAACAATAGTTATTGTCTACTTATACTGTGAATAAATTAGCAGAAAAAGTTTATTTCTTCAGACAATTTATAAATTACACTTTTTTCCTCCCAACTTAAACACTGGCAATGAATTCAAGTTACTGGAGAACCCACAAGCATGAGTGGCAAACAATTCTTCCTCCGTCTCACATGTGAATCATTAATAGAAAAGGTCAGATCTGTTAAGTCCTATTTTTGTTTAAAAACAAATCATTCATTTTTCACCACCCTAATTCTGTTTCCCTAGCCCAAAGTGAGGAAGTAATTAGCTCCCAGACCTTTGAAAATGCTGTTGTTAGGTGTAAGATTACCACCACTGAGCTTTATTAAGACCCCTTTTGTAATAGTGAGGTAGAAAAATGTAGAAATAGGGCACAATATAAATTGATGCCAAGGTAGAAGGATCATGAGAAATGATGTCAGGCTTTAAAACACTTGCAGCAGCTAAAAAGTCAAGTCCTTGCAGAAACTTCAAATTGCCTGCGTAAGCTAAAAGTGCAGGTGTGCCAGAGACACTCATAAGAGACCAGAAGATGTAGCAGCTTGAGACAAGAGGAAGTGAATATGGAGAACTGTATTAGCCTGAACAGATCCAGTAAGTTAATGTGGAATGTACATGATTGGTCGAGAAAAGCGTACTCAGGGCATGACCAACATGGGGGTGAGCATGATTGGGCACTGGAAGGGGTTAATTGGATAAGGGCCAGGATAAAAAAAAAAGACCCTCCTGATCGAGCCTGTAAGGCAGCAAAGAACCAGAGACTAGAAGACAGACAACAGACGAGAGGAAAAGTGAAAGAAGCCTGAAGACCAAAAGCGGGAAGAGATGTTCCGTCCAGACTTAATACAGGTAGTATAGCCCTGTTAAACTGTAAATCACTGCCAGATGGGCTGAATAGCCTCCTTCTGCACTGTAGCAATTCTGAGTTTATTGCCGTAGTTTGCATGAAACTTAATAAACTTGAGACAAAGTCAGAACTGAAGTAGTTTCACAACTGAACTTTGTTGTCACGTGCTTTCCTGCACCAGTAAGGGGGAGAAACCTTACAAAATTACTTAAGTGTGCAGCAACAATTCAACACTGAGCATTTCCCTCCCTCCCCACAAGAGCATACCATCACCAGACAGCACAAAAAGAGTTTAAGGAACTCAAATTAGGGATGGAAGTCAGAAGTGGGAAGGAACAACATCATAGCAACAATCCACATCCTACAATTTCACTCAGTTAAGATTCATGTATGAAGCACACAGATGGTCCTTTTTATTTTAGTTAATTCAATTAGAATCTAATTTAATGTAAAACTAATTTACTGCATTAATTTTACAACTTCACCTGTACCAATGAGTAGACCGTGTTCTCTAATCATCCGTAAAGTACATTCCCAGTTTCTACTCATGATTGAAAGCCATTTCCAAAACATTAAGTAAAATTCAGCATTTTTGTATTATTTGACAACCCAAGTAAGTGTACTTAGAGCAAAGATGAGCACTTAAAGTGAATCAATTTCAGATCAGATAATTAAATTGAACCTTATCTATATTAAACTTGATATCTATGCCACACACATTAATTAGGCATCACATTCTGCGACTCAGTCAGGCCTGCAGCTGTACACTTAAGACCCCCATTCCTGTACCTAAAGCATCGTCAAGGGAAATAGTTTTGTCCTGACTTTCCATGAATAAAGCCATAGGAGATCCATTAGTGTAACAATAATATTGTTATTAAAAATTTTAATTAAAGATTCAACACATTGCAGGTTTGTTAACAAAATCATCAGGGCTTGGTCATTGCATTGCTTATCAATATTTGTTTGGGTTACTTGAGATTTAACATGCAAATTATGTTAATTTGCTGGCATACTGAATTCAAATATCAATGTACTGCACGATGGTGCACTAAGACATGTTTACAAGTGATTCACACAGGAAGGCTAAAAAAAACTGGAGTCAATCTACACTATAAAAAGCCACTTCTCAGGAGCTAGCACAGGTTGATTGGCAATGAATATTACATAAATAGGAGGTTGTTAGTAAAATAAAACACAAAGCGGGTACTGAAAAGGCTACCTGTATATACAAAAGTATCAGAATGCAGTTAATGACCCAAAAGGTCATTTATATTCTCAAGGTCAGGTGGCTTCAGTTTAGCTAATCAATGTTATGATGAGCTTCATTAATTGAGTGCACATATTCTTATATACATACACACTCCCAGGATACGTATAACCATTTTTCAAGATTCCTGAATGTACTTGGTGAGAAAGTCTCTCACTTCTGAAATGTGAACCATTTCTTTCACTGCAGTATCCCGGTTCCTGAGCTGCACTAAGCCACTCTCCAGTGTGGTGTCACTGATGACAATTGTGAAGATCACACCCATCTCATCATACCTGCAAGAGAGAAAATCAAGTAACATTCTACAGCATGTGAGCACGTGCAAGAGATGTACTTCACATTTTGCTTTTATTTTACATTTTAAAAATTCAAAGAATGAATCACTGCTAGAAAACTGAAGGGCTGCTTCTCAGTTGGAGCCTGGAGTTTCCCTTCATATTATAACTATTAACTTTTTATGATTCAGATGCAACTTTCTCCTGTTTAATGTGGCAATTTTATCAGGTCACAAATTACACATTTTCCCTCCTGAGTGATATGATGGAATAATTCCATCACAAAACAACTCTTCCAACTCTCAGTAAGAGAAAATTTTAATCAGTTTGTTTAAAGTGGTGCAACTACTTATCATCTCATCTACACCAGGAAAGAAAATGCTGTTTCCAGTTTAGAGTGAATAACTAATCTTTTTAAAACTATGAAAGTACTTCTGTTATAAAAAGTCTTACAAATAAAATGTAATTTTTAAAATTGTTGTGCCTGAATGATTTATTTTTTGTGCTAAATTGAAGAGAAAGAAAAGTCTAAGGGAGTGCATTCATTGGTTCAAAGTACTGCATACTTTCACAGAAATGACTTTTGAAAAAGAATAGAAACGGTTGATATTAGAGACCCTCAGAGTGTTTTCCTCACTGCCCTGATAACTTAATTATTCTTCTTTGGCCTCCTTGTCTCAAGACACAATGGGTGAGCACCTGGAGGTGGTCAGTGGTTTGTGAAACAGCGCCTGGAGTGGCTATAAAGGCCAATTCTAGAGTGACAGACACTTCCACAGGCGCTGCAAATAAAATTGGTTGCCGGGGCTGTTACACAGTTGGCTCTCTCCTTGCGCTTCTGTCTCTTTTCCTGTCAACATCTAAGTCTCTTCGACTTGCTACTCTTTAGCCCCGCCTTTGTGGCTGTCCGCCAGCTCTGGCAATCACTGACAACTGACTCCCACGACTTGTAATCAATGTCACAGGATTTCATGTCGCGTTTGCAGATGTCTTTAAAGCAGAGACATGGACAGCCGGTGGGTCCGATACCAGTGACGAGATCGCTGTTCAATGTATCCTTGGGGACCCTGCCATCTTCCATGCGGCTCACATGGCCAAACCATCTCAAGCGCCGCTGGCTCAGTAGGGTGTATATGCTGGGGATGTTGGCAACCTCGAGGACTTCTGCATTGGAGATACGGTCCTGCCACTTGATGCCAAGGATTCTCCTGAGGCAGGGGCCTTAATTATAACAACCATCGTTAATATCAACAGTGGAAGAGGGTGCATTTTCAGACCAGCCCAAGATCTACAGAGCTGTCCAACCCAACAAAACCAAGCTACGGCTGGGAAATTTGAAGCCACAATGCATTGCTCAGCAGCCTGGCAGCCAGTTTGAAGACATTGGCTATTTGCATTAGAGCCACTCTAGGGTATTACTTATGATTGGCATTGGAGCAGCCAAGCTTCAATGGTAACACTATTGAAGGGCTTCCTATGACAGCAATAAAACAGCTTTCATTTTTTTTTAAAACAACATTTTATAAGAAAATAGCATTTATCTGGAACCAACAGTGTATCTCCTTGACCAATGAGATCTAAGAACTGGAAAAAAAGAACGACTGAGAAAGAGGGTGAATTAGAGTCAAATCAGGAAAGAAAGGGGAAAAGATTGGATTAATTGAGAAAAAAAAGGAAAAGAAAGGCACTTCTTTAGTCTCTAAAACAATTTCTCTCTTGAAGGAATAAGACTCTACAGTCACGCTTACGGAGGGAACAGTGACGAAATATGAAATGGACTGGAGGAATTATGAAATAAAAGTAAACTGTTGAACTAAGCTACAAGAAAATGGACACTTTGCTACCCGGCAACATGGAGGA